>NW_026089433.1:0-369189 GCF_933775445.1 Argentina anserina | reverse complement strand
ATTTGAGAGTTTTGCAAGTGTGGGAGTGTGTTTCTTTCAAACTGAGTATCTTTACATCGTTTGCGTATCTTTACTATTCCAATTGTGTATCTTTACATCGTTTGCGTATCTTTACTATTCCAATTGTGTATCTTTTCATTTCTCGTTTGAGTCTCTTTCTGTAAGGCTTCTGATGCGAGTTTCTATTGTATTTGAGAGTTTTGCAAGTGTGGGAGTGTGTTTCTTTCAAACTGAGTATCTTTACGTCGTTTGCGTATCTTTACTATTCCAATTGTGTATCTTTTCATTTCTCGTTTGAGTATCTTTCTGTAAGGCTTTCTGATGCGAGTTTCTATTGAATTTGAGAGTTTTGCAAGTGTGGGAGTGTGTTTCTTTCAAACTGAGTATCTTTACATCGTTTGCGTATCTTTACTATTCCAATTGTGTATCTTTACATCGTTTGCGTATCTTTACTATTCCAATTGTGTGTCTTTTCATTTCTCGTTTTAGTATCTTTATGTAAGGCTTCTGATGCGAGTTTCTATTGTATTTGAGAGTTTTGCAAGTGTGGGAGTGTGTTTCTTTCAAACTGAGTATCTTTACATCGTTTGCGTATCTTTACTATTCCAATTGTGTATCTTTTCATTTCTCGTTTGAGTATCTTTCTGTAAGGCTTTTTGATGCGAGTTTCTATTGAATTTGAGAGTTTTGCAAGTGTGGGAGTGTGTTTCTTTCAAACTGAGTATCTTTACATCGTTTGCGTATCTTTACTATTCCAATTGTGTATCTTTACATCGTTTGCGTATCTTTACTATTCCAATTGTGTGTCTTTTCATTTCTCGTTTGAGTATCTTTCTGTAAGGCTTCTTATGCGAGTTTCTATTGTATTTGAGAGTTTTGCAAGTGTCGGAGTGTGTTTCTTTCAAACTGAGTATCTTTACATCGTTTGCGTATCTTTACTATTCCAATTGTGTATCTTTTCATTTCTCGTTTGAGTATCTTTCTGTAAGGCTTTCTGATGCGAGTTTCTATTGAATTTGAGAGTTTTGCAAGTGTGGGGAGTGTATTTCTTTCAAACTGAGTATCTTTACATCGTTTGCGTATCTTTACTATTCCAATTGTGTATCTTCACATCGTTTTCGTATCTTTACTATTCCAATTGTGTATCTTTTCATTTCTCGTTTGAGTATCTTTCTGTAAGGCTTCTGATGCGAGTTTCTATTGTATTTGAGAGTTTTGCAAGTGTGGGAGTGTGTTTCTTTCAAACTGAGTATCTTTACATCGTTTGCGTATCTTTACTATTCCAATTGTGTATCTTTTCATTTCTCGTTTGAGTATCTTTCTGTAAGGCTTTTTGATGCGAGTTTCTATTGAATTTGAGAGTTTTGCAAGTGTGGGAGTGTGTTTCTTTCAAACTGAGTATCTTTACATCGTTTGCGTATCTTTACTATTCCAATTGTGTGTCTTTTCATTTCTCGTTTGAGTATCTTTATGTAAGGCTTCTGATGCGAGTTTCTATTGAATTTGAGAGTTTTGCAAGTGTGCGAGAGTGTTTCTTTCAAACTGATTATCTTTACATCGTTTGCGTATCTTTACTATTCCAATTGTGTATCTTTTCATTTCTCGTTTGAGCCTCTTTCTGTAAGGCTTCTGATGCGAGTTTCTATTGTATTTGAGAGTTTTGCAAGTGTGGGAGTGTGTTTCTTTCAAACTGAGTATCTTTACATCGTTTGCGTATCTTTACTATTCCAATTGTGTATCTTTTCATTTCTCGTTTGAGTATCTTTCTGTAAGGCTTTCTGATGCGAGTTTCTATTGAATTTGAGAGTTTTGCAAGTGTGGGAGTGTGTTTCTTTCAAACTGAGTATCTTTACATCGTTTGCGTATCTTTACTATTCCAATTGTGTATCTTTACATCGTTTGCGTATCTTTACTATTCCAATTGTGTGTCTTTTCATTTCTCGTTTGAGTATCTTGATGTAAGGCTTCTGATGCGAGTTTCTATTGTATTTGAGAGTTTTGCAAGTGTGGGAGTGTGTTTCTTTCAAACTGAGTATCTTTACATCGTTTGCGTATCTTTACTATTCCAATTGTGTATCTTTTCATTTCTCGTTTGAGTATATTTCTGTAAGGCTTCTGATGCGAGTTTCTATTGTATTTGAGAGTTTTGCAAGTGTGAGAGTGTGTTTCTTTCAAACTGAGTATCTTTACATCGTTTGCGTATCTTTACTATTCCAATTGTGTATCTTTTCATTTCTCGTTTGAGTATCTTTCTGTAAGGCTTCTGATGCGAGTTTCTATTGTATTTGAGAGTTTTGCAAGTGTGGGAGTGTGTATCTTTCAAACTGAGTATCTTTACATCGTTTGCGTATCTTTACTATTCCAATTGTGTATCTTTTCATTTCTCGTTTGAGTATCTTTCTGTAAGGCTTTCTGATGCGAGTTTCTATTGAATTTGAGAGTTTTGCAAGTGTGGGAGTGTGTTTCTTTCAAACTGAGTATCTTTACATCGTTTGCGTATCTTTACTATTCCAATTGTGTATCTTTACATCGTTTGCGTATCTTTACTATTCCAATTGTGTGTCTTTTCATTTCTCGTTTGAGTATCTTTATGTAAGGATTCTGATGCGAGTTTCTATTGTATTTGAGAGTTTTGCAAGTGTGGGAGTGTGTTTCTTTCAAACTGAGTATCTTTACATCGTTTGCGTATCTTTACTATTCCAATTGTGTATCTTTTCATTTCTCGTTTGAGTATCTTTCTGTAAGGCTTTTTGATGCGAGTTTCTATTGAATTTGAGAGTTTTGCAAGTGTGGGAGTGTGTTTCTTTCAAACTGAGTATCTTTACATCGTTTGCGTATCTTTACTATTCTAATTGTGTATCTTTACATCGTTTGCGTATCTTTACTATTCCAATTGTGTGTCTTTTCATTTCTCGTTTGAGTATCTTGATGTAAGGCTTCTGATGCGAGTTTCTATTGTATTTGAGAGTTTTGCAAGTGTGGGAGTGTGTTTCTTTCAAACTGAGTATCTTTACATCGTTTGCGTATCTTTACTATTCCAATTGTGTATCTTTTCATTTCTCGTTTGAGTATCTTTCTGTAAGGCTTCTGATGCGAGTTTCTATTGTATTTGAGAGTTTTGCAAGTGTGGGAGTGTGTTTCTTTCAAACTGAGTATCTTTACATCGTTTGCGTATCTTTACTATTCCAATTGTGTATCTTTTCATTTCTCGTTTGAGTATCTTTCTGTAAGGCTTCTGATGCGAGTTTCTATTGTATTTGAGAGTTTTGCAAGTGTGGGAGTGTGTTTCTTTCAAACTGAGTATCTTTACATCGTTTGCGTATCTTTACTATTCCAATTGTGTATCTTTTCATTTCTCGTTTGAGTATCTTTCTGTAAGGCTTTCTGATGCGAGTTTCTATTGAATTTGAGAGTTTTGCAAGTGTGGGAGTGTGTTTCTTTCAAACTGAGTATCTTTACATCGTTTGCGTATCTTTACTATTCCAATTGTGTATCTTTACATCGTTTGCGTATCTTTACTATTCCAATTGTGTGTCTTTTCATTTCTCGTTTGAGTATCTTTATGTAAGGATTCTGATGCGAGTTTCTATTGTATTTGAGAGTTTTGCAAGTGTGGGAGTGTGTTTCTTTCAAACTGAGTATCTTTACATCGTTTGCGTATCTTTACTATTCCAATTGTGTATCTTTTCATTTCTCGTTTGAGTATCTTTCTGTAAGGCTTTCTGATGCGAGTTTCTATTGAATTTGAGAGTTTTGCAAGTGTGGGAGTGTGTTTCTTTCAAACTGAGTATCTTTACATCGTTTGCGTATCTTTACTATTCCAATTGTGTATCTTTACATCGTTTGCGTATCTTTACTATTCCAATTGTGTGTCTTTTCATTTCTCGTTTGAGTATCTTTCTGTAAGGCTTCTTATGCGAGTTTCTATTGTATTTGAGAGTTTTGCAAGTGTCGGAGTGTGTTTCTTTCAAACTGAGTATCTTTACATCGTTTGCGTATCTTTACTATTCCAATTGTGTATCTTTTCATTTCTCGTTTGAGTATCTTTCTGTAAGGCTTTCTGATGCGAGTTTCTATTGAATTTGAGAGTTTTGCAAGTGTGGGGAGTGTATTTCTTTCAAACTGAGTATCTTTACATCGTTTGCGTATCTTTACTATTCCAATTGTGTATCTTCACATCGTTTTCGTATCTTTACTATTCCAATTGTGTATCTTTTCATTTCTCGTTTGAGTATCTTTCTGTAAGGCTTCTGATGCGAGTTTCTATTGTATTTGAGAGTTTTGCAAGTGTGGGAGTGTGTTTCTTTCAAACTGAGTATCTTTACATCGTTTGCGTACCTTTACTATTCCAATTGTGTATCTTTTCATTTCTCGTTTGAGTATCTTTATGTAAGGCTTCTGATGCGAGTTTCTATTGAATTTGAGAGTTTTGCAAGTGTGCGAGAGTGTTTCTTTCAAACTGATTATCTTTACATCGTTTGCGTATCTTTACTATTCCAATTGTGTATCTTTTCATTTCTCGTTTGAGCCTCTTTCTGTAAGGCTTCTGATGCGAGTTTCTATTGTATTTGAGAGTTTTGCAAGTGTGGGAGTGTGTTTCTTTCAAACTGAGTATCTTTACATCGTTTGCGTATCTTTACTATTCCAATTGTGTATCTTTTCATTTCTCGTTTGAGTATCTTTCTGTAAGGCTTTCTGATGCGAGTTTCTATTGAATTTGAGAGTTTTGCAAGTGTGGGAGTGTGTTTCTTTCAAACTGAGTATCTTTACATCGTTTGCGTATCTTTACTATTCCAATTGTGTATCTTTACATCGTTTGCGTATCTTTACTATTCCAATTGTGTGTCTTTTCATTTCTCGTTTGAGTATCTTGATGTAAGGCTTCTGATGCGAGTTTCTATTGTATTTGAGAGTTTTGCAAGTGTGGGAGTGTGTTTCTTTCAAACTGAGTATCTTTACATCGTTTGCGTATCTTTACTATTCCAATTGTGTATCTTTTCATTTCTCGTTTGAGTATCTTTCTGTAAGGCTTTCTGATGCGAGTTTCTATTGAATTTGAGAGTTTTGCAAGTGTGGGAGTGTGTTTCTTTCAAACTGAGTATCTTTACATCGTTTGCGTATCTTTACTATTCCAATTGTGTATCTTTACATCGTTTGCGTATCTTTACTATTCCAATTGTGTGTCTTTTCATTTCTCGTTTGAGTATCTTTCTGTAAGGCTTCTTATGCGAGTTTCTATTGTATTTGAGAGTTTTGCAAGTGTCGGAGTGTGTTTCTTTCAAACTGAGTATCTTTACATCGTTTGCGTATCTTTACTATTCCAATTGTGTATCTTTTCATTTCTCGTTTGAGTATATTTCTGTAAGGCTTCTGATGCGAGTTTCTATTGTATTTGAGAGTTTTGCAAGTGTGAGAGTGTGTTTCTTTCAAACTGAGTATCTTTACATCGTTTGCGTATCTTTACTATTCCAATTGTGTATCTTTTCATTTCTCGTTTGAGTATCTTTCTGTAAGGCTTCTGATGCGAGTTTCTATTGTATTTGAGAGTTTTGCAAGTGTGGGAGTGTGTTTCTTTCAAACTGAGTATCTTTACATCGTTTGCGTATCTTTACTATTCCAATTGTGTATCTTTTCATTTCTCGTTTGAGTATCTTTCTGTAAGGCTTTCTGATGCGAGTTTCTATTGAATTTGAGAGTTTTGCAAGTGTGGGAGTGTGTTTCTTTCAAACTGAGTATCTTTACATCGTTTGCGTATCTTTACTATTCCAATTGTGTATCTTTACATCGTTTGCGTATCTTTACTATTCCAATTGTGTATCTTTTCATTTCTCGTTTGAGTATCTTTATGTAAGGATTCTGATGCGAGTTTCTATTGTATTTGAGAGTTTTGCAAGTGTGGGAGTGTGTTTCTTTCAAACTGAGTATCTTTACATCGTTTGCGTATCTTTACTATTCCAATTGTGTATCTTTTCATTTCTCGTTTGAGTATCTTTCTGTAAGGCTTTTTGATGCGAGTTTCTATTGAATTTGAGAGTTTTGCAAGTGTGGGAGTGTGTTTCTTTCAAACTGAGTATCTTTACATCGTTTGCGTATCTTTACTATTCTAATTGTGTATCTTTACATCGTTTGCGTATCTTTACTATTCCAATTGTGTGTCTTTTCATTTCTCGTTTGAGTATCTTGATGTAAGGCTTCTGATGCGAGTTTCTATTGTATTTGAGAGTTTTGCAAGTGTGGGAGTGTGTTTCTTTCAAACTGAGTATCTTTACATCGTTTGCGTATCTTTACTATTCCAATTGTGTATCTTTTCATTTCTCGTTTGAGTATCTTTCTGTAAGGCTTCTGATGCGAGTTTCTATTGTATTTGAGAGTTTTGCAAGTGTGGGAGTGTGTTTCTTTCAAACTGAGTATCTTTACATCGTTTGCGTATCTTTACTATTCCAATTGTGTATCTTTTCATTTCTCGTTTGAGTATCTTTCTGTAAGGCTTCTGATGCGAGTTTCTATTGTATTTGAGAGTTTTGCAAGTGTGGGAGTGTGTTTCTTTCAAACTGAGTATCTTTACATCGTTTGCGTATCTTTACTATTCCAATTGTGTATCTTTTCATTTCTCGTTTGAGTATCTTTCTGTAAGGCTTTCTGATGCGAGTTTCTATTGAATTTGAGAGTTTTGCAAGTGTGGGAGTGTGTTTCTTTCAAACTGAGTATCTTTACATCGTTTGCGTATCTTTACTATTCCAATTGTGTATCTTTACATCGTTTGCGTATCTTTACTATTCCAATTGTGTATCTTTTCATTTCTCGTTTGAGTATCTTTATGTAAGGATTCTGATGCGAGTTTCTATTGTATTTGAGAGTTTTGCAAGTGTGGGAGTGTGTTTCTTTCAAACTGAGTATCTTTACATCGTTTGCGTATCTTTACTATTCCAATTGTGTATCTTTTCATTTCTCGTTTGAGTATCTTTCTGTAAGGCTTTCTGATGCGAGTTTCTATTGAATTTGAGAGTTTTGCAAGTGTGGGAGTGTGTTTCTTTCAAACTGAGTATCTTTACATCGTTTGCGTATCTTTACTATTCCAATTGTGTATCTTTACATCGTTTGCGTATCTTTACTATTCCAATTGTGTGTCTTTTCATTTCTCGTTTGAGTATCTTTCTGTAAGGCTTCTTATGCGAGTTTCTATTGTATTTGAGAGTTTTGCAAGTGTCGGAGTGTGTTTCTTTCAAACTGAGTATCTTTACATCGTTTGCGTATCTTTACTATTCCAATTGTGTATCTTTTCATTTCTCGTTTGAGTATCTTTCTGTAAGGCTTTCTGATGCGAGTTTCTATTGAATTTGAGAGTTTTGCAAGTGTGGGGAGTGCATTTCTTTCAAACTGAGTATCTTTACATCGTTTGCGTATCTTTACTATTCCAATTGTGTATCTTCACATCGTTTTCGTATCTTTACTATTCCAATTGTGTATCTTTTCATTTCTCGTTTGAGTATCTTTCTGTAAGGCTTCTGATGCGAGTTTCTATTGTATTTGAGAGTTTTGCAAGTGTGGGAGTGTGTTTCTTTCAAACTGAGTATCTTTACATCGTTTGCGTATCTTTACTATTCCAATTGTGTATCTTTTCATTTCTCGTTTGAGTATCTTTCTGTAAGGCTTTCTGATGCGAGTTTCTATTGAATTTGAGAGTTTTGCAAGTGTGGGAGTGTGTTTCTTTCAAACTGAGTATCTTTACATCGTTTGCGTATCTTTACTATTCCAATTGTGTATCTTTACATCGTTTGCGTATCTTTACTATTCCAATTGTGTGTCTTTTCATTTCTCGTTTGAGTATCTTGATGTAAGGCTTCTGATGCGAGTTTCTATTGTATTTGAGAGTTTTGCAAGTGTGGGAGTGTGTTTCTTTCAAACTGAGTATCTTTACATCGTTTGCGTATCTTTACTATTCCAATTGTGTATCTTTTCATTTCTCGTTTGAGTATCTTTCTGTAAGGCTTTCTGATGCGAGTTTCTATTGAATTTGAGAGTTTTGCAAGTGTGGGAGTGTGTTTCTTTCAAACTGAGTATCTTTACATCGTTTGCGTATCTTTACTATTCCAATTGTGTATCTTTACATCGTTTGCGTATCTTTACTATTCCAATTGTGTGTCTTTTCATTTCTCGTTTGAGTATCTTTCTGTAAGGCTTCTTATGCGAGTTTCTATTGTATTTGAGAGTTTTGCAAGTGTCGGAGTGTGTTTCTTTCAAACTGAGTATCTTTACATCGTTTGCGTATCTTTACTATTCCAATTGTGTATCTTTTCATTTCTCGTTTGAGTATATTTCTGTAAGGCTTCTGATGCGAGTTTCTATTGTATTTGAGAGTTTTGCAAGTGTGAGAGTGTGTTTCTTTCAAACTGAGTATCTTTACATCGTTTGCGTATCTTTACTATTCCAATTGTGTATCTTTTCATTTCTCGTTTGAGTATCTTTCTGTAAGGCTTCTGATGCGAGTTTCTATTGTATTTGAGAGTTTTGCAAGTGTGGGAGTGTGTTTCTTTCAAACTGAGTATCTTTACATCGTTTGCGTATCTTTACTATTCCAATTGTGTATCTTTTCATTTCTCGTTTGAGTATCTTTCTGTAAGGCTTTCTGATGCGAGTTTCTATTGAATTTGAGAGTTTTGCAAGTGTGGGAGTGTGTTTCTTTCAAACTGAGTATCTTTACATCGTTTGCGTATCTTTACTATTCCAATTGTGTATCTTTACATCGTTTGCGTATCTTTACTATTCCAATTGTGTGTCTTTTCATTTCTCGTTTGAGTATCTTTATGTAAGGATTCTGATGCGAGTTTCTATTGTATTTGAGAGTTTTGCAAGTGTGGGAGTGTGTTTCTTTCAAACTGAGTATCTTTACATCGTTTGCGTATCTTTACTATTCCAATTGTGTATCTTTTCATTTCTCGTTTGAGTATCTTTCTGTAAGGCTTTTTGATGCGAGTTTCTATTGAATTTGAGAGTTTTGCAAGTGTGGGAGTGTGTTTCTTTCAAACTGAGTATCTTTACATCGTTTGCGTATCTTTACTATTCTAATTGTGTATCTTTACATCGTTTGCGTATCTTTACTATTCCAATTGTGTGTCTTTTCATTTCTCGTTTGAGTATCTTGATGTAAGGCTTCTGATGCGAGTTTCTATTGTATTTGAGAGTTTTGCAAGTGTGGGAGTGTGTTTCTTTCAAACTGAGTATCTTTACATCGTTTGCGTATCTTTACTATTCCAATTGTGTATCTTTTCATTTCTCGTTTGAGTATCTTTCTGTAAGGCTTCTGATGCGAGTTTCTATTGTATTTGAGAGTTTTGCAAGTGTGGGAGTGTGTTTCTTTCAAACTGAGTATCTTTACATCGTTTGCGTATCTTTACTATTCCAATTGTGTATCTTTTCATTTCTCGTTTGAGTATCTTTCTGTAAGGCTTCTGATGCGAGTTTCTATTGTATTTGAGAGTTTTGCAAGTGTGGGAGTGTGTTTCTTTCAAACTGAGTATCTTTACATCGTTTGCGTATCTTTACTATTCCAATTGTGTATCTTTTCATTTCTCGTTTGAGTATCTTTCTGTAAGGCTTCTGATGCGAGTTTCTATTGTATTTGAGAGTTTTGCAAGTGTGGGAGTGTGTTTCTTTCAAACTGAGTATCTTTACATCGTTTGCGTATCTTTACTATTCCAATTGTGTATCTTTTCATATCTCGTTTGAGTATCTTTCTGTAAGGCTTTCTGATGCGAGTTTCTATTGAATTTGAGAGTTTTGCAAGTGTGGGAGTGTGTTTCTTTCAAACTGAGTATCTTTACATCGTTTGCGTATCTTTACTATTCCAATTGTGTATCTTTACATCGTTTGCGTATCTTTACTATTCCAATTGTGTGTCTTTTCATTTCTCGTTTGAGTATCTTTCTGTAAGGCTTCTTATGCGAGTTTCTATTGTATTTGAGAGTTTTGCAAGTGTCGGAGTGTGTTTCTTTCAAACTGAGTATCTTTACATCGTTTGCGTATCTTTACTATTCCAATTGTGTATCTTTTCATTTCTCGTTTGAGTATCTTTCTGTAAGGCTTTCTGATGCGAGTTTCTATTGAATTTGAGAGTTTTGCAAGTGTGGGGAGTGCATTTCTTTCAAACTGAGTATCTTTACATCGTTTGCGTATCTTTACTATTCCAATTGTGTATCTTCACATCGTTTTCGTATCTTTACTATTCCAATTGTGTATCTTTTCATTTCTCGTTTGAGTATCTTTCTGTAAGGCTTCTGATGCGAGTTTCTATTGTATTTGAGAGTTTTGCAAGTGTGGGAGTGTGTTTCTTTCAAACTGAGTATCTTTACATCGTTTGCGTATCTTTACTATTCCAATTGTGTATCTTTTCAATTCTCGTTTGAGTATCTTTCTGTAAGGCTTTTTGATGCGAGTTTCTATTGAATTTGAGAGTTTTGCAAGTGTGGGAGTGTGTTTCTTTCAAACTGAGTATCTTTACATCGTTTGCGTATCTTTACTATTCCAATTGTGTGTCTTTTCATTTCTCGTTTGAGTATCTTTATGTAAGGCTTCTGATGCGAGTTTCTATTGTATTTGAGAGTTTTGCAAGTGTGCGAGAGTGTTTCTTTCAAACTGATTATCTTTACATCGTTTGCGTATCTTTACTATTCCAATTGTGTATCTTTTCATTTCTCGTTTGAGCCTCTTTCTGTAAGGCTTCTGATGCGAGTTTCTATTGTATTTGAGAGTTTTGCAAGTGTGGGAGTGTGTTTCTTTCAAACTGATTATCTTTACATCGTTTGCGTATCTTTACTATTCCAATTGTGTATCTTTTCATTTCTCGTTTGAGCCTCTTTCTGTAAGGCTTCTGATGCGAGTTTCTATTGTATTTGAGAGTTTTGCAAGTGTGGGAGTGTGTTTCTTTCAAATTGAGTATCTTTACATCGTTTGCGTATCTTTACTATTCCAATTGTGTATCTTTTCAATTCTCGTTTGAGTATCTTTCTGTAAGGCTTTTTGATGCGAGTTTCTATTGAATTTGAGAGTTTTGCAAGTGTGGGAGTGTGTTTCTTTCAAACTGAGTATCTTTACATCGTTTGCGTATCTTTACTATTCCAATTGTGTGTCTTTTCATTTCTCGTTTGAGTATCTTTATGTAAGGCTTCTGATGCGAGTTTCTATTGAATTTGAGAGTTTTGCAAGTGTGCGAGAGTGTTTCTTTCAAACTGATTATCTTTACATCGTTTGCGTATCTTTACTATTCCAATTGTGTATCTTTTCATTTCTCGTTTGAGCCTCTTTCTGTAAGGCTTCTGATGCGAGTTTCTATTGTATTTGAGAGTTTTGCAAGTGTGGGAGTGTGTTTCTTTCAAACTGAGTATCTTTACATCGTTTGCGTATCTTTACTATTCCAATTGTGTATCTTTTCATTTCTCGTTTGAGTATCTTTCTGTAAGGCTTTCTGATGCGAGTTTCTATTGAATTTGAGAGTTTTGCAAGTGTGGGAGTGTGTTTCTTTCAAACTGAGTATCTTTACATCGTTTGCGTATCTTTACTATTCCAATTGTGTATCTTTACATCGTTTGCGTATCTTTACTATTCCAATTGTGTGTCTTTTCATTTCTCGTTTGAGTATCTTGATGTAAGGCTTCTGATGCGAGTTTCTATTGTATTTGAGAGTTTTGCAAGTGTGGGAGTGTGTTTCTTTCAAACTGAGTATCTTTACATCGTTTGCGTATCTTTACTATTCCAATTGTGTATCTTTTCATTTCTCGTTTGAGTATCTTTCTGTAAGGCTTCTGATGCGAGTTTCTATTGTATTTGAGAGTTTTGCAAGTGTGGGAGTGTGTTTCTTTCAAACTGAGTATCTTTACATCGTTTGCGTATCTTTACTATTCCAATTGTGTATCTTTTCATTTCTCGTTTGAGTATCTTTCTGTAAGGCTTCTGATGCGAGTTTCTATTGTATTTGAGAGTTTTGCAAGTGTGGGAGTGTGTTTCTTTCAAACTGAGTATCTTTACATCGTTTGCGTATCTTTACTATTCCAATTGTGTATCTTTTCATTTCTCGTTTGAGTATCTTTCTGTAAGGCTTTCTGATGCGAGTTTCTATTGAATTTGAGAGTTTTGCAAGTGTGGGAGTGTGTTTCTTTCAAACTGAGTATCTTTACATCGTTTTCGTATCTTTACTATTCCAATTGTGTATCTTTACATCGTTTGCGTATCTTTACTATTCCAATTGTGTGTCTTTTCATTTCTCGTTTGAGTATCTTTATGTAAGGATTCTGATGCGAGTTTCTATTGTATTTGAGAGTTTTGCAAGTGTGGGAGTGTGTTTCTTTCAAACTGAGTATCTTTACATCGTTTGCGTATCTTTACTATTCCAATTGTGTATCTTTTCATTTCTCGTTTGAGTATCTTTCTGTAAGGCTTTTTGATGCGAGTTTCTATTGAATTTGAGAGTTTTGCAAGTGTGGGAGTGTGTTTCTTTCAAACTGAGTATCTTTACATCGTTTGCGTATCTTTACTATTCCAATTGTGTATCTTTACATCGTTTGCGTATCTTTACTATTCCAATTGTGTGTCTTTTCATTTCTCGTTTGAGTATCTTTATGTAAGGATTCTGATGCGAGTTTCTATTGTATTTGAGAGTTTTGCAAGTGTGGGAGTGTGTTTCTTTCAAACTGAGTATCTTTACATCGTTTGCGTATCTTTACTATTCCAATTGTGTATCTTTTCATTTCTCGTTTGAGTATCTTTCTGTAAGGCTTTCTGATGCGAGTTTCTATTGAATTTGAGAGTTTTGCAAGTGTGGGAGTGTGTTTCTTTCAAACTGAGTATCTTTACATCGTTTGCGTATCTTTACTATTCCAATTGTGTATCTTTTCATTTCTCGTTTGAGTATCTTTCTGTAAGGCTTTTTGATGCGAGTTTCTATTGAATTTGAGAGTTTTGCAAGTGTGGGAGTGTGTTTCTTTCAAACTGAGTATCTTTACATCGTTTGCGTATCTTTACTATTCCAATTGTGTGTCTTTTCATTTCTCGTTTGAGTATCTTTATGTAAGGCTTCTGATGCGAGTTTCTATTGAATTTGAGAGTTTTGCAAGTGTGCGAGAGTGTTTCTTTCAAACTGATTATCTTTACATCGTTTGCGTATCTTTACTATTCCAATTGTGTATCTTTTCATTTCTCGTTTGAGCCTCTTTCTGTAAGGCTTCTGATGCGAGTTTCTATTGTATTTGAGAGTTTTGCAAGTGTGGGAGTGTGTTTCTTTCAAACTGAGTATCTTTACATCGTTTGCGTATCTTTACTATTCCAATTGTGTATCTTTTCATTTCTCGTTTGAGTATCTTTCTGTAAGGCTTTCTGATGCGAGTTTCTATTGAATTTGAGAGTTTTGCAAGTGTGGGAGTGTGTTTCTTTCAAACTGAGTATCTTTACATCGTTTGCGTATCTTTACTATTCCAATTGTGTATCTTTACATCGTTTGCGTATCTTTACTATTCCAATTGTGTGTCTTTTCATTTCTCGTTTGAGTATCTTGATGTAAGGCTTCTGATGCGAGTTTCTATTGTATTTGAGAGTTTTGCAAGTGTGGGAGTGTGTTTCTTTCAAACTGAGTATCTTTACATCGTTTGCGTATCTTTACTATTCCAATTGTGTATCTTTTCATTTCTCGTTTGAGTATCTTTCTGTAAGGCTTCTGATGCGAGTTTCTATTGTATTTGAGAGTTTTGCAAGTGTGGGAGTGTGTTTCTTTCAAACTGAGTATCTTTACATCGTTTGCGTATCTTTACTATTCCAATTGTGTATCTTTTCATTTCTCGTTTGAGTATCTTTCTGTAAGGCTTCTGATGCGAGTTTCTATTGTATTTGAGAGTTTTGCAAGTGTGGGAGTGTGTTTCTTTCAAACTGAGTATCTTTACATCGTTTGCGTATCTTTACTATTCCAATTGTGTATCTTTTCATTTCTCGTTTGAGTATCTTTCTGTAAGGCTTTCTGATGCGAGTTTCTATTGAATTTGAGAGTTTTGCAAGTGTGGGAGTGTGTTTCTTTCAAACTGAGTATCTTTACATCGTTTGCGTATCTTTACTATTCCAATTGTGTATCTTTACATCGTTTGCGTATCTTTACTATTCCAATTGTGTGTCTTTTCATTTCTCGTTTGAGTATCTTTATGTAAGGATTCTGATGCGAGTTTCTATTGTATTTGAGAGTTTTGCAAGTGTGGGAGTGTGTTTCTTTCAAACTGAGTATCTTTACATCGTTTGCGTATCTTTACAATTCCAATTGTGTATCTTTTCATTTCTCGTTTGAGTATCTTTCTGTAAGGCTTCTGATGCGAGTTTCTATTGTATTTGAGAGTTTTGCAAGTGTGGGAGTGTGTTTCTTTCAAACTGAGTATCTTTACATCGTTTGCGTATCTTTACTATTCCAATTGTGTATCTTTTCATTTCTCGTTTGAGTATCTTTCTGTAAGGCTTCTGATGCGAGTTTCTATTGTATTTGAGAGTTTTGCAAGTGTGGGAGTGTGTTTCTTTCAAACTGAGTATCTTTACATCGTTTGCGTATCTTTACTATTCCAATTGTGTATCTTTTCATTTCTCGTTTGAGTATCTTTCTGTAAGGCTTTCTGATGCGAGTTTCTATTGAATTTGAGAGTTTTGCAAGTGTGGGAGTGTGTTTCTTTCAAACTGAGTATCTTTACATCGTTTGCGTATCTTTACTATTCCAATTGTGTATCTTTACATCGTTTGCGTATCTTTACTATTCCAATTGTGTTTCTTTTCATTTCTCGTTTGAGTATCTTTATGTATGGATTCTGATGCGAGTTTCTATTGTATTTGAGAGTTTTGCAAGTGTGGGAGTGTGTTTCTTTCAAACTGAGTATCTTTACATCGTTTGCGTATCTTTACTATTCCAATTGTGTATCTTTTCATTTCTCGTTTGAGTATCTTTCTGTAAGGCTTTTTGATGCGAGTTTCTATTGAATTTGAGAGTTTTGCAAGTGTGGGAGTGTGTTTCTTTCAAACTGAGTATCTTTATATCGTTTGCGTATCTTTACTATTCCAATTGTGTATCTTTTCATTTCTCGTTTGAGTATCTTTCTGTAAGGCTTTTTGATGCGAGTTTCTATTGAATTTGAGAGTTTTGCAAGTGTGGGAGTGTGTTTCTTTCAAACTGAGTATCTTTACATCGTTTGCGTATCTTTACTATTCCAATTGTGTATCTTTACATCGTTTGCGTATCTTTACTATTCCAATTGTGTGTCTTTTCATTTCTCGTTTGAGTATCTTTCTGTAAGGCTTCTTATGCGAGTTTCTATTGTATTTGAGAGTTTTGCAAGTGTCGGAGTGTGTTTCTTTCAAACTGAGTATCTTTACATCGTTTGCGTATCTTTACTATTCCAATTGTGTATCTTTTCATTTCTCGTTTGAGTATCTTTCTGTAAGGCTTTCTGATGCGAGTTTCTATTGAATTTGAGAGTTTTGCAAGTGTGGGGAGTGTATTTCTTTCAAACTGAGTATCTTTACATCGTTTGCGTATCTTTACTATTCCAATTGTGTATCTTCACATCGTTTTCGTATCTTTACTATTCCAATTGTGTATCTTTTCATTTCTCGTTTGAGTATCTTTCTGTAAGGCTTCTGATGCGAGTTTCTATTGTATTTGAGAGTTTTGCAAGTGTGGGAGTGTGTTTCTTTCAAACTGAGTATCTTTACATCGTTTGCGTATCTTAACTATTCCAATTGTGTATCTTTTCATTTCTCGTTTGAGTATCTTTCTGTAAGGCTTTTTGATGCGAGTTTCTATTGAATTTGAGAGTTTTGCAAGTGTGGGAGTGTGTTTCTTTCAAACTGAGTATCTTTACATCGTTTGCGTATCTTTACTATTCCAATTGTGTGTCTTTTCATTTCTCGTTTGAGTATCTTTATGTAAGGCTTTCTGATGCGAGTTTCTATTGAATTTGAGAGTTTTGCAAGTGTGGGAGTGTGTTTCTTTCAAACTGAGTATCTTTACATCATTTGCGTATCTTTACTATTCCAATTGTGTATCTTTTCATTTCTCGTTTGAGTATCTTTCTGTAAGGCTTTCTGATGCGAGTTTCTATTGAATTTGAGAGTTTTGCAAGTGTGGGAGTGTGTTTCTTTCAAACTGAGTATCTTTACATCGTTTGCGTATCTTTACTATTCCAATTGTGTATCTTTACATCGTTTGCGTATCTTTACTATTCCAATTGTGTGTCTTTTCATTTCTCGTTTGAGTATCTTTATGTAAGGCTTCTGATGCGAGTTTCTATTGTATTTGAGAGTTTTGCAAGTGTGGGAGTGTGTTTCTTTCAAACTGAGTATCTTTACATCGTTTGCGTATCTTTACTATTCCAATTGTGTATCTTTTCATTTCTCGTTTGAGTATCTTTCTGTAAGGCTTTCTGATGCGAGTTTCTATTGAATTTGAGAGTTTTGCAAGTGTGGGAGTGTGTTTCTTTCAAACTGAGTATCTTTACATCGTTTGCGTATCTTTACTATTCCAATTGTGTATCTTTACATCGTTTGCGTATCTTTACTATTCCAATTGTGTGTCTTTTCATTTCTCGTTTGAGTATCTTGATGTAAGGCTTCTGATGCGAGTTTCTATTGTATTTGAGAGTTTTGCAAGTGTGGGAGTGTGTTTCTTTCAAACTGAGTATCTTTACATCGTTTGCGTATCTTTACTATTCCAATTGTGTATCTTTTCATTTCTCGTTTGAGTATCTTTCTGTAAGGCTTTCTGATGCGAGTTTCTATTGAATTTGAGAGTTTTGCAAGTGTGGGAGTGTGTTTCTTTCAAACTGAGTATCTTTACATCGTTTGCGTATCTTTACTATTCCAATTGTGTATCTTTTCATTTCTCGTTTGAGTATCTTTCTGTAAGGCTTTTTGATGCGAGTTTCTATTGAATTTGAGAGTTTTGCAAGTGTGGGAGTGTGTTTCTTTCAAACTGAGTATCTTTACATCGTTTGCGTATCTTTACTATTCCAATTGTGTGTCTTTTCATTTCTCGTTTGAGTATCTTTATGTAAGGCTTCTGATGCGAGTTTCTATTGAATTTGAGAGTTTTGCAAGTGTGCGAGAGTGTTTCTTTCAAACTGATTATCTTTACATCGTTTGCGTATCTTTACTATTCCAATTGTGTATCTTTTCATTTCTCGTTTGAGCCTCTTTCTGTAAGGCTTCTGATGCGAGTTTCTATTGTATTTGAGAGTTTTGCAAGTGTGGGAGTGTGTTTCTTTCAAACTGAGTATCTTTACATCGTTTGCGTATCTTTACTATTCCAATTGTGTATCTTTTCATTTCTCGTTTGAGTATCTTTCTGTAAGGCTTTCTGATGCGAGTTTCTATTGAATTTGAGAGTTTTGCAAGTGTGGGAGTGTGTTTCTTTCAAACTGAGTATCTTTACATCGTTTGCGTATCTTTACTATTCCAATTGTGTATCTTTACATCGTTTGCGTATCTTTACTATTCCAATTGTGTGTCTTTTCATTTCTCGTTTGAGTATCTTGATGTAAGGCTTCTGATGCGAGTTTCTATTGTATTTGAGAGTTTTGCAAGTGTGGGAGTGTGTTTCTTTCAAACTGAGTATCTTTACATCGTTTGCGTATCTTTACTATTCCAATTGTGTATCTTTTCATTTCTCGTTTGAGTATCTTTCTGTAAGGCTTCTGATGCGAGTTTCTATTGTATTTGAGAGTTTTGCAAGTGTGGGAGTGTGTTTCTTTCAAACTGAGTATCTTTACATCGTTTGCGTATCTTTACTATTCCAATTGTGTATCTTTTCATTTCTCGTTTGAGTATCTTTCTGTAAGGCTTCTGATGCGAGTTTCTATTGTATTTGAGAGTTTTGCAAGTGTGGGAGTGTGTTTCTTTCAAACTGAGTATCTTTACATCGTTTGCGTATCTTTACTATTCCAATTGTGTATCTTTTCATTTCTCGTTTGAGTATCTTTCTGTAAGGCTTTCTGATGCGAGTTTCTATTGAATTTGAGAGTTTTGCAAGTGTGGGAGTGTGTTTCTTTCAAACTGAGTATCTTTACATCGTTTGCGTATCTTTACTATTCCAATTGTGTATCTTTACATCGTTTGCGTATCTTTACTATTCCAATTGTGTGTCTTTTCATTTCTCGTTTGAGTATCTTTATGTAAGGATTCTGATGCGAGTTTCTATTGTATTTGAGAGTTTTGCAAGTGTGGGAGTGTGTTTCTTTCAAACTGAGTATCTTTACATCGTTTGCGTATCTTTACAATTCCAATTGTGTATCTTTTCATTTCTCGTTTGAGTATCTTTCTGTAAGGCTTCTGATGCGAGTTTCTATTGTATTTGAGAGTTTTGCAAGTGTGGGAGTGTGTTTCTTTCAAACTGAGTATCTTTACATCGTTTGCGTATCTTTACTATTCCAATTGTGTATCTTTTCATTTCTCGTTTGAGTATCTTTCTGTAAGGCTTCTGATGCGAGTTTCTATTGTATTTGAGAGTTTTGCAAGTGTGGGAGTGTGTTTCTTTCAAACTGAGTATCTTTACATCGTTTGCGTATCTTTACTATTCCAATTGTGTATCTTTTCATTTCTCGTTTGAGTATCTTTCTGTAAGGCTTTCTGATGCGAGTTTCTATTGAATTTGAGAGTTTTGCAAGTGTGGGAGTGTGTTTCTTTCAAACTGAGTATCTTTACATCGTTTGCGTATCTTTACTATTCCAATTGTGTATCTTTACATCGTTTGCGTATCTTTACTATTCCAATTGTGTGTCTTTTCATTTCTCGTTTGAGTATCTTTATGTAAGGATTCTGATGCGAGTTTCTATTGTATTTGAGAGTTTTGCAAGTGTGGGAGTGTGTTTCTTTCAAACTGAGTATCTTTACATCGTTTGCGTATCTTTACTATTCCAATTGTGTATCTTTTCATTTCTCGTTTGAGTATCTTTCTGTAAGGCTTTTTGATGCGAGTTTCTATTGAATTTGAGAGTTTTGCAAGTGTGGGAGTGTGTTTCTTTCAAACTGAGTATCTTTATATCGTTTGCGTATCTTTACTATTCCAATTGTGTATCTTTTCATTTCTCGTTTGAGTATCTTTCTGTAAGGCTTTTTGATGCGAGTTTCTATTGAATTTGAGAGTTTTGCAAGTGTGGGAGTGTGTTTCTTTCAAACTGAGTATCTTTACATCGTTTGCGTATCTTTACTATTCCAATTGTGTATCTTTACATCGTTTGCGTATCTTTACTATTCCAATTGTGTGTCTTTTCATTTCTCGTTTGAGTATCTTTCTGTAAGGCTTCTTATGCGAGTTTCTATTGTATTTGAGAGTTTTGCAAGTGTCGGAGTGTGTTTCTTTCAAACTGAGTATCTTTACATCGTTTGCGTATCTTTACTATTCCAATTGTGTATCTTTTCATTTCTCGTTTGAGTATCTTTCTGTAAGGCTTTCTGATGCGAGTTTCTATTGAATTTGAGAGTTTTGCAAGTGTGGGGAGTGTATTTCTTTCAAACTGAGTATCTTTACATCGTTTGCGTATCTTTACTATTCCAATTGTGTATCTTCACATCGTTTTCGTATCTTTACTATTCCAATTGTGTATCTTTTCATTTCTCGTTTGAGTATCTTTCTGTAAGGCTTCTGATGCGAGTTTCTATTGTATTTGAGAGTTTTGCAAGTGTGGGAGTGTGTTTCTTTCAAACTGAGTATCTTTACATCGTTTGCGTATCTTAACTATTCCAATTGTGTATCTTTTCATTTCTCGTTTGAGTATCTTTCTGTAAGGCTTTTTGATGCGAGTTTCTATTGAATTTGAGAGTTTTGCAAGTGTGGGAGTGTGTTTCTTTCAAACTGAGTATCTTTACATCGTTTGCGTATCTTTACTATTCCAATTGTGTGTCTTTTCATTTCTCGTTTGAGTATCTTTATGTAAGGCTTTCTGATGCGAGTTTCTATTGAATTTGAGAGTTTTGCAAGTGTGGGAGTGTGTTTCTTTCAAACTGAGTATCTTTACATCATTTGCGTATCTTTACTATTCCAATTGTGTATCTTTTCATTTCTCGTTTGAGTATCTTTCTGTAAGGCTTTCTGATGCGAGTTTCTATTGAATTTGAGAGTTTTGCAAGTGTGGGAGTGTGTTTCTTTCAAACTGAGTATCTTTACATCGTTTGCGTATCTTTACTATTCCAATTGTGTATCTTTACATCGTTTGCGTATCTTTACTATTCCAATTGTGTGTCTTTTCATTTCTCGTTTGAGTATCTTTATGTAAGGCTTCTGATGCGAGTTTCTATTGTATTTGAGAGTTTTGCAAGTGTGGGAGTGTGTTTCTTTCAAACTGAGTATCTTTACATCGTTTGCGTATCTTTACTATTCCAATTGTGTATCTTTTCATTTCTCGTTTGAGTATCTTTCTGTAAGGCTTTCTGATGCGAGTTTCTATTGAATTTGAGAGTTTTGCAAGTGTGGGAGTGTGTTTCTTTCAAACTGAGTATCTTTACATCGTTTGCGTATCTTTACTATTCCAATTGTGTATCTTTACATCGTTTGCGTATCTTTACTATTCCAATTGTGTGTCTTTTCATTTCTCGTTTGAGTATCTTGATGTAAGGCTTCTGATGCGAGTTTCTATTGTATTTGAGAGTTTTGCAAGTGTGGGAGTGTGTTTCTTTCAAACTGAGTATCTTTACATCGTTTGCGTATCTTTACTATTCCAATTGTGTATCTTTTCATTTCTCGTTTGAGTATCTTTCTGTAAGGCTTCTGATGCGAGTTTCTATTGTATTTGAGAGTTTTGCAAGTGTGGGAGTGTGTTTCTTTCAAACTGAGTATCTTTACATCGTTTGCGTATCTTTACTATTCCAATTGTGTATCTTTTCATTTCTCGTTTGAGTATCTTTCTGTAAGGCTTTCTGATGCGAGTTTCTATTGAATTTGAGAGTTTTGCAAGTGTGGGAGTGTGTTTCTTTCAAACTGAGTATCTTTACATCGTTTGCGTATCTTTACTATTCCAATTGTGTATCTTTACATCGTTTGCGTATCTTTACTATTCCAATTGTGTATCTTTACATCGTTTGCGTATCTTTACTATTCCAATTGTGTATCTTTTCATTTCTCGTTTGAGTCTCTTTCTGTAAGGCTTCTGATGCGAGTTTCTATTGTATTTGAGAGTTTTGCAAGTGTGGGAGTGTGTTTCTTTCAAACTGAGTATCTTTACATCGTTTGCGTATCTTTACTATTCCAATTGTGTATCTTTACATCGTTTGCGTATCTTTACTATTCCAATTGAGTATCTTTTCATTTCTCGTTTGAGTATCTTTCTGTAAGGCTTTCTGATGCGAGTTTCTATTGTATTTTAACAGTTTTGCAAGTGTGGGACTGTGTTTCTTTCAAACTGAGTATCTTTACATCGTTTGCGTATCTTTACTATTCCAATTGTGTATCTTTTCATTTCTCGTTTGAGTCTCTTTCTGTAAGGCTTCTGATGCGAGTTTCTATTGTATTTGAGAGTTTTGCAAGTGTGGGAGTGTGTTTCTTTCAAACTGAGTATCTTTACATCGTTTGCGTATCTTTACTATTCCAATTGTGTATCTTTTCATTTCTCGTTTGAGTATCTTTCTGTAAGGCTTTCTGATGCGAGTTTCTATTGAATTTGAGAGTTTTGCAAGTGTGGGAGTGTGTTTCTTTCAAACTGAGTATCTTTACATCGTTTGCGTATCTTTACTATTCCAATTGTGTATCTTTACATCGTTTGCGTATCTTTACTATTCCAATTGTGTGTCTTTTCATTTCTCGTTTGAGTATCTTTATGTAAGGATTCTGATGCGAGTTTCTATTGTATTTGAGAGTTTTGCAAGTGTGGGAGTGTGTTTCTTTCAAACTGAGTATCTTTACATCGTTTGCGTATCTTTACTATTCCAATTGTGTATCTTTTCATTTCTCGTTTGAGTATCTTTCTGTAAGGCTTTTTGATGCGAGTTTCTATTGAATTTGAGAGTTTTGCAAGTGTGGGAGTGTGTTTCTTTCAAACTGAGTATCTTTACATCGTTTGCGTATCTTTACTATTCCAATTGTGTATCTTTACATCGTTTGCGTATCTTTACTATTCCAATTGTGTGTCTTTTCATTTCTCGTTTGAGTATCTTTCTGTAAGGCTTCTTATGCGAGTTTCTATTGTATTTGAGAGTTTTGCAAGTGTCGGAGTGTGTTTCTTTCAAACTGAGTATCTTTACATCGTTTGCGTATCTTTACTATTCCAATTGTGTATCTTTTCATTTCTCGTTTGACTATCTTTCTGTAAGGCTTTCTGATGCGAGTTTCTATTGAATTTGAGAGTTTTGCAAGTGTGGGAGTGTGTTTCTTTCAAACTGAGTATCTTTACATCGTTTGCGTATCTTTACTATTCCAATTGTGTATCTTTTCATTTCTCGTTTGAGTATCTTTCTGTAAGGCTTTCTGATGCGAGTTTCTATTGTATTTGAGAGTTTTGCAAGTGTGGGAGTGTGTTTCTTTCAAACTGAGTATCTTTACATCGTTTTCGTATCTTTACTATTCCAATTGTGTATCTTTTCATTTCTCGTTTGAGTATCTTTCTATAAGGCTTCTGATGCGAGTTTCTATTGTATTTGAGAGTTTTGCAAGTGTGGGAGTGTGTTTCTTTCAAACTAAGTATCTTTACATCGTTTGCGTATCTTTACTATTCCAATTGTGTATCTTTTCATTTCTCGTTTGAGTATCTTTCTGTAAGGCTTTCTGATGCGAGTTTCTATTGAATTTGAGAGTTTTGCAAGTGTGGGAGTGTGTTTCTTTCAAACTGAGTATCTTTACATGGTTTCGTATCTTTACTATTCCAATTGTGTATCTTTACATCGTTTGCGTATCTTTACTATTCCAATTGTGTATCTTTTCATTTCTCGTTTGAGTCTCTTTCTGTAAGGCTTCTGATGCGAGTTTCTATTGTATTTGAGAGTTTTGCAAGTGTGGGAGTGTGTTTCTTTCAAACTGAGTATCTTTACATCGTTTTCGTATCTTTACTATTCCAATTGTGTATCTTTTCATTTCTCGTTTGAGTATCTTTCTATAAGGCTTCTGATGCGAGTTTCTATTGTATTTGAGAGTTTTGCAAGTGTGGGAGTGTGTTTCTTTCAAACTAAGTATCTTTACATCGTTTGCGTATCTTTACTATTCCAATTGTGTATCTTTTCATTTCTCGTTTGAGTATCTTTCTGTAAGGCTTTCTGATGCGAGTTTCTATTGAATTTGAGAGTTTTGCAAGTGTGGGAGTGTGTTTCTTTCAAACTGAGTATCTTTACATCGTTTGCGTATCTTTACTATTCCAATTGTGTATCTTTACATCGTTTGCGTATCTTTACTATTCCAATTGTGTATCTTTTCATTTCTCGTTTGAGTCTCTTTCTATAAGGCTTCTGATGCGAGTTTCTATTGTATTTGAGAGTTTTGCAAGTGTGGGAGTGTGTTTCTTTCAAACTGAGTATCTTTACATCGTTTGCGTATCTTTACTATTCCAATTGTGTATCTTTTCATTTCTCGTTTGAGTATCTTTCTGTAAGGCTTTCTGATGCGAGTTTCTATTGAATTTGAGAGTTTTGCAAGTGTGGGAGTGTGTTTCTTTCAAACTGAGTATCTTTACATCGTTTGCGTATCTTTACTATTCCAATTGTGTATCTTTACATCGTTTGCGTATCTTTACTATTCCAATTGTGTATCTTTTCATTTCTCGTTTGAGTCTCTTTCTGTAAGGCTTCTGATGCGAGTTTCTATTGTATTTGAGAGTTTTGCAAGTGTGGGACTGTGTTTCTTTCAAACTGAGTATCTTTACGTCGTTTGCGTATCTTTACTATTCCAATTGTGTATCTTTTCATTTCTCGTTTGAGTATCTTTATGTAAGGCTTCTGATGCGAGTTTCTATTGAATTTGAGAGTTTTGCAAGTGTGCGAGAGTGTTTCTTTCAAACTGATTATCTTTACATCGTTTGCGTATCTTTACTATTCCAATTGTGTATCTTTTCATTTCTCGTTTGAGTATCTTTCTGTAAGGCTTTCTGATGCGAGTTTCTATTGAATTTGAGAGTTTTGCAAGTGTGGGGAGTGTGTTTCTTTCAAACTGAGTATCTTTACATCGTTTGCGTATCTTTACTATTCCAATTGTGTATCTTTACATCGTTTGCGTATCTTTACTATTCCAATTGTGTATCTTTTCATTTCTCGTTTGAGTATCTTTCTGTAAGGCTTTCTGATGCGAGTTTCTATTGAATTTGAGAGTTTTGCAAGTGTGGGAGTGTGTTTCTTTCAAACTGAGTATCTTTACATCGTTTGCGTATCTTTACTATTCCAATTGTGTATCTTTACATCGTTTGCGTATCTTTACTATTCCAATTGTGTGTCTTTTCATTTCTCGTTTGAGTATCTTTATGTAAGGCTTCTGATGCGAGTTTCTATTGTATTTGAGAGTTTTGCAAGTGTGGGAGTGTGTTTCTTTCAAACTGAGTATCTTTACATCGTTTGCGTATCTTTACCATTCCAATTGTGTATCTTTTCATTTCTCGTTTGAGTATCTTTCTGTAAGGCTTTTTGATGCGAGTTTCTATTGAATTTGAGAGTTTTGCAAGTGTGGGAGTGTGTTTCTTTCAAACTGAGTATCTTTACATCGTTTGCGTATCTTTACTATTCCAATTGTGTATCTTTACATCGTTTGCGTATCTTTACTATTCCAATTGTGTGTCTTTTCATTTCTCGTTTGAGTATCTTTCTGTAAGGCTTCTTATGCGAGTTTCTATTGTATTTGAGAGTTTTGCAAGTGTCGGAGTGTGTTTCTTTCAAACTGAGTATCTTTACATCGTTTGCGTATCTTTACTATTCCAATTGTGTATCTTTTCATTTCTCGTTTGAGTATCTTTCTGTAAGGCTTTCTGATGCGAGTTTCTATTGAATTTGAGAGTTTTGCAAGTGTGGGGAGTGTATTTCTTTCAAACTGAGTATCTTTACATCGTTTGCGTATCTTTACTATTCCAATTGTGTATCTTCACATCGTTTTCGTATCTTTACTATTCCAATTGTGTATCTTTTCATTTCTCGTTTGAGTATCTTTCTGTAAGGCTTCTGATGCGAGTTTCTATTGTATTTGAGAGTTTTGCAAGTGTGGGAGTGTGTTTCTTTCAAACTGAGTATCTTTACATCGTTTGCGTATCTTTACTATTCCAATTGTGTATCTTTTCATTTCTCGTTTGAGTATCTTTCTGTAAGGCTTTTTGATGCGAGTTTCTATTGAATTTGAGAGTTTTGCAAGTGTGGGAGTGTGTTTCTTTCAAACTGAGTATCTTTACATCGTTTGCGTATCTTTACTATTCCAATTGTGTGTCTTTTCATTTCTCGTTTGAGTATCTTTATGTAAGGCTTCTGATGCGAGTTTCTATTGAATTTGAGAGTTTTGCAAGTGTGCGAGAGTGTTTCTTTCAAACTGATTATCTTTACATCGTTTGCGTATCTTTACTATTCCAATTGTGTATCTTTTCATTTCTCGTTTGAGCCTCTTTCTGTAAGGCTTCTGATGCGAGTTTCTATTGTATTTGAGAGTTTTGCAAGTGTGGGAGTGTGTTTCTTTCAAACTGAGTATCTTTACATCGTTTGCGTATCTTTACTATTCCAATTGTGTATCTTTTCATTTCTCGTTTGAGTATCTTTCTGTAAGGCTTTCTGATGCGAGTTTCTATTGAATTTGAGAGTTTTGCAAGTGTGGGAGTGTGTTTCTTTCAAACTGAGTATCTTTACATCGTTTGCGTATCTTTACTATTCCAATTGTGTATCTTTACATCGTTTGCGTATCTTTACTATTCCAATTGTGTATCTTTTCATTTCTCGTTTGAGTCTCTTTCTGTAAGGCTTCTGATGCGAGTTTCTATTGTATTTGAGAGTTTTGCAAGTGTGGGACTGTGTTTCTTTCAAACTGAGTATCTTTACGTCGTTTGCGTATCTTTACTATTCCAATTGTGTATCTTTTCATTTCTCGTTTGAGTATCTTTATGTAAGGCTTCTGATGCGAGTTTCTATTGAATTTGAGAGTTTTGCAAGTGTGCGAGAGTGTTTCTTTCAAACTGATTATCTTTACATCGTTTGCGTATCTTTACTATTCCAATTGTGTATCTTTTCATTTCTCGTTTGAGTATCTTTCTGTAAGGCTTTCTGATGCGAGTTTCTATTGAATTTGAGAGTTTTGCAAGTGTGGGGAGTGTGTTTCTTTCAAACTGAGTATCTTTACATCGTTTGCGTATCTTTACTATTCCAATTGTGTATCTTTACATCGTTTGCGTATCTTTACTATTCCAATTGTGTATCTTTTCATTTCTCGTTTGAGTATCTTTCTGTAAGGCTTTCTGATGCGAGTTTCTATTGAATTTGAGAGTTTTGCAAGTGTGGGAGTGTGTTTCTTTCAAACTGAGTATCTTTACATCGTTTGCGTATCTTTACTATTCCAATTGTGTATCTTTACATCGTTTGCGTATCTTTACTATTCCAATTGTGTGTCTTTTCATTTCTCGTTTGAGTATCTTTATGTAAGGCTTCTGATGCGAGTTTCTATTGTATTTGAGAGTTTTGCAAGTGTGGGAGTGTGTTTCTTTCAAACTGAGTATCTTTACATCGTTTGCGTATCTTTACCATTCCAATTGTGTATCTTTTCATTTCTCGTTTGAGTATCTTTCTGTAAGGCTTTTTGATGCGAGTTTCTATTGAATTTGAGAGTTTTGCAAGTGTGGGAGTGTGTTTCTTTCAAACTGAGTATCTTTACATCGTTTGCGTATCTTTACTATTCCAATTGTGTATCTTTACATCGTTTGCGTATCTTTACTATTCCAATTGTGTGTCTTTTCATTTCTCGTTTGAGTATCTTTCTGTAAGGCTTCTTATGCGAGTTTCTATTGTATTTGAGAGTTTTGCAAGTGTCGGAGTGTGTTTCTTTCAAACTGAGTATCTTTACATCGTTTGCGTATCTTTACTATTCCAATTGTGTATCTTTTCATTTCTCGTTTGAGTATCTTTCTGTAAGGCTTTCTGATGCGAGTTTCTATTGAATTTGAGAGTTTTGCAAGTGTGGGGAGTGTATTTCTTTCAAACTGAGTATCTTTACATCGTTTGCGTATCTTTACTATTCCAATTGTGTATCTTCACATCGTTTTCGTATCTTTACTATTCCAATTGTGTATCTTTTCATTTCTCGTTTGAGTATCTTTCTGTAAGGCTTCTGATGCGAGTTTCTATTGTATTTGAGAGTTTTGCAAGTGTGGGAGTGTGTTTCTTTCAAACTGAGTATCTTTACATCGTTTGCGTATCTTTACTATTCCAATTGTGTATCTTTTCATTTCTCGTTTGAGTATGTTTCTGTAAGGCTTTTTGATGCGAGTTTCTATTGAATTTGAGAGTTTTGCAAGTGTGGGAGTGTGTTTCTTTCAAACTGAGTATCTTTACATCGTTTGCGTATCTTTACTATCCCAATTGTGTGTCTTTTCATTTCTCGTTTGAGTATCTTTATGTAAGGCTTCTGATGCGAGTTTCTATTGAATTTGAGAGTTTTGCAAGTGTGCGAGAGTGTTTCTTTCAAACTGATTATCTTTACATCGTTTGCGTATCTTTACTATTCCAATTGTGTATCTTTTCATTTCTCGTTTGAGCCTCTTTCTGTAAGGCTTCTGATGCGAGTTTCTATTGTATTTGAGAGTTTTGCAAGTGTGGGAGTGTGTTTCTTTCAAACTGAGTATCTTTACATCGTTTGCGTATCTTTACTATTCCAATTGTGTATCTTTTCATTTCTCGTTTGAGTATCTTTCTGTAAGGCTTTTTGATGCGAGTTTCTATTGAATTTGAGAGTTTTGCAAGTGTGGGAGTGTGTTTCTTTCAAACTGAGTATCTTTACATCGTTTGCGTATCTTTACTATTCCAATTGTGTATCTTTACATCGTTTGCGTATCTTTACTATTCCAATTGTGTATCTTTTCATTTCTCGTTTGAGTATCTTTCTGTAAGGCTTCTTATGCGAGTTTCTATTGTATTTGAGAGTTTTGCAAGTGTCGGAGTGTGTTTCTTTCAAACTGAGTATCTTTACATCGTTTGCGTATCTTTACTATTCCAATTGTGTATCTTTTCATTTCTCGTTTGAGTATCTTTCTGTAAGGCTTTCTGATGCGAGTTTCTATTGAATTTGAGAGTTTTGCAAGTGTGGGGAGTGTATTTCTTTCAAACTGAGTATCTTTACATCGTTTGCGTATCTTTACTATTCCAATTGTGTATCTTCACATCGTTTTCGTATCTTTACTATTCCAATTGTGTATCTTTTCATTTCTCGTTTGAGTATCTTTCTGTAAGGCTTCTGATGCGAGTTTCTATTGTATTTGAGAGTTTTGCAAGTGTGGGAGTGTGTTTCTTTCAAACTGAGTATCTTTACATCGTTTGCGTATCTTTACTATTCCAATTGTGTATCTTTTCATTTCTCGTTTGAGTATCTTTCTGTAAGGCTTTTTGATGCGAGTTTCTATTGAATTTGAGAGTTTTGCAAGTGTGGGAGTGTGTTTCTTTCAAACTGAGTATCTTTACATCGTTTGCGTATCTTTACTATTCCAATTGTGTGTCTTTTCATTTCTCGTTTGAGTATCTTTATGTAAGGCTTCTGATGCGAGTTTCTATTGAATTTGAGAGTTTTGCAAGTGTGCGAGAGTGTTTCTTTCAAACTGATTATCTTTACATCGTTTGCGTATCTTTACTATTCCAATTGTGTATCTTTTCATTTCTCGTTTGAGCCTCTTTCTGTAAGGCTTCTGATGCGAGTTTCTATTGTATTTGAGAGTTTTGCAAGTGTGGGAGTGTGTTTCTTTCAAACTGAGTATCTTTACATCGTTTGCGTATCTTTACTATTCCAATTGTGTATCTTTACATCGTTTGCGTATCTTTACTATTCCAATTGTGTGTCTTTTCATTTCTCGTTTGAGTATCTTTCTGTAAGGCTTCTTATGCGAGTTTCTATTGTATTTGAGAGTTTTGCAAGTGTCGGAGTGTGTTTCTTTCAAACTGAGTATCTTTACATCGTTTGCGTATCTTTACTATTCCAATTGTGTATCTTTTCATTTCTCGTTTGAGTATCTTTCTGTAAGGCTTTCTGATGCGAGTTTCTATTGAATTTGAGAGTTTTGCAAGTGTGGGGAGTGTATTTCTTTCAAACTGAGTATCTTTACATCGTTTGCGTATCTTTACTATTCCAATTGTGTATCTTCACATCGTTTTCGTATCTTTACTATTCCAATTGTGTATCTTTTCATTTCTCGTTTGAGTATCTTTCTGTAAGGCTTCTGATGCGAGTTTCTATTGTATTTGAGAGTTTTGCAAGTGTGGGAGTGTGTTTCTTTCAAACTGAGTATCTTTACATCGTTTGCGTATCTTTACTATTCCAATTGTGTATCTTTTCATTTCTCGTTTGAGTATCTTTCTGTAAGGCTTTTTGATGCGAGTTTCTATTGAATTTGAGAGTTTTGCAAGTGTGGGAGTGTGTTTCTTTCAAACTGAGTATCTTTACATCGTTTGCGTATCTTTACTATTCCAATTGTGTGTCTTTTCATTTCTCGTT
This sequence comes from Argentina anserina, assembly GCF_933775445.1. Taxonomy (NCBI): domain Eukaryota; kingdom Viridiplantae; phylum Streptophyta; class Magnoliopsida; order Rosales; family Rosaceae; genus Argentina; species Argentina anserina. The sequence continues at coordinate 339,557 of NW_026089433.1, read as the reverse complement.
TGAGTATCTTTATGTAAGGCTTCTGATGCGAGTTTCTATTGAATTTGAGAGTTTTGCAAGTGTGCGAGAGTGTTTCTTTCAAACTGATTATCTTTACATCGTTTGCGTATCTTTACTATTCCAATTGTGTATCTTTTCATTTCTCGTTTGAGCCTCTTTCTGTAAGGCTTCTGATGCGAGTTTCTATTGTATTTGAGAGTTTTGCAAGTATGGGAGTGTGTTTCTTTCAAACTGAGTATCTTTACATCGTTTGCGTATCTTTACTATTCCAATTGTGTATCTTTTCATTTCTCGTTTGAGTATCTTTCTGTAAGGCTTTCTGATGCGAGTTTCTATTGAATTTGAGAGTTTTGCAAGTTTGGGAGTGTGTTTCTTTCAAACTGAGTATCTTTACATCGTTTGCGTATCTTTACTATTCCAATTGTGTATCTTTACATCGTTTGCGTATCTTTACTATTCCAATTGTGTGTCTTTTCATTTCTCGTTTGAGTATCTTGATGTAAGGCTTCTGATGCGAGTTTCTATTGTATTTGAGAGTTTTGCAAGTGTGGGAGTGTGTTTCTTTCAAACTGAGTATCTTTACATCGTTTGCGTATCTTTACTATTCCAATTGTGTATCTTTTCATTTCTCGTTTGAGTATCTTTCTGTAAGGCTTCTGATGCGAGTTTCTATTGTATTTGAGAGTTTTGCAAGTGTGGGAGTGTGTTTCTTTCAAACTGAGTATCTTTACATCGTTTGCGTATCTTTACTATTCCAATTGTGTATCTTTTCATTTCTCGTTTGAGTATCTTTCTGTAAGGCTTCTGATGCGAGTTTCTATTGTATTTGAGAGTTTTGCAAGTGTGGGAGTGTGTTTCTTTCAAACTGAGTATCTTTACATCGTTTGCGTATCTTTACTATTCCAATTGTGTATCTTTACATCGTTTGCGTATCTTTACTATTCCAATTGTGTGTCTTTTCATTTCTCGTTTGAGTATCTTTATGTAAGGCTTCTGATGCGAGTTTCTATTGTATTTGAGAGTTTTGCAAGTGTGGGAGTGTGTTTCTTTCAAACTGAGTATCTTTACATCGTTTGCGTATCTTTACTATTTCAATTGTGTATCTTTTCATTTCTCGTTTGAGTATCTTTCTGTAAGGCTTTCTGATGCGAGTTTCTATTGAATTTGAGAGTTTTGCAAGTGTGGGAGTGTGTTTCTTTCAAACTGAGTATCTTTACATCGTTTGCGTATCTTTACTATTCCAATTGTGTATCTTTACATCGTTTGCGTATCTTTACTATTCCAATTGTGTGTCTTTTCATTTCTCGTTTGAGTATCTTGATGTAAGGCTTCTGATGCGAGTTTCTATTGTATTTGAGAGTTTTGCAAATGTGGGAGTGTGTTTCTTTCAAACTGAGTATCTTTACATCGTTTGCGTATCTTTACTATTCCAATTGTGTATCTTTTCATTTCTCGTTTGAGTATCTTTCTGTAAGGCTTCTGATGCGAGTTTCTATTGTATTTGAGAGTTTTGCAAGTGTGGGAGTGTGTTTCTTTCAAACTGAGTATCTTTACATCGTTTGCGTATCTTTACTATTCCAATTGTGTGTCTTTTCATTTCTCGTTTGAGTATCTTTATGTAAGGCTTCTGATGCGAGTTTCTATTGAATTTGAGAGTTTTGCAAGTGTGCGAGAGTGTTTCTTTCAAACTGATTATCTTTACATCGTTTGCGTATCTTTACTATTCCAATTGTGTATCTTTTCATTTCTCGTTTGAGCCTCTTTCTGTAAGGCTTCTGATGCGAGTTTCTATTGTATTTGAGAGTTTTGCAAGTGTGGGAGTGTGTTTCTTTCAAACTGAGTATCTTTACATCGTTTGCGTATCTTTACTATTCCAATTGTGTATCTTTTCATTTCTCGTTTGAGTATCTTTCTGTAAGGCTTTCTGATGCGAGTTTCTATTGAATTTGAGAGTTTTGCAAGTTTGGGAGTGTGTTTCTTTCAAACTGAGTATCTTTACATCGTTTGCGTATCTTTACTATTCCAATTGTGTATCTTTACATCGTTTGCGTATCTTTACTATTCCAATTGTGTGTCTTTTCATTTCTCGTTTGAGTATCTTGATGTAAGGCTTCTGATGCGAGTTTCTATTGTATTTGAGAGTTTTGCAAGTGTGGAGAGTGTGTTTCTTTCAAACTGAGTATCTTTACATCGTTTGCGTATCTTTACTATTCCAATTGTGTATCTTTACATCGTTTGCGTATCTTTACTATTCCAATTGTGTATCTTTTCATTTCTCGTTTGAGTATCTTTCTGTAAGGCTTTCTGATGCGAGTTTCTATTGAATTTGAGAGTTTTGCAAGTGTGGGAGTGTGTTTCTTTCAAACTGAGTATCTTTACATCGTTTGCGTATCTTTACTATTCCAATTGTGTATCTTTACATCGTTTGCGTATCTTTACTATTCCAATTGTGTGTCTTTTCATTTCTCGTTTGAGTATCTTGATGTAAGGCTTCTGATGCGAGTTTCTATTGTATTTGGGAGTTTTGCAAGTGTGGGAGTGTGTTTCTTTCAAACTGAGTATCTTTACATCGTTTGCGTATCTTTACTATTCCAATTGTGTATCTTTTCATTTCTCGTTTGAGTATCTTTCTGTAAGGCTTCTGATGCGAGTTTCTATTGTATTTGAGAGTTTTGCAAGTGTGGGAGTGTGTTTCTTTCAAACTGAGTATCTTTACATCGTTTGCGTATCTTTACTATTCCAATTGTGTATCTTTTCATTTCTCGTTTGAGTATCTTTCTGTAAGGCTTTCTGATGCGAGTTTCTATTGAATTTGAGAGTTTTGCAAGTGTGGGAGTGTGTTTCTTTCAAACTGAGTATCTTTACATCGTTTGCGTATCTTTACTATTCCAATTGTGTATCTTTACATCGTTTGCGTATCTTTACTATTCCAATTGTGTATCTTTACATCGTTTGCGTATCTTTACTATTCCAATTGTGTATCTTTTCATTTCTCGTTTGAGTCTCTTTCTGTAAGGCTTCTGATGCGAGTTTCTATTGTATTTGAGAGTTTTGCAAGTGTGGGAGTGTGTTTCTTTCAAACTGAGTATCTTTACATCGTTTGCGTATCTTTACTATTCCAATTGTGTATCTTTACATCGTTTGCGTATCTTTACTATTCCAATTGAGTATCTTTTCATTTCTCGTTTGAGTATCTTTCTGTAAGGCTTTCTGATGCGAGTTTCTAGTGTATTTTAACAGTTTTGCAAGTGTGGGAGTGTGTTTCTTTCAAACTGAGTATCTTTACATCGTTTGCGTATCTTTACTATTCCAATTGTGTATCTTTACATCGTTTGCGTATCTTTACTATTCCAATTGTGTATCTTTTCATTTCTCGTTTGAGTATCTTTCTGTAAGGCTTCTGATGCGAGTTTCTATTGTATTTGAGAGTTTTGCAAGTGTGGGAGTGTGTTTCTTTCAAACTGAGTATCTTTACATCGTTTGCGTATCTTTACTATTCCAATTGAGTATCTTTTCATTTCTCGTTTGAGTATCTTTCTGTAAGGCTTTCTGATGCGAGTTTCTATTGTATTTTAACAGTTTTGCAAGTGTGGGAGTGTGTTTCTTTCAAACTGAGTATCTTTACATCGTTTGCGTATCTTTACTATTCCAATTGTGTATCTTTACATCGTTTGCGTATCTTTACTATTCCAATTGTGTATCTTTTCATTTCTCGTTTGAGTATCTTTCTGTAAGGCTTCTGATGCGAGTTTCTATTGTATTTGAGAGTTTTGCAAGTGGGGGAGTGTTTTTATTTCAAACTGAGTATCTTTACATCGTTTGCGTATCTTTACTATTCCAATTGTGTATCTTTTCATTTCTCGTTTGAGTGTATTTCTGTAAGGCTTCTGATGCGAGTTTCTATTGTATTTGAGAATTTTGCAAGTGTGGGAGTGTGTTTCTTTCAAACTGAGTATCTTTACATCGTTTGCGTATCTTTACTATTCCAATTGTGTATCTTTACATCGTTTGCGTATCTTTACTATTCCAATTGTGTATCTTTTCATTTCTCGTTTGAGTATCTTTCTGTAAGGCTTTCTGATGCGAGTTTCTATTGTATTTGAGAGTTTTGCAAGTGTGGGAGTGTGTTTCTTTCAAACTGAGTATCTTTACATCGTTTGCGTATCTTTACTATTCCAATTGTGTATCTTTACATCGTTTGCGTATCTTTACTATTCCAATTGTGTATCTTTTCATTTCTCGTTTGAGTATCTTTCCCCGGCAACGGCGCCATTTGATCGGTTCGATTAGTCGAGATCAATATTAACCCTGTAAGCATCGTTAGTAGTATAAAGCAAGAGGGTATCGTTCACAAACCGGGGATCCAACCAGGGTAAAGAATCACAAACATTTAACAATGAATTCATAAGAGTTTAAAAGATTTGAGATATATTTCGGTTCCAACAGAAAATAAACCTAAACTAATATATACATGTGATCAACCAACCAACACATAAGCAATTACCAAACAAATAACATAAGAACAAAGGTAACGAAATCTAATCTCAATTAAGTTCATGCCGTAAGGTTCATTATACATCCTAGAATCGGTTATGCAGTTAAGTTCCTCCCAAGGTTCCTAACTCAATGACACTTTAACACATTCGAACTCAGTCCCAACCTCATTCGAAATCTAACATACTTATCCTACCATGCAACTTCAAAGCCACGCATATTGAATTCATTAAGCATGTCACCTACTTAACCAACAATCATGCAATTCCAAAAATCACATAGAAAAGATAAACATATTCAAATGCACAAGTCTAACCGAACCTAGGCAATAATCGGTGAAGGTGACAAAGAACAAACAATTAATCAACTCCCAAGTATCAAAATCGTTTATAACTTTGGATTATTACACATGCGACGTCAACTTCCGGGTATCAATCACACACGTAAGTAAGAACACACCGAAAATCATTTAAATAAATAAACATAAACTCATGGCATAAAACCTAAAATCATTGAATTAAAATCGAAAACCTTAATTCATCATGTCATTCAAAAGTTACAAATATCTCATAGACAAGAATAAAAATATCTTTAACAAAACCTAAACATAAATCATCCAAGAACAAGCACATAAAAACCCGAAAACTTAACATGAAGATCAAATAGTTACACTTTATAATTCTCCTCCCAAGGTTCCTTACAGAGGTAGCACGAGATCTTCAAGAGTATGGTATCCTAGGCTCCCAAGCTTTGGACAGAAAATATGATGAAAGGTGGTGAATTCGGATTCTATGATGCTTGGTGAATGAAAGTGTTTGGGCAGAGCTTTGGCAAGTCTTGTGAGCAAGGTTGATCATGTTCTTCTGTGGAACTGAGGTGCTATATATAGAGGAAGAAACCCAAGGGAGGATGGCCACAAAGTCCACAAAGTTGAAACCAAATTGGTTGAGGTTTCCTAGATTCGGCAGATTTGACCTTTGTCCCTTGTTGTGGCCATAACTTTGTCTAGAAAATAGATATTGAGATGATTCCAACTGGCAATTTCAACTAGACTTCCGTGGCTTTTCATCCATATAAGGTACATTTTCTCAATCATTTTGAGCTGTCCAGGGGAGCCCGTCAAAGATGGATGATCTGCACTGCAGAATTCTGATTTCTATAAGGATTGCATATCTTTTGCATTAATTACATATCTTCTTCCTCCTTTATTGCTGATTTCTTTTGCACAAATTTCTTCCTTTGAATTAGGGAGGCAGCAAAAGTCTTAATTGTTGCAGCCATGTTTGATTTTTCTTACCTCTCCTCATTAAATTTGCTGCATGCCTTCTTTGACTTTCTTGCCTCTTCTCATTTAATTTGCTGCATGCCTTCTTTGACATTCTTTGGTGCTGGGATTTATGGACATTCTGATACATATTTGTGCTCTATTTGCAGGAGGAACAAAGTCCCAAGTTTCCCTCATAGCCCTTGGATCAAAAGCAAATCAATGGCTGAGATAATTCCGCCGAGTTCACTGGACCTCCGATCAATGATTCAGTCATATCTCTCTGTAGGAATAAGATATTGATTTGATTCCAAATCCTACAGAAACTAGACTCAAATACCTTTATTTCCATATAAAGTAGGTCTTCTAACTCGATCGGAGCTATCCAGGGGAGCCCGTCGAAGTTGGACTACGAATATTGACAGCATTTTGATTCTTGAATGGATTGGGCTTTTAAGTGTATTTTCTTCTCTTTCCTTGTGGAACTAGGATTGCTTTCCTTCTCCAACATGGATTTGTATTTCCTAATAAGAATAAGTATGTTAGAAACAAAGAAATACACAAGGATGAATCCTACTCGAACAAGGAAGCATATCTCAACAAGGATTCTTAACACTTAGCACGATTTCATCATCAATTCATTCATAATTGATATAAGCTCTACCTAGACACTTATTCATACAAAAGAAACTAAAATATACTATATAAGCGGTAACAAAGAGTAAGAATAGGGCATAAACACATTAAGAACGTGACACTTTGTGCTGCTATCAACAACCCCACACTTAAGCTTTGCTAGTCCCTTAGCAAACACTAGAAAAGGGAAACAAAAACATAAAACAAAAATCGATACAACTAAACTAATGACTCAACTATAATGCCTTCAACATTTTGTCTCAGCGATCTTCAAACTCATAGCATCAAGAATAACACTCAATCAAAATAGATAGAATGAATTCAATGGTTAATAAACATGAGATCTCGCATAACAAGTAAGACATGGCAGAAACATAAGTGATATTAAGCTCAACATGTTCAAAACAAGTTCAAATTCAACTCACAAGGGATATGCACTCCGAATCTTTTCTCTCAAGAACATGGCATATGCTTAAAAGCTTTTCACACATAAGAGTTATGAATACATAGTGAATTCGAAAACCTCATGAAATATACCAATCATATGCACAAATGAACCCAAACCATATGCTTACTCATGAAACAAACTCCACAAATCAAGAGCTACTCATTTTAAGAATCATGCGGATCTTTATAAACGGTAGGCTTAGGCTCGGTAAGGATATCATTTTTCAGGTAAAAGGAATCACAAAGGTCATCCTCAAGACTTAGCAGAGCAATAATCATCCACCTTATGTCGCCATACTCCATAAAACAAGGGCCAATTTTATCATGTTGGACCCATTCTTCACTCTAAACATTGTGAAAACGAACAAAGGCTAAAGTACAACATTATTGAGCCTTCAACAAATACATCACAACTCCAAATTCACATCAAACATAGCTATGCCATAACTTCTTACTTCTCTTTCTTTTTCTATCTTTTTTTTTTCTAACCGTGTATATATCTTTTTCTTTTCTTTTTCTCACACGGCATCTTTCATTTTTTTCTTTTCACCATTTTCATACGGCACAAATAAATACATAGCATAACCCCACACTTGAATCGAATCATCACTCCATATTAACATCAAATATTAGCTCTGCCAAGCCTCGAGAACAAGGTAGAGATATAACTATACTAAGCAAGGATATTAACATGTTGGTGATGAATAAAAGGTTTAACGTAGGCTCAAATGGGTTAATACTAAGGTGTCCCAAGCAGGGTACAAATAAGGCATACGGCTTTTTGGTTTAAGTGGTGGAATCCTAAAAAGATCCAACAATCATTTTCAAAATCAGAGTATATTATGATAAAAGTTTTGAAAGTTTCACAAAGTAAGTTCTAGCATTCTCTAGTTCATTGCAATTCTATGGCATATGAATTGATCAAAATAGATGTAATGAGGTTATATAGCCAATAAACGATAGATTAAACTCTCCAAAGAAAGGCACATATATGGCTCGAAACTCACATAGGTTACATAAATTCAAACAAGTAGGGAACATGTTCATTATGTACCTAAGCTTCAAAATCCTCATCTACTACATGTTCGTACAAAATCTACACATCGATTAACCATCAAATAGCAATTAAGTTCAATTTCCAATCTTGTGATCATCTTTCAACCATAAATTCAGAGATCAACTCATCATAGACAGTTAAAGGCATACCTATGACTCAAAACAAAATAAAAACAAAACAAAACAAAAAAAATACAAAAAATTATTTTTTTGATTTTATGACTCTAACATGTAAACCTTCCCCCACACTCGAATCATGCATTGTCCTCAATGAATGTCAAAATAAATAATGCAATGAAAGACAAAAGCATAGGGGAAAGAAACAAAGACACAAAAATAAAAACAGGAGAAAAAGATGAGAAATGCTCCCCCATGACGCGGTCCAACAGCTTGCATTCCATGCATCATAACGTTTGAAAATAATCTCCGATCAGTAAGACAACAGTGGGAATTGAAAGCTAATGTTTCTAGCTTTCCAAGCATATAAAGTACGTTTGCTAACTCCAAATGAGGAGAAAGTTATGCCCCTGAAAATTTGTCACGAAAAACAAGTTCATAGAATCAAAAACTAGAATGACCTTTACCTCTTTGTACCTGAATTCCGTTGACTTAAACAGCCGGAATGGACAAGAGGCCTGAATGAAAGTTGAAGATAACACAACCAGCTTTCAATTCATATATGGCACGACTGCCCAATTAGGCCGGAAGTGCTCCCTATTTTGCCGTTTCCGGACTGTAACTGCACGCGTTCTGAATTTCTGACACGACCTTGCTGCCTTCCCATTGCAACTGGGAGTGATGTAGACCTCTAAATCTAGTTCTGTAAAAATATACAGAAACTAGACTCAAATACCTTTGTTTCCATATAAAGTACATATTCCAACTCCCTTTGAGCTGGGAGATACAGTCTGCCGAAGTCGACGGACTGTTTCTACCAGATTCTGTTGAACGAAAATGTTTTGCTCCTCTTCACGTTTTCTCGAAAACTAACCTACGCACGCATAAAACAAATCAAAAAGAACAAAAACAATAACCAAATAAAGAGTAAAGAGTAAAAAAAATCAAAATTGGGTTGCCTCCCAACAAGCGCTTAAGTTTAAAGTCTAATAGCTTAGACCGAGTTTTCCTTTCAATCATTTTGTAGGTGACACATTATGGGGTTTCTCTTCCGCCATTTTGTTGTCCAACCTTGTAGTATATTCTCGAGCTCATTGTTGGTCACTTCACTATAAACCTGTAGAATCTCAATTAAAATCATTAGTGTAAGTGGGAACTTACCAAACATAACATAGGACGTGAGGTCCTTAAGAGACTATGTTCCTCTAGCCATATGATATTCCGTGGAATTTAAAATGCAACATGAATGAGATGCAAAATGAATGCAATGAGAATAAATAATGAAGATGCAATGCAAAAGTTAGAGAATAACAATTAGGAAGTCATTGGTATATACAAGCCACACACATGTCAAAAGTCATTAAATTATAATAAGCACATGTTAAGGGAAAAAAACTAGCTTAACAACTAATCCAACATATTGTCAAATCTTATGTTTAAGTTCGTTTTAATTTCTCAACTAAATAAACCTAAAAAGTACACACAATTACAATTATTATATGTCAATTTTTTTTACAAGTTACTTTTCAATAGATTTCATGCTTTAACATCCTTAAGTTGTTATTCAAACAATTAAATCATCGATTGATTCTAAGTTGTAAACAAAAGTGGACGTGCGGCCTAAGTATGGATGCCTAGACACAAATTTGAATCGTTGTTTCAGAAGGCCGGATAGCTAATTCAGAGATAGTGAACATGGTAGGACTCATTTGTTGAACTACGGAGGGCAAGCCCCCTATCGACTCCATCACCGAGATGTATGTCAGTCAATAGTTCTCTGAGATCCAATTTTGGTCCCATGCACCAGGGTAATGAAAGAGTGTGCCCCTTACTCAGCTGGAAACAAACTTGGGTGTTAGACAAATCTCCAAGTGTTAATAAAAGCCGCCCTCAACCTCATGCAAAAAATTTGGAAGAAAACATAAGGGGTTAAGGCTAATATTAACAAAAGGGACTTTACCTATTCCGTTCGATTTACAACCTACAACAATCATTCATTCAATCATAAAAAATAATAACCTAAGATAAAATTACTATATGTTAGAACAAAGTAAGAAAATAATATACAAATTTACAATATGAACAGTGAATTCGAAATTAAATGGTTAGAGATCCAAAGAGATGGATCCCCGGCAACGGCGCCATTTGATCGGTTCGATTACTCGAGATCAATATTAACCCTGTAAGCATCGTTAGTAGTATAAAGCAAGAGGGTATCGTTCACAAACCGGGGATCCAACCAGGGTAAAGAATCACAAACATTTAACAATGAATTCATAAGAGTTTAAAAGATTTGAGATATATTTCGGTTCCAACAGAAAATAAACCTAAACTAATATATACATGTGATCAACCAACCAACACATAAGCAATTACCAAACAAATAACATAAGAACAAAGGTAACGAAATCTAATCTCAATTAAGTTCATGCCGTAAGGTTCATTATACATCCTAGAATCGGTTATGCAGTTAAGTTCCTCCCAAGGTTCCTAACTCAATGACACTTTAACACATTCGAACTCAGTCCCAACCTCATTCGAAATCTAACATACTTATCCTACCATGCAACTTCAAAGCCACGCATATTGAATTCATTAAGCATGTCACCTACTTAACCAACAATCATGCAATTCCAAAAATCACATAGAAAAGATAAACATATTCAAATGCACAAGTCTAACCGAACCTAGGCAATAATCGGTGAAGGTGACAAAGAACAAACAATTAATCAACTCCCAAGTATCAAAATCGTTTATAACTTTGGATTATTACACATGCGACGTCAACTTCCGGGTATCAATCACACACGTAAGTAAGAACACACCGAAAATCATTTAAATAAATAAACATAAACTCATGGCATAAAACCTAAAATCATTGAATTAAAATCGAAAACCTTAATTCATCATGTCATTCAAAAGTTACAAATATCTCATAGACAAGAATAAAAATATCTTTAACAAAACCTAAACATAAATCATCCAAGAACAAGCACATAAAAACCCGAAAACTTAACATGAAGATCAAATAGTTACACTTTATAATTCTCCTCCCAAGGTTCCTTACAGAGGTAGCACGAGATCTTCAAGAGTATGGTATCCTAGGCTCCCAAGCTTTGGACAGAAAATATGATGAAAGGTGGTGAATTCGGATTCTATGATGCTTGGTGAATGAAAGTGTTTGGGCAGAGCTTTGGCAAGTCTTGTGAGCAAGGTTGATCATGTTCTTCTGTGGAACTGAGGTGCTATATATAGAGAAAGAAACCCAAGGGAGGATGGCCACAAAGTCCACAAAGTTGAAACCAAATTGGTTGAGGTTTCCTAGATTCGGCAGATTTGACCTTTGTCCCTTGTTGTGGCCATAACTTTGTCTAGAAAATAGATATTGAGATGATTCCAACTGGCAATTTCAACTAGACTTCCGTGGCTTTTCATCCATATAAGGTACATTTTCTCAATCATTTTGAGCTGTCCAGGGGAGCCCGTCAAAGATGGATGATCTGCACTGCAGAATTCTGATTTCTATAAGGATTGCATATCTTTTGCATTAATTACATATCTTCTTCCTCCTTTATTGCTGATTTCTTTTGCACAAATTTCTTCCTTTGAATTAGGGAGGCAGCAAAAGTCTTAATTGTTGCAGCCATGTTTGATTTTTCTTACCTCTCCTCATTAAATTTGCTGCATGCCTTCTTTGACTTTCTTGCCTCTTCTCATTTAATTTGCTGCATGCCTTCTTTGACATTCTTTGGTGCTGGGATTTATGGACATTCTGATACATATTTGTGCTCTATTTGCAGGAGGAACAAAGTCCCAAGTTTCCCTCATAGCCCTTGGATCAAAAGCAAATCAATGGCTGAGATAATTCCGCCGAGTTCACTGGACCTCCGATCAATGATTCAGTCATATCTCTCTGTAGGAATAAGATATTGCTTTGATTCCAAATCCTACAGAAACTAGACTCAAATACCTTTATTTCCATATAAAGTAGGTCTTCTAACTCGATCGGAGCTATCCAGGGGAGCCCGTCGAAGTTGGACTACGAATATTGACAGCATTTTGATTCTTGAATGGATTGGGCTTTCAAGTGTATTTTCTTCTCTTTCCTTGTGGAACTAGGATTGCTTTCCTTCTCCAACATGGATTTGTATTTCCTAATAAGAATAAGTATGTTAGAAACAAAGAAATACACAAGGATGAATCCTACTCGAACAAGGAAGCATATCTCAACAAGGATTCTTAACACTTAGCACGATTTCATCATCAATTCATTCATAATTGATATAAGCTCTACCTAGACACTTATTCATACAAAAGAAACTAAAATATACTATATAAGCGGTAACAAAGAGTAAGAATAGGGCATAAACACATTAAGAACGTGACACTTTGTGCTGCTATCATATCTTTACTATTCCAATTGTGTATCTTTTCATTTCTCGTTTGAGTATCTTTCTGTAAGGCTTGTGATGCGAGTTTCTATTGTATTTGAGAGTTTTGCAAGTGTGGGAGTGTGTTTCTTTCAAACTGAGTATCTTTACATCGTTTGCGTATCTTTACTATTCCAATTGTGTATCTTTTCATTTCTCGTTTGAGTATCTTTCTGTAAGGCTTTCTGATGCGAGTTTCTATTGAATTTGAGAGTTTTGCAAGTGTGGGAGTGTGTTTCTTTCAAACTGAGTATCTTTACATCGTTTGCGTATCTTTACTATTCCAATTGTGTATCTTTACATCGTTTGCGTATCTTTACTATTCCAATTGTGTATCTTTACATCGTTTGCGTATCTTTACTATTCCAATTGTGTATATTTTCATTTCTCGTTTGAGTCTCTTTCTGTAAGGCTTCTGATGCGAGTTTCTATTGTATTTGAGAGTTTTGCAAGTGTGGGAGTGTGTTTCTTTCAAACTGAGTATCTTTACATCGTTTGCGTATCTTTACTATTCCAATTGTGTATCTTTACATCGTTTACGTATCTTTACTATTCCAATTGAGTATCTTTTCATTTCTCGTTTGAGTATCTTTCTGTAAGGCTTTCTGATGCGAGTTTCTATTGTATTTTGACAGTTTTGCAAGTGTGGGAGTGTGTTTCTTTCAAACTGAGTATCTTTACATCGTTTGCGTATCTTTACTATTCCAATTGTGTATCTTTACATCGTTTGCGTATCTTTACTATTCCAATTGTGTATCTTTTCATTTCTCGTTTGAGTATCTTTCTGTAAGGCTTCTGATGCGAGTTTCTATTGTATTTGAGAGTTTTGCAAGTGTGGGAGTGTGTTTCTTTCAAACTGAGTATCTTTACATCGTTTGCGTATCTTTACTATTCCAATTGTGTATCTTTTCATTTCTCGTTTGAGTGTATTTCTGTAAGGCTTCTGATGCGAGTTTCTATTGTATTTGAGAATTTTGCAAGTGTGGGAGTGTGTTTCTTTCAAACTGAGTATCTGTACATCGTTTGCGTATCTTTACTATTCCAATTGTGTATCTTTACATCGTTTGCGTATCTTTATAATTCCAATTGAGTATCTTTTCATTTCTCGTTTGAGTATCTTTCTGTAATGCTTTCTGATGCGAGTTTCTATTGAATTTTAGAGTTTTACAAGTGTGGGAGTGTGTTTCTTTCAAACTGAGTATCTTTACATCGTTTCCGTATCTTTACTATTCCAATTGTGTATCTTTACATCGTTTGCGTATCTTTACTATTCCAATTGTGTATCTTTACATCGTTTGCGTATCTTTACTATTCCAATTGAGTATCTTTTCATTTCTCATTTGCGTATCTTTTTGTAAGGCTTCTGATGCGAGTTTCTATTGTATTTGAGAGTTTTGCAAGTGTGGGAGTGTGTTTCTTTCAAACTGAGTATCTTTACATCGTTTGCGTATCTTTACTATTCCAATTGTGTATCTTTACATCTTATAGGAGCACAAAGTGTGACATTCTTAATGTGATTATGCCCTATTCTTACTCTTTGTTACCTCTTATTTAGTATGTTTTAGTTTCTTTTGTATGAATAAGTGTCTAGGTAGAGCTTATATCAATTATGAATGAATTGATGATCAAATCGTGCTAAGTGTTAAGAATCCTTGTTGAGATATGCTTCATTGTTCGAGTAGGATTCATCCTTGTGTATTTCTTTGTTTCTAACATACTTATTCTTATTAGGAAATACAAATCCATGTTGGAGAAGGAAAGCAATCCTAGTTCCACAAGGAAAGAGAAGAAAATACACTTAAAAGCCCAATCCATTCAATAATCAAAATGCTGTCAATATTCGTAGTCCATCTTCGACGGGCTCCCCTGGATAGCTCCGATCGAGTTAGAAGACCTACTTTATATGGAAATAAAGGTATTTGAGTCTAGTTTCTGTAGGATTTGGAATCAAATCAATATCTTATTCCTACATAGAGATATGACTGAATCATTGATCGGAGGTCCAGTGAACTCGGCGGAATTATCTCAGCCATTGATTTGCTTTTGATCCATGGGCTATGAGGGAAACTTGGGACTTTGTTCCTCCTGCAAATAGAGCACAAATATGTATCAGAATTTCCATAAATCCCAGCACCAAAGAATGTCAAAGAAGGCATGCAGCAAATTAAATGAGAAGAGGTAAGAAAGTCAAAGAAGGCATGCAGCAAATTTAATGAGGAGAGGTAAGAAAAATCAAACATGGCTGCAACAATTAAGACTTTTGCTGCCTCCCTAATTCAAAGGAAGAAATTTGTGCAAAAGAAATCAGCAATAAAGGAGGAAGAAGATATGTAATTAATGCAAAAGATATGCAATCCTTATAGAAATCAGAATTCTGCAGTGCAGATCATCCATCTTTGACGGGCTCCCCTGGACAGCTCAAAATCATTGAGAAAATGTACCTTATATGGATGAAAAGCCACGGAAGTCTAGTTGAAATTGCCAGTTGGAATCATCTCAATATCTATTTGCTAGAGAAAGTTATGGCCACAACAAGGGACAAAGGTCAAATCTGCCGAATCTAGGAAACCTCAACCAATTTGGTTTCAACTTTGTGGACTTTGTGGCCATCCTCCCTTGGGTTTCTTCCTCTATATATAGCACCTCAATTCCACAGAAACATATCATCAACCTTGTGCACATACTAGCGAAAGCTCTACCAAATTTCATACTCACCCATCCAAGAAATCCTAAAACCGGTTCCACCATTCTCCACCAATCCTTAGCCTTCAAGCACGCTTGTGAAGAGGTTTCATCCCCTTGGAAAGCCACGGCTACACCTTGTGAGATCGCTTGATTGATAAAGTGTAACCATGATTCTCTCTATGTTTATTTCGGTTTTTGGTTTTTCTTGTTCTTGGTTGTGTATGTGTTTTGGTCATTGTAAACTTGTTTTGATTTTGTCTATGAGATAGTTACTTGTTTCAAATTATATAACTTTCGATTTTAGGTTTGTAGTTCTATGATTTTAGTTTATGCCGTGATATGTCTTTGTGTGATTTCGAGAGTATCTATGTGTTATGTATACGCTTGTAGCATGATATTTAGGTTGTTGGATTTATGACTTGTGCTATGAATATGTTTATCTTTTCTATGTGATTTTCGGAATTGCATGATTGGGGTTTAAGTAGGTGACATGCTTAATCAATTCAATATGCGTGGCTTTGAAGTTTCATAGTAGGATAAGTATGTTAGATTTCGATTAAGACCGCTTGGAATGAATCGAATGTGTTAAGTGTCTATGTGTTTAGGTTACTGCTTAGGACCCTAATTGCATGATCCAACCTTAGTTATTCATGATAGTGTCTCGGCAAGACTGTTAAAGGAGGACTAGAATCTGATTTTCGTTAGCTTTGTATGATTTGTTTTGGTAATATATTATGTGTTGGTTGGTTGATCACATGTATATATTAGTTTAGGTTTTATTTTCTGTTTTTATCTTTCAACCCGATCCTATATATCAAACTCTTTTAAACACTCATGAATTCGTTGTTAAATGTTTGTGATTCTTTACCCTGGTTGGATCCCCGGTTTGTGAACGATACCCTCTTGCTTTATACTACTAACGATGCTTACAGGGTTAATATTGATCTCGAGTATTCGAACCGATCAAATGGCGCCGTTGCCGGGGATCCATCATTATGGATCCCAATCTTTTAATTTTCGAATTCACTGTTCATATTGTAAATTTGTATATGTTTTTCTTACTTTTTTCTAATATCTAGTAATTTTATCTTTGGTTGTTATTTTTTATGACTTAATGAATGATTGTTGTAGGTTGTAAATCGAACGGAATAGGTAAAGTCCCTTTTGTTAATATTAGCCTTAACCCCTCATGTTTTCTTCCAAATTTTTTGCATGAGGTTGAGGGCGGCTTTTATTAACACTTGGAGATTTGTCTAACACCCAAGTTTGTTTCTAGCTGAGTAAGGGGCACGCTTTTTCATTACTCGGGTGCATGGGACCAAAATTGGATCTCAGAGAACTATTGACTGACATACATCTCGGTGATGGAGTCGATAGGGGGCTTGCCTTCCATAGTTCAACAAATGAGTCCTACCATGTTCACTATCTCTGAATTAGCTATCCGGCCATCTGAAACAATGATTCAAACTTGTGTCTAGGCATCCATACTTAGGCCGCACGTCCACCTTGGTTTACAACTTAGAATCAATCGATCATTTAATTATTTGAATGACAACTTAAGAATGCTGAAGCATGAAATCGATTGAAAAGTAACTTGTAAAAAAAAATTGACATATAGTAATTGTAATTGCGTATACTTTATCAGGTTTTTGAGTTGAGAAATTAAAACGAACTTAAACATAAGATTTGACATCATGTTGGATTGGTCGTTAAGCTTGTTTTCGTTTCGTTTTCCCCTTAACATGTGCTTATTTTATTTGAATGACTTTTGACATATTTGTGACTTGTATATACAATAACTTCCTAACTGTTTTCTCTAAATTTTGCATTGCATCTTAATGATCTCATTCTAATTGCATTCATTCTGCATTGCATTCATTTTGCATCTCATTCATGTTGCATTTTTAATTCAACAAAATATCATATGGCTAGAGGAACATAGTCTCTTAAGGACCTCGTGTCCTATGTTATGTTTGGTAAGTTCTCACTTTCACTAATGATTTTAATTGAGATTCTACAGATTTATAGTGAAGTGACCAACAATGAGCTCGAGAATATACTACAAGGTTGGACAACAAAATGGCGGAGGAGAAACCCCATAATGTGTCACCTACAAAATGATTGAAAGGAAAACTCGGTCTAAGCTATTAGACTTTAAATTTAAGCGCTTGTTGGGAGGCGACCCAATTTTGATTCTTTACTCTTTACTTTTTATTTGGTTATTGTTTTTGATATTTTTGATTTCTTTTCTGCATGTGTAGGTTAGTTTTCGAGAAAACGTGAAGAGGAGCAAAACATTTTCGTTCAACAGAATCTGGCAGAAACAGTCCATCGACTTCGGCATACTGTATCTCCCAGCTCATAGGGCGTTGGAATATGTGCTTTATATGAAAACAAAGGTCTTTGAGTCTAGTTTCTGTATCTTTTTACAGAACTAGATTTAGAGGTCTACATCATTCCCAGTTGCAATTTGAAGGCAGCAAGGTCGTGTCAGAAATTCAGAACTTGTCAGTTGCAGTCCGAAAACAGCAAAACATGGAGCACTTCAGGCCTAACTGGGCAGTCGTGCCATATATGGATTGAAAGCTGGTTGTGTTATCTTCAACTTTCATTCAGGCCACTTGTCCATTCCGGCTGTTTAAGTCAACGGAATTCAGGTACAAAGAGGTAAAGGTCATTCTAGTTTTTGATTCTATGAACTTGTTTTTCGTGACAAATTTTCAGGGGCATAACTTTCTCCTCATTTGGAGTTAGCGAACGTACTTTATATGCTTGGAAAGCTAGAAACATTAGCTTTCAATTCTCACTGTTGTCTTACTGATCGGAGATTATTTTCATACGTTATGATGCATGGAATGCAAGCTGTTGGACCGCGCCATGGGGGAGCTTTTCTCATCATTTTCTCATTTTTTTTTCCCATGTTTTTATTTTTGTATTTGTTTCCTTCCACTATGAGTCTTCCATTGCATTATTTATTTTGACATTCATTGAGGACAATGCATGATTCGAGTGTGGGGGAAGGTTTACATGTTAGAGTCATAAAATCAGAAAAAAAAATAATTTTTTTGTTTTGTTTTTATTTTGTTTTGAGTCATTAGTTTAGTTGTTTTGATTTTTGTTTTATGTTTTTGTTTCCCTTTTCTATTATTTGCTAAGGGACTAGCAAAGCTTAAGTGTGGGGTTGTTGATAGGAGCACAAAGTGTGACATTCTTAATGTGATTATGCCCTATTCTTACTCTTTGTTACCTCTTATTTAGTATGTTTTAGTTTCTTTTGTATGAATAAGTGTCTAGGTAGAGCTTATATCAATTATGAATGAATTGATGATCAAATCGTGCTAAGTGTTAAGAATCCTTGTTGAGATATGCTTCATTGTTCGAGTAGGATTCATCCTTGTGTATTTCTTTGTTTCTAACATACTTATTCTTATTAGGAAATACAAATCCATGTTGGAGAAGGAAAGCAATCCTAGTTCCACAAGGAAAGAGAAGAAAATACACTTAAAAGCCCAATCCATTCAAGAATCAAAATGCTGTCAATATTCGTAGTCCATCTTCGACGGGCTCCCCTGGATAGCTCCGATCGAGTTAGAAGACCTACTTTATATGGAAATAAAGGTATTTGAGTCTAGTTTCTGTAGGATTTGGAATCAAATCAATATCTTATTCCTACAGAGAGATATGACTGAATCATTGATCGGAGGTCCAGTGAACTCGGCGGAATTATCTCAGCCATTGATTTGCTTTTGATCCAAGGGCTATGAGGGAAACTTGGGACTTTGTTCCTCCTGCAAATAGAGCACAAATATGTATCAGAATTTCCATAAATCCCAGCACCAAAGAATGTCAAAGAAGGCATGCAACAAATTAAATGAGAAGAGGCAAGAAAGTCAAAGAAGGCATGCAGCAAATTTAATGAGGAGAGGTAAGAAAAATCAAACATGGCTGCAACAATTAAGACTTTTGCTGCCTCCCTAATTCAAAGGAAGAAATTTGTGCAAAAGAAATCAGCAATAAAGGAGGAAGAAGATATGTAATTAATGCAAAAGATATGCAATCCTTATAGAAATCAGAATTCTGCAGTGCAGATCATCCATCTTTGACGGGCTCCCCTGGACAGCTCAAAATCATTGAGAAAATGTACCTTATATGGATGAAAAGCCACGGAAGTCTAGTTGAAATTGCCAGTTGGAATCATCTCAATATCTATTTTCTAGAGAAAGTTATGGCGACAACAAGGGACAAAGGTCAAATCTGCCGAATCTAGGAAACCTCAACCAATTTGGTTTCAACTTTGTGGACTTTGTGGCCATCCTCCCTTGGGTTTCTTCCTCTATATATAGCACCTCAATTCCACAGAAACATATCATCAACCTTGTGCACATACTAGCCAAAGCTCTACCAAATTTCATACTCACCCATCCAAGAAATCCTAAAACCGATTCCACCATTCTCCACCAATCCTTAGCCTTCAAGCACGCTTGTGAAGAGGTTTCATCCCCTTGGAAAGCCACGGCTACACCTTGTGAGATCGCTTGATTGATAAAGTGTAACCATGATTCTCTCTATGTTTATTTCGGTTTTTGGTTTTTCTTGTTCTTGGTTGTGTATGTGTTTTGGTCATTGTAAACTTGTTTTGATTTTGTCTATGAGATAGTTACTTGTTTCAAATTATATAACTTTCGATTTTAGGTTTGTAGTTCTATGATTTTAGTTTATGCCGTGATATGTCTTTGTGTGATTTCGAGAGTATCTATGTGTTATGTATACGCTTGTAGCATGATATTTAGGTTGTTGGATTTATGACTTGTGCTATGAATATGTTTATCTTTTCTATGTGATTTTCGGAATTGCATGATTGGGGTTTAAGTAGGTGACATGCTTAATCAATTCAATATGCGTGGCTTTGAAGTTTCATAGTAGGATAAGTATGTTAGATTTCGATTAAGACCGCTTGGAATGAATCGAATGTGTTAAGTGTCTATGTGTTTAGGTTACTGCTTAGGACCCTAATTGCATGATCCAACCTTAGTTATTCATGATAGTGTCTCGGCAAGACTGTTAAAGGAGGACTAGAATCTGATTTTCGTTAGCTTTGTATGATTTGTTTTGGTAATATATTATGTGTTGGTTGGTTGATCACATGTATATATTAGTTTAGGTTTTATTTTCTGTTTTTATCTTTCAACCCGATCCTATATATCAAACTCTTTTAAACACTCATGAATTCGTTGTTAAATGTTTGTGATTCTTTACCCTGGTTGGATCCCCGGTTTGTGAACGATACCCTCTTGCTTTATACTACTAACGATGCTTACAGGGTTAATATTAATCTCGAGTAATCGAACCGATCAACATCGTTTTCGTATCTTTACTATTCCAATTGTGTATCTTTTCATTTCTCGTTTGAGTCTCTTTCTGTAAGGCTTCTGATGCGAGTTTCTATTGTATTTGAGAGTTTTGCAAGTGTGGGAGTGTGTTTCTTTCAAACTGAGTATCTTTACATCGTTTGCGTATCTTTACTATTCCAATTGTGTATCTTTTCATTTCTCGTTTGAGTATCTTTCTGTAAGGCTTTCTGATGCGAGTTTCTATTGAATTTGAGAGTTTTGCAAGTGTGGGAGTGTGTTTCTTTCAAACTGAGTATCTTTACATCGTTTGCGTATCTTTACTATTCCAATTGTGTATCTTTTCATTTCTCATTTGAGTATCTTTCTGTAAGGCTTTCTGATGCGAGTTTCTATTGAATTTGAGAGTTTTGCAAGTGTGGGAGTGTGTTTCTTTCAAACTGAGTATCTTTACATCGTTTGCGTATCTTTACTATTCCAATTGTGTGTCTTTTCATTTCCCGTTTGAGTATCTTTATGTAAGGCTTTCTGATGCGAGTTTCTATTGAATTTGAGAGTTTTGCAAGTGTGGGAGTGTGTTTCTTTCAAACTGAGTATCTTTACATCGTTTGCGTATCTTTACTATTCTAATTGTGTTTCTTTACATCGTTTGCGTATCTTTACTATTCCAATTGTGTGTCTTTTCATTTCTCGTTTGAGTATCTTTATGTAAGGCTTCTGATGCGAGTTTCTATTGTATTTGAGAGTTTTGCAAGTGTGGGAGTGTGTTTCTTTCAAACTGAGTATCTTTACATCGTTTGCGTATCTTTACTATTCCAATTGTGTATCTTTACATCGTTTCCGTATCTTTACTATTCCAATTGTGTATCTTTACATCGTTTGCGTATCTTTACTATTCCAATTGTGTATCTTTACATCGTTTGCGTATCTTTACTATTCCAATTGTATATCTTTTCATTTCTCGTTTGAGTATCTTTCTGTAAGGCTTCTGATGCGAGTTTCTATTGTATTTGAGAGTTTTGCAAGTGTGGGAGTGTGTTTCTTTCAAACTGAGTATCTTTACATCGTTTGCGTATATTTACTATTCCAATTGTGTATCTTTACATCGTGTGCGTATCTTTACTATTCCAATTGTGTATCTTTTCATTTCTCGTTTGAGTCTCTTTCTGTAAGGCTTCTGATGCGAGTTTCTATTGTATTTGAGAGTTTTGCAAGTGTGGGAGTGTGTTTCTTTCAAACTGAGTATCTTTACATCGTTTGCGTATCTTTACTATTCCAATTGTGTATCTTTTCATTTCTCGTTTGAGTATCTTTCTGTAAGGCTTTCTGATGCGAGTTTCTATTGAATTTGAGAGTTTTGCAAGTGTGGGAGTGTGTTTCTTTCAAACTGAGTATCTTTACATCGTTTGCGTATCTTTACTATTCCAATTTTGTATCTTTTCATTTCTCGTTTGAGTATCTTTCTGTAAGGCTTTCTGATGCGAGTTTCTATTGAATTTGAGAGTTTTGCAAGTGTGGGAGTGTGTTTCTTTCAAACTGAGTATCTTTACATCGTTTGCGTATCTTTACTATTCCAATTGTGTATCTTTTCATTTCTCATTTGAGTATCTTTCTGTAAGGCTTTCTGATGCGAGTTTCTATTGAATTTGAGAGTTTTACAAGTGTGGGAGTGTGTTTCTTTCAAACTGAGTATGTTTACATCGTTTGCGTATCTTTACTATTCCAATTGTGTATCTTTTCATTTCTCGTTTGAGTATCTTTCTGTAAGGCTTCTGATGCGAGTTTCTATTGTATTTGAGAGTTTTGCAAGTGTGGGAGTGTGTTTCTTTCAAACTGAGTATCTTTACATCGTTTGCGTATCTTTACTATTCCAATTGTGTATCTTTTCATTTCTCATTTGAGTATATTTCTGTAAGGCTTCTGATGCGAGTTTCTATTGTATTTGAGAGTTTTGCAAGTGTGGGAGTGTGTTTCTTTCAAACTGAGTATCTTTACATCGTTTGCGTATCTTTACTATTCCAATTGTGTATCTTTATATCGTTTGCGTATCTTTACTATTCCAATTGTGTATCTTTTCATTTCTCGTTTGAGTATCTTTCTGTAAGGCTTCTGATGCGAGTTTCTATTGTATTTGAGAGTTTTGCAAGTGTGGGAGTGTGTTTCTTTCAAACTGAGTATGTTTACATCGTTTGCGTATCTTTACTATTCCAATTGTGTATCTTTTCATTTCTCGTTTGAGTATCTTTCTGTAAGGCTTCTGATGCGAGTTTCTATTGTATTTGAGAGTTTTGCAAGTGTGGGAGTGTGTTTCTTTCAAACTGAGTATCTTTACATCGTTTGCGTATCTTTACTATTCCAATTGTGTATCTTTTCATTTCTCGTTTGAGTATATTTCTGTAAGGCTTCTGATGCGAGTTTCTATTGTATTTGAGAGTTTTGTAAGTGTGGGAGTGTGTTTCTTTCAAACTGAGTATCTTTACATCGTTTGCGTATCTTTACTATTCCAATTGTGTATCTTTACATCGTTTGCGTATCTTTACTATTCCAATTGTGTATCTTTTCATTTCTCGTTTGAGTATCTTTCTGTAAGGCTTCTGATGCGAGTTTCTATTGTATTTGAGAGTTTTGCAAGTGTGGGAGTGTGTTTCTTTCAAACTGAGTATCTTTACATCGTTTGCGTATCTTTACTATTCCAATTGTGTATCTTTTCATTTCTCGTTTGAGTATATTTCTGTAAGGCTTCTGATGCGAGTTTCTATTGTATTTGAGAGTTTTGCAAGTGTGGGAGTGTGTTTCTTTCAAACTGAGTATCTTTACATCGTTTGCGTATCTTTACTATTCCAATTGTGTATCTTTACATCGTTTGCGTATCTTTAGTATTCCAAATCTGTATCTTTTCTTTTCTCGTTTGAGTATCTTTCTGTAAGGCTTCTGATGCGAGTTTCTATTGTATTTGAGAGTTTTGCAAGTGTGGGAGTGTGTTTCTTTCAAACTGAGTATCTTTACATCGTTTGCGTATCTTTACTATTCCAATTTTGTATCTTTTCATTTCTCGTTTGAGTATCTTTCTGTAAGGCTTTCTGATGCGAGTTTCTATTGAATTTGAGAGTTTTGCAAGTGTGGGAGTGTGTTTCTTTCAAACTGAGTATCTTTACATCATTTGCGTATCTTTACTATTCCAATTGTGTATCTTTACATCGTTTGCGTATCTTTACTATTCCAATTGTGTATCTTTGCATTTCTCGTTTGAGTATCTTTCTGTAAGGCTTCTGATGCGAGTTTCTATTGAATTTGAGAGTTTTGCAAGTGTGGGAGTGTGTTTCTTTCAAACTGAGTATGTTTACATCGTTTGCGTATCTTTACTATTCCAATTGTGTATCTTTTCATTTCTCGTTTGAGTATCTTTCTGTAAGGCTTCTTATGCGAGTTTCTATTGTATTTGAGAGTTTTGCAAGTGTCGGAGTGTGTTTCTTTCAAACTTAGTATCTTTACATCGTTTGCGTATCTTTACTATTCCAATTGTGTATCTTTACATCGTTTGCGTATCTTTGCTATTCCAATTGTGTATCTTTTCATTTCTCGTTTGAGTATCTTTCTGTAAGGCTTCTGATGCGAGTTTCTATTGTATTTGAGAGTTTTGCAAGTGTGGGAGTGTGTTTCTTTCAAACTGAGTATCTTTACATCGTTTGCGTATCTTTACTATTCCAATTGTGTATCTTTTCATTTCTCGTTTGAGTATCTTTCTGTAAGGCTTCTGATGCGAGTTTCTATTGTATTTGAGAGTTTTGCAAGTGTGGGAGTGTGTTTCTTTCAAACTGAGTATCTTTACATCGTTTGCGTATCTTTACTATTCCAATTGTGTATCTTTTCATTTCTCGTTTGAGTATATTTCTGTAAGGCTTCTGATGCGAGTTTCTATTGTATTTGAGAGTTTTGCAAGTGTGGGAGTGTGTTTCTTTCAAACTGAGTATCTTTACATCGTTTGCGTATCTTTACTATTCCAATTGTGTATCTTTACATCGTTTCCGTATCTTTACTATTCCAATTGTGTATCTTTACATCGTTTGCGTATCTTTACTAGTCCAATTTTGTATCTTTACATCGTTTGCGTATCTTTACTATTCCAATTGTATATCTTTTCATTTCTCGTTTGAGTATCTTTCTGTAAGGCTTCTGATGCGAGTTTCTATTGTATTTGAAAATTTTGCAAGTGTGAGAGTGTGTTTATTTCAAACTGAGTATCTTTACATCGTTTGCGTATCTTTACTATTCCAATTGTGTATCTTTACATCGTTTGCGTATCTTTACTATTCCAATTGTGTATCTTTTCATTTCTCGTGTGAGTATCTTTCTGTAAGGCTTCTGATGCGAGTTTCTATTGTATTTGAGAGTTTTGCAAGTGTGGGAGTGTGTTTCTTTCAAACTGAGTATCTTTACATCATTTGCGTATCTTTACTATTCCAATTGTGTATCTTTACATCGTTTGCGTATCTTTACTATTCCAATTGTGTATCTTTTCATTTCTCGTTTGAGTATCTTTCTGTAAGGCTTCTGATGCGAGTTTCTATTGTATTTGAAAGTTTTGCAAGTGTGGGAGTGTGTTTCTTTCAAACTGAGTATCTTTACATCGTTTGCGTATCTTTACTATTCCAATTGTGTTTCTTTACATCGTTTGCGTATCTTTACTATTCCAATTGTGTGTCTTTTCATTTCTCGTTTGAGTATCTTTATGTAAGGCTTCTGATGCGAGTTTCTATTGTATTTGAGAGTTTTGCAAGTGTGGGAGTGTGTTTCTTTCAAACTGAGTATCTTTACATCGTTTGCGTATCTTTACTATTCCAATTGTGTATCTTTACATCGTTTCCGTATCTTTACTATTCCAATTGTGTATCTTTACATCGTTTGCGTATCTTTACTATTCCAATTGTGTATCTTTACATCGTTTGCGTATCTTTACTATTCCAATTGTATATCTTTTCATTTCTCGTTTGAGTATCTTTCTGTAAGGCTTCTGATGCGAGTTTCTATTGTATTTGAGAGTTTTGCAAGTGTGGGAGTGTGTTTCTTTCAAACTGAGTATCTTTACATCGTTTGCGTATATTTACTATTCCAATTGTGTATCTTTACATCGTGTGCGTATCTTTACTATTCCAATTGTGTATCTTTTCATTTCTCGTTTGAGTCTCTTTCTGTAAGGCTTCTGATGCGAGTTTCTATTGTATTTGAGAGTTTTGCAAGTGTGGGAGTGTGTTTCTTTCAAACTGAGTATCTTTACATCGTTTGCGTATCTTTACTATTCCAATTGTGTATCTTTTCATTTCTCGTTTGAGTATCTTTCTGTAAGGCTTTCTGATGCGAGTTTCTATTGAATTTGAGAGTTTTGCAAGTGTGGGAGTGTGTTTCTTTCAAACTGAGTATCTTTACATCGTTTGCGTATCTTTACTATTCCAATTTTGTATCTTTTCATTTCTCGTTTGAGTATCTTTCTGTAAGGCTTTCTGATGCGAGTTTCTATTGAATTTGAGAGTTTTGCAAGTGTGGGAGTGTGTTTCTTTCAAACTGAGTATCTTTACATCGTTTGCGTATCTTTACTATTCCAATTGTGTATCTTTTCATTTCTCATTTGAGTATCTTTCTGTAAGGCTTTCTGATGCGAGTTTCTATTGAATTTGAGAGTTTTACAAGTGTGGGAGTGTGTTTCTTTCAAACTGAGTATGTTTACATCGTTTGCGTATCTTTACTATTCCAATTGTGTATCTTTTCATTTCTCGTTTGAGTATCTTTCTGTAAGGCTTCTGATGCGAGTTTCTATTGTATTTGAGAGTTTTGCAAGTGTGGGAGTGTGTTTCTTTCAAACTGAGTATCTTTACATCGTTTGCGTATCTTTACTATTCCAATTGTGTATCTTTTCATTTCTCGTTTGAGTATATTTCTGTAAGGCTTCTGATGCGAGTTTCTATTGTATTTGAGAGTTTTGCAAGTGTGGGAGTGTGTTTCTTTCAAACTGAGTATCTTTACATCGTTTGCGTATCTTTACTATTCCAATTGTGTATCTTTACATCGTTTGCGTATCTTTACTATTCCAATTGTGTATCTTTTCATTTCTCGTTTGAGTATCTTTCTGTAAGGCTTCTGATGCGAGTTTCTATTGTATTTGAGAGTTTTGCAAGTGTGGGAGTGTGTTTCTTTCAAACTGAGTATGTTTACATCGTTTGCGTATCTTTACTATTCCAATTGTGTATCTTTTCATTTCTCGTTTGAGTATCTTTCTGTAAGGCTTCTGATGCGAGTTTCTATTGTATTTGAGAGTTTTGCAAGTGTGGGAGTGTGTTTCTTTCAAACTGAGTATCTTTACATCGTTTGCGTATCTTTACTATTCCAATTGTGTATCTTTTCATTTCTCGTTTGAGTATATTTCTGTAAGGCTTCTGATGCGAGTTTCTATTGTATTTGAGAGTTTTGTAAGTGTGGGAGTGTGTTTCTTTCAAACTGAGTATCTTTACATCGTTTGCGTATCTTTACTATTCCAATTGTGTATCTTTACATCGTTTGCGTATCTTTACTATTCCAATTGTGTATCTTTTCATTTCTCGTTTGAGTATCTTTCTGTAAGGCTTCTGATGCGAGTTTCTATTGTATTTGAGAGTTTTGCAAGTGTGGGAGTGTGTTTCTTTCAAACTGAGTATCTTTACATCGTTTGCGTATCTTTACTATTCCAATTGTGTATCTTTTCATTTCTCGTTTGAGTATATTTCTGTAAGGCTTCTGATGCGAGTTTCTATTGTATTTGAGAGTTTTGCAAGTGTGGGAGTGTGTTTCTTTCAAACTGAGTATCTTTACATCGTTTGCGTATCTTTACTATTCCAATTGTGTATCTTTACATCGTTTGCGTATCTTTAGTATTCCAAATCTGTATCTTTTCTTTTCTCGTTTGAGTATCTTTCTGTAAGGCTTCTGATGCGAGTTTCTATTGTATTTGAGAGTTTTGCAAGTGTGGGAGTGTGTTTCTTTCAAACTGAGTATCTTTACATCGTTTGCGTATCTTTACTATTCCAATTTTGTATCTTTTCATTTCTCGTTTGAGTATCTTTCTGTAAGGCTTTCTGATGCGAGTTTCTATTGAATTTGAGAGTTTTGCAAGTGTGGGAGTGTGTTTCTTTCAAACTGAGTATCTTTACATCATTTGCGTATCTTTACTATTCCAATTGTGTATCTTTACATCGTTTGCGTATCTTTACTATTCCAATTGTGTATCTTTGCATTTCTCGTTTGAGTATCTTTCTGTAAGGCTTCTGATGCGAGTTTCTATTGAATTTGAGAGTTTTGCAAGTGTGGGAGTGTGTTTCTTTCAAACTGAGTATGTTTACATCGTTTGCGTATCTTTACTATTCCAATTGTGTATCTTTTCATTTCTCGTTTGAGTATCTTTCTGTAAGGCTTCTTATGCGAGTTTCTATTGTATTTGAGAGTTTTGCAAGTGTCGGAGTGTGTTTCTTTCAAACTGAGTATCTTTACATCGTTTGCGTATCTTTACTATTCCAATTGTGTATCTTTACATCGTTTGCGTATCTTTGCTATTCCAATTGTGTATCTTTTCATTTCTCGTTTGAGTATCTTTCTGTAAGGCTTCTGATGCGAGTTTCTATTGTATTTGAGAGTTTTGCAAGTGTGGGAGTGTGTTTCTTTCAAACTGAGTATCTTTACATCGTTTGCGTATCTTTACTATTCCAATTGTGTATCTTTTCATTTCTCGTTTGAGTATCTTTCTGTAAGGCTTCTGATGCGAGTTTCTATTGTATTTGAGAGTTTTGCAAGTGTGGGAGTGTGTTTCTTTCAAACTGAGTATCTTTACATCGTTTGCGTATCTTTACTATTCCAATTGTGTATCTTTTCATTTCTCGTTTGAGTATATTTCTGTAAGGCTTCTGATGCGAGTTTCTATTGTATTTGAGAGTTTTGCAAGTGTGGGAGTGTGTTTCTTTCAAACTGAGTATCTTTACATCGTTTGCGTATCTTTACTATTCCAATTGTGTATCTTTACATCGTTTCCGTATCTTTACTATTCCAATTGTGTATCTTTACATCGTTTGCGTATCTTTACTAGTCCAATTTTGTATCTTTACATCGTTTGCGTATCTTTACTATTCCAATTGTATATCTTTTCATTTCTCGTTTGAGTATCTTTCTGTAAGGCTTCTGATGCGAGTTTCTATTGTATTTGAAAATTTTGCAAGTGTGAGAGTGTGTTTCTTTCAAACTGAGTATCTTTACATCGTTTGCGTATCTTTACTATTCCAATTGTGTATCTTTACATCGTTTGCGTATCTTTACTATTCCAATTGTGTATCTTTTCATTTCTCGTGTGAGTATCTTTCTGTAAGGCTTCTGATGCGAGTTTCTATTGTATTTGAGAGTTTTGCAAGTGTGGGAGTGTGTTTCTTTCAAACTGAGTATCTTTACATCATTTGCGTATCTTTACTATTCCAATTGTGTATCTTTACATCGTTTGCGTATCTTTACTATTCCAATTGTGTATCTTTTCATTTCTCGTTTGAGTATCTTTCTGTAAGGCTTCTGATGCGAGTTTCTATTGTATTTGAAAGTTTTGCAAGTGTGGGAGTGTGTTTCTTTCAAACTGAGTATCTTTACATCATTTGCGTATCTTTACTATTCCAATTGTGTATCTTTACATCGTTTGCGTATCTTTACTATTCCAATTGTGTATCTTTTCATTTCTCGTTTGAGTATCTTTCTGTAAGGCTTCTGATGCGAGTTTCTATTGTATTTGAAAGTTTTGCAAGTGTGGGAGTGTGTTTCTTTCAAACTGAGTATCTTTACATCGTTTGCGTATCTTTACTATTCCAATTGTGTATCTTTTCATTTCTCGTTTGAATATATTTCTGTAAGGCTTCTGATGCGCGTTTCTATTGTATTTGAGAGTTTTGCAAGTGTGGGAGTGTGTTTCTTTCAAACTCAGTATCTTTACATCGTTTGCGTATCTTTACTATTCCAATTGTGTATCTTTTCATTTCTCGTTTGAGTATATTTCTGTAAGGCTTCTGATGCGAGTTTCTATTGTATTTGAGAGTTTTGCAAGTGTGGGAGTGTGTTTCTTTCAAACTGAGTATCTTTACATCGTTTGCGTATCTTTACTATTCCAATTGTGTATCTTTACATCGTTTGCGTATCTTTGCTATTCCAATTGTGTATCTTTTCATTTCTCGTTTGAGTATCTTTCTGTAAGGCTTCTGATGCGAGTTTCTATTGTATTTGAGAGTTTTGCAAGTGTGGGAGTGTGTTTCTTTCAAACTGAGTATCTTTACATCGTTTGCGTATCTTTACTATTCCAATTCTGTATCTTTACATCGTTTGCGTATCTTTCCTATTCCAATTGTGTATCTTTTCATTTCTCGTTTGAGTATCTTTCTGTAAGGCTTCTGATGCGAGTTTCTATTGTATTTGAGAGTTTTGCAAGTGTGGGAGTGTGTTTCTTTCAAACTGAGTATCTTTACATCGTTTGCGTATCTTTACTATTCCAATTGTGTATCTTTTCATTTCTCGTTTGAATATATTTCTGTAAGGCTTCTGATGCGCGTTTCTATTGTATTTGAGAGTTTTGCAAGTGTGGGAGTGTGTTTCTTTCAAACTGAGTATCTTTACATCGTTTGCGTATCTTTACTATTCCAATTGTGTATCTTTACATCGTTTGCGTATCTTTACTATTCCAATTGTATATCTTTTCATTTCTCGTTTGAGTATCTTTCTGTAAGGCTTCTGATGCGAGTTTCTATTGTATTTGAAAGTTTTGCAAGTGTGGGAGTGTGTTTATTTCAAACTGAGTATCTTTACTATTCCAATTGTGTATCTTTACATCGTTTGCGTATCTTTACTATTCCAATTGTGTATCTTTTCATTTCTCGTTTGAGTATCTTTCTGTAAGGCTTCTGATGCGAGTTTCTATTGTATTTGAGAGTTTTGCAAGTGTGGGAGTGTGTTTCTTTCAAATTGAGTATCTTTACATCATTTGCGTATCTTTACTATTCCAATTGTGTATCTTTACATCGTTTGCGTATCTTTACTATTCCAATTGTGAATCTTTTCATTTCTCGTTTGAGTATCTTTCTGTAAGGCTTCTGATGCGAGTTTCTATTGTATTTGAGAGTTTTGCAAGTGTGGGAGTGTGTTTCTTTCAAACTGAGTATCTTTACATCGTTTGCGTATCTTTACTATTCCAATTGTGTATCTTTTCATTTCTAGTTTGAATATATTTCTGTAAGGCTTCTGATGCGCGTTTCTATTGTATTTGAGAGTTTTGCAAGTGTGGGAGTGTGTTTCTTTCAAACTGAGTATCTTTACATCGTTTGCGTATCTTTACTATTCCAATTGTGTATCTTTACATCGTTTGCGTATCTTTACTATTCCAATTGTATATCTTTTCATTTCTCGTTTGAGTATCTTTCTGTAAGGCTTCTGATGCGAGTTTCTATTGTATTTGAGAGTTTTGCAAGTGTGGGAGTGTGTTTCTTTCAAACTGAGTATCTTTACATCGTTTGCGTATCTTTACTATTCCAATTGTGTATCTTTACATCGTTTGCGTATCTTTACTATTCCAATTGTGTATCTTTTCATTTCTCGTTTGAGTATCTTTCTGTAAGGCTTCTGATGCGAGTTTCTATTGTATTTGAGAGTTTTGCAAGTGTGGGAGTGTGTTTCTTTCAAATTGAGTATCTTTACATCATTTGCGTATCTTTACTATTCCAATTGTGTATCTTTACATCGTTTGCGTATCTTTACTATTCCAATTGTGTATCTTTTCATTTCTCGTTTGAGTATCTTTCTGTAAGGCTTCTGATGCGAGTTTCTATTGTATTTGAGAGTTTTGCAAGTGTGGGAGTGTGTTTCTTTCAAACTGAGTATCTTTACATCATTTGCGTATCTTTACTATTCCAATTGTGTATCTTTACATCGTTTGCGTATCTTTACTATTCCAATTGTGTATCTTTTCATTTCTCGTTTGAGTATCTTTCTGTAAGGCTTCTGATGCGAGTTTCTATTGTATTTGAGAGTTTTGCAAGTGTGGGAGTGTTGATAAGCGCACTTTGTGCGACGTTCTTAACATGTTTTTACCTCCATTTGTACTTTACTTAGCCCTTATTATTGTAGTATAGAGTCATTGAGTCACAATAGGAGTCTAGGATGGTATTGGATGTGTCTTTGTGCTTAAACGAGTTAAAAACGAAGAATTGGTCTAGAGTCCTAGTTTGAGTAGGAATCCTTATAGGACAAGGAAACCTAGTTGAATTAGGAGTCTTCATCTTTCTACGTTTTGGTCGCATTGGCGATATCTTGAGAGTCATGCTTGCATTAGGAATCCTTGTTAAACTAGGAAACGTACCATTTTGGAAAGTCCTACTTGAACTCAAACTCTTATCACGAAACTTTCCTAAATGAACTTCCTTGTTCTAGTAACTTACTTATTCTAGTAAGTTTCCTTTTTGCAAATTAGAAACTTTCCAAATCTAGTTGAGTTCATCTATTACATGTGTCTTTTTAAGAAAACAAATATCTAGATTAGGACATGATTTTCGAAATGTATTATCTCTTACTATTGATTTTCTTTTCTTATTTTCAGATTTGAAGAGATAATTCAAGGAGAAGAAGTTCTTGCCATGCTATCCAAATCAGCCAAGGAGAAGGAGCCCAGCCCATGCCATGCTAACCCTAGAGAAACAAGGAGATAAGAGCTTGTTCTACAAGAAAAAGAAGGGCAGCCATTAGATCTAATTAAAAAGAAGAAATCCCAGCCGTGCATACATGGATCAGCCCATTCAAAACCCTAGCAGCCTCTCCTCTCCTCCTTCCTCTATAAAAGGCATAGCCTCCCTCACAATTGATGATCTCCATTCTTCCACAAACACAGCCGAATTGCTGCCCAAACACATCCAGAAAATTCAAGCCACAAAATCTTCATCCATCACCACAAAACCGTGCTCATCTTCCTCCTCATCCAAATCCGAATCCATTCTTGCCGAATCCTAGAAGGTTTCTAAAGTGTGATTCATCCATGTTTTGTAATTTTTCTTTTGGTTTTCTGCAATTTTCGATTTCATTGTATGAATTCTTGGATGTGATTTTCGGTTTTATATATGAAGAACATAAATTCAGACTTCTTTGGTTTTATGTTTTGATTGTATGAATTCATTGAAATATGTATGTTTGACGTGTTAGATGATTATGGGCAGTAGGTTTCCGAATTGTTTTTAGGTTTTATTTCAATTAGTTCCTTGAACTTGTACATCTAAATCAATGCTTGAGGAAGCCAAGGCCATGGTTCTCCTAGGGTTGCGATTTAATTCACCAAAGTGTTCTTTGATTGAATATGCGCTTCGTGTTTCAATTATGGATACTTATATAGGGCTGTGATAGTTCTAGGAATTTGCATGCTTAATCAAGATGAGTGACGCCATGCTTGTGTAACATGTTTCCAATTCGACTTAATGTGCTTATGTGCTACTTTGTTGTTTAACTAGAACGCTTCGTTATGTTGAACTCTCTTTAGCATATGTTTAGGATTGAACGCTTTGTTGGTTCTAAATAATTAAGAAGTCTTAACGATTAGATGAACCGCTTCAGACTCTAATTAGAATTGGAATTGAAATAGACTTAGATATAATCGAAATAAGTTGCTGCCTATATGTTATATACGTGTCATACATGTTTCTTGAGTAGAATTCGTGTTTTGGTTATGTGATGAATGGTTGATCAATTGTATATAAGTAATTTAGGATTTATTTTAAGTTGTAGTTTTAGAATCCAAATCAAATCCCCCAATAACATGATAAGTGTTGAGGCCCTTTTGATTCCCCGGACTGAACGATCCCTGCTTATTCTATACTAACGATGATGTTTTTCAGGGTATTTTATAGACGTTCTAACCCAACGCTCTATCATTTTGGCGCCGTTGCCGGGGAATTGATTAATTCTCAATGCTTTGAAGTGTTAATTTTGTGCTATATTGTGAATTGTATAATTGTATTTTGGTTAATATGTATATGTGAACAGTAATCGTAAATAGTATGTCTGTGAACAGTAACCCGAAAATATTTAAAAAAATTGAATTCTTAAATCTTGTATTTGTGATAGAGTTTGTGTTTGTTAAGAAGTTGTTATTTGTTTCCTTGTTGTAGTAGTATGCATATAGGATACTTGTTATACTTTGTTAAATTTTTATGGAAGCTAAATATTTATTTATGTTTAGTTTATTGTAAGGTATAAAGCAAACGGAATAGGCAAAGTCCATTTTGTTAATATTAGCTTTAACCCTCCATTTGTACCTTGTTAAGGTCACTTGGGGTTGTGGGCGGCTTTTATTAACACTTTGCGAGCAGTCTAACACACAAAGTTATTCCGAGCTGAGTAAGGGGCTTGCTATTTTCATTACCCTGGTTCAAGGTTTACAAAATTAGATCTCAGAGGCCCATAGACTGACATACATCTCGGTGATGGAGTCAATTGGGAAAACATCCTTTCGAGGTTGTGGCCCCCGTGGTGTCCAACAAATGAGTCTTGCCTTGTGACTATCTCTGATTCTAGCTATCCAGCCTTCTGAAACAAAGGAATAAGTTTGTGTCTAGACGACATACTTAGGCCGCACGTCCACCTCGCTTTATAACTTAGAAAATAACTTTGTATAAATAGATGTATATAGTTTCAAAAGAAAATAATATTCTAATTTTTAAGGTATATCGGATAAAGCAAGACCCTTACCTTGGGCTATTTCAGTCCATTGCACAGTTAGCTCCTCTGCTCCACGTACCTTAAAAGTTAGGAATGTGTGTGAATAAAATCAATTAGACTTAGTGATACTCTTACATTTGTAGATTTCGAAAAAAAAAAATATTTGTCTTTAAGTTTAACTATATTTGTATTAAATTGCTAACATTTCTTTTATTTCATTTTATACTTAATCGCTAACATTTTGTGTGTCTTTGTATACCTTAGTTGCCAGATAGGGATTTTAAGAAAGAGTTGGAGAATTCTATTGTTAACAATTGATTGAAGCTCTCAATGACTTGGGAATGACGACAAGTGTTGCAAGAAGCGGAGTTCCACCACACTCTAACTTTTGATTCATGATTTGAATTTAATTTAACTCATACTAACTTTTACTTAATCATTAACATTATACTAACGTATTCTTTGAGTTCCCATGTTCACTCTTCTAATGTTCTTTTTCTTGATGCGATACAGTTTAAGAGTGGAGTGAACATGATTGAGTTTTGATAGTCAAAGAGGCACAAATTTGGAGGTGTACAACTCCAAGTAGCGTCGCCTACAACTTAAAAAGAAATGAAGAGTCTAGGCTAAAGGACTATAAAAGTTAAGCGCTACATGGGAGGCAACCCATTTCAACCGTACTTGTGGAGGAGTCGTCTACGGGAGTTTGAATTTTCTTATCCCTTCACTCTTATGGTTGAATTGTATATGTGTTGATGTGTAATCTTAGTCTATACGTATGAATTACATTCTGATTATTGAGCTTACATTGAGGACAATGTAATTTTCTAAGTGTGGGGTAGGGTTGCATGATCATTGTTTGCTGATTTTTGCTTTGATTTCATGATATAAACGAAAAAAGAAAGAAAAAAATAAAAAATAAAACTATTTAAAAAATCGAAAAAAAATGTGTTTTTTGAGTCTTAGGATGCCCCTAAAGTCTAGGATGATTATGTCTCTAAATGCATAGATGACGGTTTCGCATTCTATAAGAATTGAATTGTAAGTTTCATTGATAATGTCGATTTGGTATGAACATGTGAGATTTTGATTGAATGTAATATGACATACATGTTTGGTTAGTTTAAGTCCATAACAACCTATGAGTTTTTGAGCCTATATATGCTTTCTTCTTGAGTGATAATATGAAATTTCGTTGTTGTTATATGAACCTCATTATTCTTTGCATTCAATGACTATGTGCCATAGCTTTTAATGGACTCTAGAATTTACTAGAACTCATCTTTTGTGATTATTGAAACTTTTAAATCATAAAATGCTCTGATTTTGAAAGGGATTTATGGATCATTTCTAGGATTACCACCACTTTAGCCAAACAGCCATGTATCCCTATATGTGCCCTGTTTGGGACCCCTTAGTTGAACCCCATTTGAGCCTACATTGAGCTTTTTCTTCATCACGTATGTTATCTCCATGCTTAGTATAGTTACCTCTACCTTGTCCTATAGACTTGGCAGAACTTTTGTTGAGATGCTTATGTAATGATGTATGAAATAAGTGTGGGGTGGAAGACATGAAAAAAAAAGAGAATAAGCTTTTAAGCATGCCGAAAAAAAAAAAGATGAAAAAAAAAGAAAAAAAAAGATAAATTCGGCAATACAAGAAAAGGGAAAGAAAAGATGTTGTCTTCCATTTGTGATTTGGAGTTGAGTTGTAATTGAAGGTCTAAAAATGTGTATTTGACCTTTGTCCATGTTCACTTTGTGGTTAAAATGATGTTTGGGCCCAACTTGTTATATTTGGCCATTGATGGTGTGTGGTGTCATAAGGATGGTGTTTACTCTACTAAGTCTATAGGATTACCTTTGTAATTCCTTGATATTCCATGCCTTTAGCTAAGCCTAACCATTCACCCTTATCAAATGATCCTAATGATTCTTAAAATGAGCAAATCTTGGTTTGTGGAGACGATCACAAGAGTTGAGCATATGGTTTTGGTCCATTTGTGCACTTAGTCGTTGTAGTATAGTGGTAAGTATTCCCGCCTGTCACGCGGGTGACCCGGGTTCGATCCCCGGCAACGGCGCCAAAATGATAGAGCGTTGGGTTAGAACGTCTATAAAATACCCTGAAAAACATCATCGTTAGTATAGAATAAGCAGGGATCGTTCAGTCCGGGGAATCAAAAGGGCCTCAACACTTATCATGTTATTGGGGGATTTGATTTGGATTCTAAAACTACAACTTAAAATAAATCCTAAATTACTTATATACAATTGATCAACCATTCATCACATAACCAAAACACGAATTCTACTCAAGAAACATGTATGACACGTATATAACATATAGGCAGCAACTTATTTCGATTATATCTAAGTCTATTTCAATTCCAATTCTAATTAGAGTCCGAAGCGGTTCATCTAATCGTTAAGACTTCTTAATTATTTAGAACCAACAAAGCGTTCAATCCTAAACATATGCTAAAGAGAGTTCAACATAACGAAGCGTTCTAGTTAAACAACAAAGTAGCACATAAGCACATTAAGTCGAATTGGAAACATGTTACACAAGCATGGCGTCACTCATCTTGATTAAGCATGCAAATTCCTAGAACTATCACAGCCCTATATAAGTATCCATAATTGAAACACGAAGCGCATATTCAATCAAAGAACACTTTGGTGAATTAAATCGCAACCCTAGGAGAACCATGGCCTTGGCTTCCTCAAGCATTGATTTAGATGTACAAGTTCAAGGAACTAATTGAAATAAAACCTAAAAACAATTCGGAAACCTACTGCCCATAATCATCTAACACGTCAAACATACATATTTCAATGAATTCATACAATCAAAACATAAAACCAAAGAAGTCTGAATTTATGTTCTTCATATATAAAACCGAAAATCACATCCAAGAATTCATACAATGAAATCGAAAATTGCAGAAAACCAAAAGAAAAATTACAAAACATGGATGAATCACACTTTAGAAACCTTCTAGGATTCGGCAAGAATGGATTCGGATTTGGATGAGGAGGAAGATGAGCACGGTTTTGTGGTGATGGATGAAGATTTTGTGGCTTGAATTTTCTGGATGTGTTTGGGCAGCAATTCGGCTGTGTTTGTGGAAGAATGGAGATCATCAATTGTGAGGGAGGCTATGCCTTTTATAGAGGAAGGAGGAGAGGAGAGGCTGCTAGGGTTTTGAATGGGCTGATCCATGTATGCACGGCTGGGATTTCTTCTTTTTAATTAGATCTAATGGCTGCCCTTCTTTTTCTTGTAGAACAAGCTCTTATCTCCTTGTTTCTCTAGGGTTAGCATGGCATGGGCTGGGCTCCTTCTCCTTGGCTGATTTGGATAGCATGGCAAGAACTTCTTCTCCTTGAATTATCTCTTCAAATCTGAAAATAAGAAAAGAAAATCAATAGTAAGAGATAATACATTTCGAAAATCATGTCCTAATCTAGATATTTGTTTTCTTAAAAAGACACATGTAATAGATGAACTCAACTAGATTTGGAAAGTTTCTAATTTGCAAAAAGGAAACTTACTAGAATAAGTAAGTTACTAGAACAAGGAAGTTCATTTAGGAAAGTTTCGTGATAAGAGTTTGAGTTCAAGTAGGACTTTCCAAAATGGTACGTTTCCTAGTTTAACAAGGATTCCTAATGCAAGCATGACTCTCAAGATATCGCCAATGCGACCAAAACGTAGAAAGATGAAGACTCCTAATTCAACTAGGTTTCCTTGTCCTATAAGGATTCCTACTCAAACTAGGACTCTAGACCAATTCTTCGTTTTTAACTCGTTTAAGCACAAAGACACATCCAATACCATCCTAGACTCCTATTGTGACTCAATGACTCTATACTACAATAATAAGGGCTAAGTAAAGTACAAATGGAGGTAAAAACATGTTAAGAACGTCGCACAAAGTGCGCTTATCAACTACCCCACACTTGGCTTTTGCTAGACCCTTAGCAAAACAAAACAAAACTATACAAAACACTATTGCCCCTAAATGATTGCCTCAGAATCTCAAAACACATAGCTTTCAAGTTTAAGCATTTGAATGTAAGCACATAAATTCCAAGTTTCATAAACATGTTTCATAGTATGAATAAGTAAGAAATGAGACAATAGGCACATAACATGGTTAGTCAATCCAATCCTCCTCACAAGGCATACTCTCTTCTTTTCACTCAGATTCATGGTTATGATTCACACACAAGTATATGCAAGAGAAAGGATAATAAAGCATCAAATATCCTGCATATTTCATCAAATGAAAGCACTTTGTGAATAACAAAAGGAAAACCTCATTTAACAACTAAGTGCACAAATGGACCAAAACCATATGCTCAACTCTTGTGATCGTCTCCACAAACCAAGATTTGCTCATTTTAAGAATCATTAGGATCATTTGATAAGGGTGAATGGTTAGGCTTAGCTAAAGGCATGGAATATCAAGGAATTACAAAGGTAATCCTATAGACTTAGTAGAGTAAACACCATCCTTATGACACCACACACCATCAATGGCCAAATATAACAAGTTGGGCCCAAACATCATTTTAACCACAAAGTGAACATGGACAAAGGTCAAATACACATTTTTAGACCTTCAATTACAACTCAACTCCAAATCACAAATGGAAGACAACATCTTTTCTTTCCCTTTTCTTGTATTGCCGAATTTATCTTTTTTTTTCTTTTTTTTTCATCTTTTTTTTTTCGGCATGCTTAAAAGCTTATTCTCTTTTTTTTTCATGTCTTCCACCCCACACTTATTTCATACATCATTACATAAGCATCTCAACAAAAGTTCTGCCAAGTCTATAGGACAAGGTAGAGGTAACTATACTAAGCATGGAGATAACATACGTGATGAAGAAAAAGCTCAATGTAGGCTCAAATGGGGTTCAACTAAGGGGTCCCAAACATGGCACATATAGGGATACATGGCTGTTTGGTGTGTTTCTTTCAAACTGAGTATCTTTACATCGTTTGCGTATCTTTACTATTCCAATTGTGTATCTTTTCATTTCTCGTTTGAATATATTTCTGTAAGGCTTCTGATGCGCGTTTCTATTGTATTTGAGAGTTTTGCAAGTGTGGGAGTGTGTTTCTTTTAAACTGAGTATCTTTACATCGTTTGCGTATCTTTACTATTCCAATTGTGTATCTTTACATCGTTTGCGTATCTTTACTATTCCAATTGTATATCTTTTCATTTCTCGTTTGAGTATCTTTCTGTAAGGCTTCTGATGCGAGTTTCTATTGTATTTGAGAGTTTTGCAAGTGTGGGAGTGTGTTTCTTTCAAACTGAGTATCTTTACATCGTTTGCGTATCTTTACTATTCCAATTGTGTATCTTTTCATTTCTCGTTTGAACATATTTCTGTAAGGCTTCTGATGCGCGTTTCTATTGTATTTGAGAGTTTTGCAAGTGTGGGAGTGTGTTTCTTTTAAACTAAGTATCTTTACATCGTTTGCGTATCTTTACTATTCCAATTGTGTATCTTTACATCGTTTGCGTATCTTTACTATTCCAATTGTATATCTTTTCATTTCTCGTTTGAATATATTTCTGTAAGGCTTCTGATGCGAGTTTCTATTGTATTTGAGAGTTTTGCAAGTGTGGGAGTGTGTTTCTTTCAAACTGAGTATCTTTACATCGTTTGCGTATCTTTACTATTCCAATTGTGTATCTTTACATCGTTTGCGTATCTTTACTATTCCAATTGTATATCTTTTCATTTCTCGTTTGAGTATCTTTCTGTAAGGCTTCTGATGCGAGTTTCTATTGTATTTGAAAGTTTTGCAAGTGTGGGAGTGTGTTTATTTCAAACTGAGTATCTTTACATCGTTTGCGTATCTTTACTATTCCAATTGTGTATCTTTACATCGTTTGCGTATCTTTACTATTCCAATTGTGGATCTTTTCATTTCTCGTTTGAGTATCTTTCTGTAAGGCTTCTGATGCGAGTTTCTATTGTATTTGAGAGTTTTGCAAGTGTGGGAGTGTGTTTCTTTCAAATTGAGTATCTTTACATCATTTGCGTATCTTTACTATTCCAATTGTGTATCTTTACATCGTTTGCGTATCTTTACTATTCCAATTGTGTATCTTTTCATTTCTCGTTTGAGTATCTTTCTGTAAGGCTTCTGATGCGAGTTTCTATTGTATTTGAGAGTTTTGCAAGTGTGGGAGTGTGTTTCTTTCAAACTGAGTATCTTTACATCGTTTGCGTATCTTTACTATTCCAATTGTGTATCTTTTCATTTCTCGTTTGAATATATTTCTGTAAGGCTTCTGATGCGAGTTTCTATTGTATTTGAGAGTTTTGCAAGTGTGGGAGTGTGTTTCTTTCAAACTGAGTATCTTTACATCGTTTGCGTATCTTTACTATTCCAATTGTGTATCTTTACATCGTTTGCGTATCTTTACTATTCCAATTGTATATCTTTTCATTTCTCGTTTGAGTATCTTTCTGTAAGGCTTCTGATGCGAGTTTCTATTGTATTTGAGAGTTTTGCAAGTGTGGGAGTGTGTTTCTTTCAAACTGAGTATTTTTACATCGTTTGCG
Source organism: Argentina anserina (assembly GCF_933775445.1). Classification (NCBI taxonomy): domain Eukaryota; kingdom Viridiplantae; phylum Streptophyta; class Magnoliopsida; order Rosales; family Rosaceae; genus Argentina; species Argentina anserina. Next base: position 298,744 of record NW_026089433.1, on the reverse strand, counting down.
TATCTTTACTATTCCAATTGTGTATCTTTTCATTTCTCGTTTGAATATATTTCTGTAAGGCTTCTGATGCGCGTTTCTATTGTATTTGAGAGTTTTGCAAGTGTGGGAGTGTGTTTCTTTCAAACTGAGTATCTTTACATCGTTTGCGTATCTTTACTATTCCAATTGTGTATCTTTACATCGTTTGCGTATCTTTACTATTCCAATTGTATATCTTTTCATTTCTCGTTTGAGTATCTTTCTGTAAGGCTTCTGATGCGAGTTTCTATTGTATTTGAAAGTTTTGCAAGTGTGGGAGTGTGTTTATTTCAAACTGAGTATCTTTACATCGTTTGCGTATCTTTACTATTCCAATTGTGTATCTTTACATCGTTTGCGTATCTTTACTATTCCAATTGTGTATCTTTTCATTTCTCGTTTGAGTATCTTTCTGTAAGGCTTCTGATGCGAGTTTCTATTGTATTTGAGAGTTTTGCAAGTGTGGGAGTGTGTTTCTTTCAAATTGAGTATCTTTACATCATTTGCGTATCTTTACTATTCCAATTGTGTATCTTTACATCGTTTGCGTATCTTTACTATTCCAATTGTGTATCTTTTCATTTCTCGTTTGAGTATCTTTCTGTAAGGCTTCTGATGCGAGTTTCTATTGTATTTGAGAGTTTTGCAAGTGTGGGAGTGTGTTTCTTTCAAATTGAGTATCTTTACATCATTTGCGTATCTTTACTATTCCAATTGTGTATCTTTACATCGTTTGCGTATCTTTACTATTCCAATTGTGTATCTTTTCATTTCTCGTTTGAGTATCTTTCTGTAAGGCTTCTGATGCGAGTTTCTATTGTATTTGAGAGTTTTGCAAGTGTGGGAGTGTGTTTCTTTCAAACTGAGTATCTTTACATCGTTTGCGTATCTTTACTATTCCAATTGTGTATCTTTTCATTTCTCGTTTGAATATATTTCTGTAAGGCTTCTGATGCGCGTTTCTATTGTATTTGAGAGTTTTGCAAGTGTGGGAGTGTGTTTCTTTCAAACTGAGTATCTTTACATCGTTTGCGTATCTTTACTATTCCAATTGTGTATCTTTACATCGTTTGCGTATCTTTACTATTCCAATTGTATATCTTTTCATTTCTCGTTTGAGTATCTTTCTGTAAGGCTTCTGATGCGAGTTTCTATTGTATTTGAGAGTTTTGCAAGTGTGGGAGTGTGTTTCTTTCAAACTGAGTATTTTTACATCGTTTGCGTATCTTTACTATTCCAATTGTGTATCTTTTCATTTCTCGTTTGAATATATTTCTGTAAGGCTTCTGATGCGCGTTTCTATTGTATTTGAGAGTTTTGCAAGTGTGGGAGTGTGTTTCTTTCAAACTGAGTATCTTTACATCGTTTGCGTATCTTTACTATTCCAATTGTGTATCTTTACATCGTTTGCGTATCTTTACTATTCCAATTGTATATCTTTTCATTTCTCGTTTGAGTATCTTTCTGTAAGGCTTCTGATGCGAGTTTCTATTGTATTTGAAAGTTTTGCAAGTGTGGGAGTGTGTTTATTTCAAACTGAGTATCTTTACATCGTTTGCGTATCTTTACTATTCCAATTGTGTATCTTTACATCGTTTGCGTATCTTTACTATTCCAATTGTGTATCTTTTCATTTCTCGTTTGAGTATCTTTCTGTAAGGCTTCTGATGCGAGTTTCTATTGTATTTGAGAGTTTTGCAAGTGTGGGAGTGTGTTTCTTTCAAATTGAGTATCTTTACATCATTTGCGTATCTTTACTATTCCAATTGTGTATCTTTACATCGTTTGCGTATCTTTACTATTCCAATTGTGTATCTTTTCATTTCTCGTTTGAGTATCTTTCTGTAAGGCTTCTGATGCGAGTTTCTATTGTATTTGAGAGTTTTGCAAGTGTGGGAGTGTGTTTCTTTCAAACTGAGTATCTTTACATCGTTTGCGTATCTTTACTATTCCAATTGTGTATCTTTTCATTTCTCGTTTGAATATATTTCTGTAAGGCTTCTGATGCGCGTTTCTATTGTATTTGAGAGTTTTGCAAGTGTGGGAGTGTGTTTCTTTCAAACTGAGTATCTTTACATCGTTTGCGTATCTTTACTATTCCAATTGTGTATCTTTACATCGTTTGCGTATCTTTACTATTCCAATTGTATATCTTTTCATTTCTCGTTTGAGTATCTTTCTGTAAGGATTCTGATGCGAGTTTCTATTGTATTTGAGAGTTTTGCAAGTGTGGGAGTGTGTTTCTTTCAAACTGAGTATCTTTACATCGTTTGCGTATCTTTACTATTCCAATTCTGTATCTTTTCATTTCTCGTTTGAATATATTTCTGTAAGGCTTCTGATGCGCGTTTCTATTGTATTTGAGAGTTTTGCAAGTGTGGGAGTGTGTTTCTTTCAAACTGAGTATCTTTACATCGTTTGCGTATCTTTACTATTCCAATTGTGTATCTTTACATCGTTTGCGTATCTTTACTATTCCAATTGTATATCTTTTCATTTCTCGTTTGAGTATCTTTCTGTAAGGCTTCTGATGCGAGTTTCTATTGTATTTGAAAGTTTTGCAAGTGTGGGAGTGTGTTTATTTCAAACTGAGTATCTTTACATCGTTTGCGTATCTTTACTATTCCAATTGTGTATCTTTACATCGTTTGCGTATCTTTACTATTCCAATTGTGTATCTTTTCATTTCTCGTTTGAGTATCTTTCTGTAAGGCTTCTGATGCGAGTTTCTATTGTATTTGAGAGTTTTGCAAGTGTGGGAGTGTGTTTCTTTCAAATTGAGTATCTTTACATCATTTGCGTATCTTTACTATTCCAATTGTGTATCTTTACATCGTTTGCGTATCTTTACTATTCCAATTGTGTATCTTTTCATTTCTCGTTTGAGTATCTTTCTGTAAGGCTTCTGATGCGAGTTTCTATTGTATTTGAGAGTTTTGCAAGTGTGGGAGTGTGTTTCTTTCAAACTGAGTATCTTTACATCGTTTGCGTATCTTTACTATTCCAATTTTGTATCTTTTCATTTCTCGTTTGAGTATCTTTCTGTAAGGCTTTCTGATGCGAGTTTCTATTGAATTTGAGAGTTTTGCAAGTGTGGGAGTGTGTTTCTTTCAAACTGAGTATCTTTACATCATTTGCGTATCTTTACTATTCCAATTGTGTATCTTTACATCGTTTGCGTATCTTTACTATTCCAATTGTGTATCTTTTCATTTCTCGTTTGAGTATCTTTCTGTAAGGCTTCTGATGCGAGTTTCTATTGTATTTGAGAGTTTTGCAAGTGTGGGAGTGTGTTTCTTTCAAACTGAGTATCTTTACATCGTTTGCGTATCTTTACTATTCCAATTGTGTATCTTTTCATTTCTCGTTTGAATATATTTCTGTAAGGCTTCTGATGCGCGTTTCTATTGTATTTGAGAGTTTTGCAAGTGTGGGAGTGTGTTTCTTTCAAACTGAGTATCTTTACATCGTTTGCGTATCTTTACTATTCCAATTGTGTATCTTTACATCGTTTGCGTATCTTTAGTATTCCAAATCTGTATCTTTTCTTTTCTCGTTTGAGTATCTTTCTGTAAGGCTTCTGATGCGAGTTTCTATTGTATTTGAGAGTTTTGCAAGTGTGGGAGTGTGTTTCTTTCAAACTGAGTATCTTTACATCGTTTGCGTATCTTTACTATTCCAATTCTGTATCTTTTCATTTCTCGTTTGAATATATTTCTGTAAGGCTTCTGATGCGCGTTTCTATTGTATTTGAGAGTTTTGCAAGTGTGGGAGTGTGTTTCTTTCAAACTGAGTATCTTTACATCGTTTGCGTATCTTTACTATTCCAATTGTGTATCTTTACATCGTTTGCGTATCTTTACTATTCCAATTGTATATCTTTTCATTTCTCGTTTGAGTATCTTTCTGTAAGGCTTCTGATGCGAGTTTCTATTGTATTTGAAAGTTTTGCAAGTGTGGGAGTGTGTTTATTTCAAACTGAGTATCTTTACATCGTTTGCGTATCTTTACTATTCCAATTGTGTATCTTTACATCGTTTGCGTATCTTTACTATTCCAATTGTGTATCTTTTCATTTCTCGTTTGAGTATCTTTCTGTAAGGCTTCTGATGCGAGTTTCTATTGTATTTGAGAGTTTTGCAAGTGTGGGAGTGTGTTTCTTTCAAATTGAGTATCTTTACATCATTTGCGTATCTTTACTATTCCAATTGTGTATCTTTACATCGTTTGCGTATCTTTACTATTCCAATTGTGTATCTTTTCATTTCTCGTTTGAGTATCTTTCTGTAAGGCTTCTGATGCGAGTTTCTATTGTATTTGAGAGTTTTGCAAGTGTGGGAGTGTGTTTCTTTCAAACTGAGTATCTTTACATCGTTTGCGTATCTTTACTATTCCAATTTTGTATCTTTTCATTTCTCGTTTGAGTATCTTTCTGTAAGGCTTTCTGATGCGAGTTTCTATTGAATTTGAGAGTTTTGCAAGTGTGGGAGTGTGTTTCTTTCAAACTGAGTATCTTTACATCATTTGCGTATCTTTACTATTCCAATTGTGTATCTTTACATCGTTTGCGTATCTTTACTATTCCAATTGTGTATCTTTTCATTTCTCGTTTGAGTATCTTTCTGTAAGGCTTCTGATGCGAGTTTCTATTGTATTTGAGAGTTTTGCAAGTGTGGGAGTGTGTTTCTTTCAAACTGAGTATCTTTACATCGTTTGCGTATCTTTACTATTCCAATTCTGTATCTTTTCATTTCTCGTTTGAATATATTTCTGTAAGGCTTCTGATGCGCGTTTCTATTGTATTTGAGAGTTTTGCAAGTGTGGGAGTGTGTTTCTTTCAAACTGAGTATCTTTACATCGTTTGCGTATCTTTACTATTCCAATTGTGTATCTTTACATCGTTTGCGTATCTTTACTATTCCAATTGTATATCTTTTCATTTCTCGTTTGAGTATCTTTCTGTAAGGCTTCTGATGCGAGTTTCTATTGTATTTGAGAGTTTTGCAAGTGTGGGAGTGTGTTTCTTTCAAACTGAGTATCTTTACATCGTTTGCGTATCTTTACTATTCCAATTCTGTATCTTTTCATTTCTCGTTTGAATATATTTCTGTAAGGCTTCTGATGCGCGTTTCTATTGTATTTGAGAGTTTTGCAAGTGTGGGAGTGTGTTTCTTTCAAACTGAGTATCTTTACATCGTTTGCGTATCTTTACTATTCCAATTGTGTATCTTTACATCGTTTGCGTATCTTTACTATTCCAATTGTATATCTTTTCATTTCTCGTTTGAGTATCTTTCTGTAAGGCTTCTGATGCGAGTTTCTATTGTATTTGACAGTTTTGCAAGTGTGGGAGTGTGTTTATTTCAAACTGAGTATCTTTACATCGTTTGCGTATCTTTACTATCCCAATTGTGTATCTTTACATCGTTTGCGTATCTTTACTATTCCAATTGTGTATCTTTTCATTTCTCGTTTGAGTATCTTTCTGTAAGGCTTCTGATGCGAGTTTCTATTGTATTTGAGAGTTTTGCAAGTGTGGGAGTGTGTTTCTTTTAAATTGAGTATCTTTACATCATTTGCGTATCTTTACTATTCCAATTGTGTATCTTTACATCGTTTGCGTATCTTTACTATTCCAATTGTGTATCTTCTCATTTCTCGTTTGAGTATCTTTCTGTAAGGCTTCTGATGCGAGTTTCTATTGTATTTGAGAGTTTTGCAAGTGTGGGAGTGTGTTTCTTTCAAACTGAGTATCTTTACATCATTTGCGTATCTTTACTATTCCAATTGTGTATCTTTACATCGTTTGCGTATCTTTACTATTCCAATTGTGTATCTTTTCATTTCTCGTTTGAGTATCTTTCTGTAAGGCTTCTGATGCGAGTTTCTATTGTTTTTGAAAGATTTGCAAGTGAGGGAGTGTGTTTCTTTCAAACTGAGTATCTTTACATCATTTGCGTATCTTTACTATTCCAATTGTGTATCTTTACATCGTTTTCGTATCTTTACTATTCCAATTGTGTATCTTTTCATTTCTCGTTTGAGTATCTTTCTGTAAGGCTTCTGATGCGAGTTTCTATTGTATTTGAAAGTTTTGCAAGTGTGGGAGTGTGTTTCTTTCAAACTGAGTATCTTTACATCGTTTGCGTATCTTTACTATTCCAATTGTGTATCTTTACATCGTTTGCGTATCTTTACTATTCCAATTGTGTATCTTTTCATTTCTCGTTTGAGTATCTTTCTGTAAGGCTTCTGATGCGAGTTTCTATTGTATTTGAGAGTTTTGCAAGTGTGGGAGTGTGTTTCTTTCAAACTGAGTATCTTTACATCGTTTGCGTATCTTTACTATTCCAATTCTGTATCTTTTCATTTCTCGTTTGAATATATTTCTGTAAGGCTTCTGATGCGCGTTTCTATTGTATTTGAGAGTTTTGCAAGTGTGGGAGTGTGTTTCTTTCAAACTGAGTATCTTTACATCGTTTGCGTATCTTTACTATTCCAATTGTGTATCTTTACATCGTTTGCGTATCTTTACTATTCCAATTGTATATCTTTTCATTTCTCGTTTGAGTATCTTTCTGTAAGGCTTCTGATGCGAGTTTCTATTGTATTTGAAAGTTTTGCAAGTGTGGGAGTGTGTTTATTTCAAACTGAGTATCTTTACATCGTTTGCGTATCTTTACTATTCCAATTGTGTATCTTTACATCGTTTGCGTATCTTTACTATTCCAATTGTGTATCTTTTCATTTCTCGTTTGAGTATCTTTCTGTAAGGCTTCTGATGCGAGTTTCTATTGTATTTGAGAGTTTTGCAAGTGTGGGAGTGTGTTTCTTTCAAATTGAGTATCTTTACATCATTTGCGTATCTTTACTATTCCAATTGTGTATCTTTACATCGTTTGCGTATCTTTACTATTCCAATTGTGTATCTTTTCATTTCTCGTTTGAGTATCTTTCTGTAAGGCTTCTGATGCGAGTTTCTATTGTATTTGAGAGTTTTGCAAGTGTGGGAGTGTGTTTCTTTCAAACTGAGTATCTTTACATCATTTGCGTATCTTTACTATTCCAATTGTGTATCTTTACATCGTTTGCGTATCTTTACTATTCCAATTGTGTATCTTTTCATTTCTCGTTTGAGTATCTTTCTGTAAGGCTTCTGATGCGAGTTTCTATTGTTTTTGAAAGATTTGCAAGTGAGGGAGTGTGTTTCTTTCAAACTGAGTATCTTTACATCATTTGCGTATCTTTACTATTCCAATTGTGTATCTTTACATCGTTTTCGTATCTTTACTATTCCAATTGTGTATCTTTTCATTTCTCGTTTGAGTATCTTTCTGTAAGGCTTCTGATGCGAGTTTCTATTGTATTTGAAAGTTTTGCAAGTGTGGGAGTGTGTTTCTTTCAAACTGAGTATCTTTACATCGTTTGCGTATCTTTACTATTCCAATATTGTATCTTTTCATTTCTCGTTTGAGTATCTTTCTGTACGGCTTCTGATGCGAGTTTCTATTGTATTTGAAAGTTTTGCAAGTGTGGGAGTGTGTTTCTTTCAAACTGAGTATCTTTACATCGTTTGCGTATCTTTACTATTCCAATTGTGTATCTTTACATCGTTTGCGTATCTTTACTATTCCAATTGTGTATCTTTTCATTTCTCGTTTGAGTATCTTTCTGTAAGGCTTCTGATGCGAGTTTCTATTGTATTTGAAAGTTTTGCAAGTGTGGGAGTGTGTTTCTTTCAAACTGAGTATCTTTACATCGTTTGCGTATCTTTACTATTCCAATTGTGTATCTTTACATCGTTTGCGTATCTTTACTATTCCAATTGTGTATCTTTTCATTTCTCGTTTGAGTATCTTTCTGTAAGGCTTCTGATGCGAGTTTCTATTGTATTTGAGAGTTTTGCAAGTGTGGGAGTGTGTTTCTTTCAAACTGAGTATCTTTACATCGTTTGCGTATCTTTACTATTCCAATTGTATATCTTTTCATTTCTCGTTTGAGTATCTTTCTGTAAGGATTCTGATGCGAGTTTCTATTGTATTTGAGAGTTTTGCAAGTGTGGGAGTGTGTTTCTTTCAAACTGAGTATCTTTACATCGTTTGCGTATCTTTACTATTCCAATTCTGTATCTTTTCATTTCTCGTTTGAATATATTTCTGTAAGGCTTCTGATGCGCGTTTCTATTGTATTTGAGAGTTTTGCAAGTGTGGGAGTGTGTTTCTTTCAAACTGAGTATCTTTACATCGTTTGCGTATCTTTACTATTCCAATTGTGTATCTTTACATCGTTTGCGTATCTTTACTATTCCAATTGTATATCTTTTCATTTCTCGTTTGAGTATCTTTCTGTAAGGCTTCTGATGCGAGTTTCTATTGTATTTGAAAGTTTTGCAAGTGTGGGAGTGTGTTTATTTCAAACTGAGTATCTTTCATCGTTTGCGTATCTTTACTATTCCAATTGTGTATCTTTACATCGTTTGCGTATCTTTACTATTCCAATTGTGTATCTTTTCATTTCTCGTTTGAGTATCTTTCTGTAAGGCTTCTGATGCGAGTTTCTATTGTATTTGAGAGTTTTGCATGTGTGGGAGTGTGTTTCTTTCAAATTGAGTATCTTTACATCATTTGCGTATCTTTACTATTCCAATTGTGTATCTTTTCATTTCTCGTTTGAGTATCTTTCTGTAAGGCTTCTGATGCGAGTTTCTATTGTATTTGAGAGTTTTGCAAGTGTGGGAGTGTGTTTCTTTCAAACTGAGTATCTTTACATCGTTTGCGTATCTTTACTATTCCAATTTTGTATCTTTTCATTTCTCGTTTGAGTATCTTTCTGTAAGGCTTTCTGATGCGAGTTTCTATTGAATTTGAGAGTTTTGCAAGTGTGGGAGTGTGTTTCTTTCAAACTGAGTATCTTTACATCATTTGCGTATCTTTACTATTCCAATTGTGTATCTTTACATCGTTTGCGTATCTTTACTATTCCAATTGTGTATCTTTTCATTTCTCGTTTGAGTATCTTTCTGTAAGGCTTCTGATGCGAGTTTCTATTGTATTTGAGAGTTTTGCAAGTGTGGGAGTGTGTTTCTTTCAAACTGAGTATCTTTACATCGTTTGCGTATCTTTACTATTCCAATTGTGTATCTTTTCATTTCTCGTTTGAATATATTTCTGTAAGGCTTCTGATGCGCGTTTCTATTGTATTTGAGAGTTTTGCAAGTGTGGGAGTGTGTTTCTTTCAAACTGAGTATCTTTACATCGTTTGCGTATCTTTACTATTCCAATTGTGTATCTTTACATCGTTTGCGTATCTTTAGTATTCCAAATCTGTATCTTTTCTTTTCTCGTTTGAGTATCTTTCTGTAAGGCTTCTGATGCGAGTTTCTATTGTATTTGAGAGTTTTGCAAGTGTGGGAGTGTGTTTCTTTCAAACTGAGTATCTTTACATCGTTTGCGTATCTTTACTATTCCAATTGTGTATCTTTTCATTTCTCGTTTGAGTATCTTTCTGTAAGGCTTCTGATGCGAGTTTCTATTGTATTTGAGAGTTTTGCAAGTGTGGGAGTGTGTTTCTTTCAAATTGAGTATCTTTACATCATTTGCGTATCTTTACTATTCCAATTGTGTATCTTTACATCGTTTGCGTATCTTTACTATTCCAATTGTGTATCTTTTCATTTCTCGTTTGAGTATCTTTCTGTAAGGCTTCTGATGCGAGTTTCTATTGTATTTGAGAGTTTTGCAAGTGTGGGAGTGTGTTTCTTTCAAACTGAGTATCTTTACATCGTTTGCGTATCTTTACTATTCCAATTTTGTATCTTTTCATTTCTCGTTTGAGTATCTTTCTGTAAGGCTTTCTGATGCGAGTTTCTATTGAATTTGAGAGTTTTGCAAGTGTGGGAGTGTGTTTCTTTCAAACTGAGTATCTTTACATCATTTGCGTATCTTTACTATTCCAATTGTGTATCTTTACATCGTTTGCGTATCTTTACTATTCCAATTGTGTATCTTTTCATTTCTCGTTTGAGTATCTTTCTGTAAGGCTTCTGATGCGAGTTTCTATTGTATTTGAGAGTTTTGCAAGTGTGGGAGTGTGTTTCTTTCAAACTGAGTATCTTTACATCGTTTGCGTATCTTTACTATTCCAATTGTGTATCTTTTCATTTCTCGTTTGAATATATTTCTGTAAGGCTTCTGATGCGCGTTTCTATTGTATTTGAGAGTTTTGCAAGTGTGGGAGTGTGTTTCTTTCAAACTGAGTATCTTTACATCGTTTGCGTATCTTTACTATTCCAATTGTGTATCTTTACATCGTTTGCGTATCTTTACTATTCCAATTGTATATCTTTTCATTTCTCGTTTGAGTATCTTTCTGTAAGGCTTCTGATGCGAGTTTCTATTGTATTTGAGAGTTTTGCAAGTGTGGGAGTGTGTTTCTTTCAAACTGAGTATCTTTACATCGTTTGCGTATCTTTACTATTCCAATTCTGTATCTTTTCATTTCTCGTTTGAATATATTTCTGTAAGGCTTCTGATGCGCGTTTCTATTGTATTTGAGAGTTTTGCAAGTGTGGGAGTGTGTTTCTTTCAAACTGAGTATCTTTACATCGTTTGCGTATCTTTACTATTCCAATTGTGTATCTTTACATCGTTTGCGTATCTTTACTATTCCAATTGTATATCTTTTCATTTCTCGTTTGAGTATCTTTCTGTAAGGCTTCTGATGCGAGTTTCTATTGTATTTGAAAGTTTTGCAAGTGTGGGAGTGTGTTTATTTCAAACTGAGTATCTTTACATCGTTTGCGTATCTTTACTATCCCAATTGTGTATCTTTACATCGTTTGCGTATCTTTACTATTCCAATTGTGTATCTTTTCATTTCTCGTTTGAGTATCTTTCTGTAAGGCTTCTGATGCGAGTTTCTATTGTATTTGAGAGTTTTGCAAGTGTGGGAGTGTGTTTCTTTCAAATTGAGTATCTTTACATCATTTGCGTATCTTTACTATTCCAATTGTGTATCTTTACATCGTTTGCGTATCTTTACTATTCCAATTGTGTATCTTCTCATTTCTCGTTTGAGTATCTTTCTGTAAGGCTTCTGATGCGAGTTTCTATTGTATTTGAGAGTTTTGCAAGTGTGGGAGTGTGTTTCTTTCAAACTGAGTATCTTTACATCATTTGCGTATCTTTACTATTCCAATTGTGTATCTTTACATCGTTTGCGTATCTTTACTATTCCAATTGTGTATCTTTTCATTTCTCGTTTGAGTATCTTTCTGTAAGGCTTCTGATGCGAGTTTCTATTGTTTTTGAAAGATTTGCAAGTGAGGGAGTGTGTTTCTTTCAAACTGAGTATCTTTACATCATTTGCGTATCTTTACTATTCCAATTGTGTATCTTTACATCGTTTTCGTATCTTTACTATTCCAATTGTGTATCTTTTCATTTCTCGTTTGAGTATCTTTCTGTAAGGCTTCTGATGCGAGTTTCTATTGTATTTGAAAGTTTTGCAAGTGTGGGAGTGTGTTTCTTTCAAACTGAGTATCTTTACATCGTTTGCGTATCTTTACTATTCCAATTGTGTATCTTTACATCGTTTGCGTATCTTTACTATTCCAATTGTGTATCTTTTCATTTCTCGTTTGAGTATCTTTCTGTAAGGCTTCTGATGCGAGTTTCTATTGTATTTGAGAGTTTTGCAAGTGTGGGAGTGTGTTTCTTTCAAACTGAGTATCTTTACATCGTTTGCGTATCTTTACTATTCCAATTCTGTATCTTTTCATTTCTCGTTTGAATATATTTCTGTAAGGCTTCTGATGCGCGTTTCTATTGTATTTGAGAGTTTTGCAAGTGTGGGAGTGTGTTTCTTTCAAACTGAGTATCTTTACATCGTTTGCGTATCTTTACTATTCCAATTGTGTATCTTTACATCGTTTGCGTATCTTTACTATTCCAATTGTATATCTTTTCATTTCTCGTTTGAGTATCTTTCTGTAAGGCTTCTGATGCGAGTTTCTATTGTATTTGAAAGTTTTGCAAGTGTGGGAGTGTGTTTATTTCAAACTGAGTATCTTTACATCGTTTGCGTATCTTTACTATTCCAATTGTGTATCTTTACATCGTTTGCGTATCTTTACTATTCCAATTGTGTATCTTTTCATTTCTCGTTTGAGTATCTTTCTGTAAGGCTTCTGATGCGAGTTTCTATTGTATTTGAGAGTTTTGCAAGTGTGGGAGTGTGTTTCTTTCAAATTGAGTATCTTTACATCATTTGCGTATCTTTACTATTCCAATTGTGTATCTTTACATCGTTTGCGTATCTTTACTATTCCAATTGTGTATCTTTTCATTTCTCGTTTGAGTATCTTTCTGTAAGGCTTCTGATGCGAGTTTCTATTGTATTTGAGAGTTTTGCAAGTGTGGGAGTGTGTTTCTTTCAAACTGAGTATCTTTACATCATTTGCGTATCTTTACTATTCCAATTGTGTATCTTTACATCGTTTGCGTATCTTTACTATTCCAATTGTGTATCTTTTCATTTCTCGTTTGAGTATCTTTCTGTAAGGCTTCTGATGCGAGTTTCTATTGTTTTTGAAAGATTTGCAAGTGAGGGAGTGTGTTTCTTTCAAACTGAGTATCTTTACATCATTTGCGTATCTTTACTATTCCAATTGTGTATCTTTACATCGTTTTCGTATCTTTACTATTCCAATTGTGTATCTTTTCATTTCTCGTTTGAGTATCTTTCTGTAAGGCTTCTGATGCGAGTTTCTATTGTATTTGAGAGTTTTGCAAGTGTGGGAGTGTGTTTCTTTCAAACTGAGTATCTTTACATCGTTTGCGTATCTTTACTATTCCAATATTGTATCTTTTCATTTCTCGTTTGAGTATCTTTCTGTACGGCTTCTGATGCGAGTTTCTATTGTATTTGAAAGTTTTGCAAGTGTGGGAGTGTGTTTCTTTCAAACTGAGTATCTTTACATCGTTTGCGTATCTTTACTATTCCAATTGTGTATCTTTACATCGTTTGCGTATCTTTACTATTCCAATTGTGTATCTTTTCATTTCTCGTTTGAGTATCTTTCTGTAAGGCTTCTGATGCGAGTTTCTATTGTATTTGAAAGTTTTGCAAGTGTGGGAGTGTGTTTCTTTCAAACTGAGTATCTTTACATCGTTTGCGTATCTTTACTATTCCAATTGTGTATCTTTACATCGTTTGCGTATCTTTACTATTCCAATTGTGTATCTTTTCATTTCTCGTTTGAGTATCTTTCTGTAAGGCTTCTGATGCGAGTTTCTATTGTATTTGAGAGTTTTGTAAGTGTGGGAGTGTGTTTCTTTCAAACTGAGTATCTTTACATCGTTTGCGTATCTTTACTATTCCAATTGTATATCTTTTCATTTCTCGTTTGAGTATCTTTCTGTAAGGATTCTGATGCGAGTTTCTATTGTATTTGAGAGTTTTGCAAGTGTGGGAGTGTGTTTCTTTCAAACTGAGTATCTTTACATCGTTTGCGTATCTTTACTATTCCAATTCTGTATCTTTTCATTTCTCGTTTGAATATATTTCTGTAAGGCTTCTGATGCGCGTTTCTATTGTATTTGAGAGTTTTGCAAGTGTGGGAGTGTGTTTCTTTCAAACTGAGTATCTTTACATCGTTTGCGTATCTTTACTATTCCAATTGTGTATCTTTACATCGTTTGCGTATCTTTACTATTCCAATTGTATATCTTTTCATTTCTCGTTTGAGTATCTTTCTGTAAGGCTTCTGATGCGAGTTTCTATTGTATTTGAAAGTTTTGCAAGTGTGGGAGTGTGTTTATTTCAAACTGAGTATCTTTCATCGTTTGCGTATCTTTACTATTCCAATTGTGTATCTTTACATCGTTTGCGTATCTTTACTATTCCAATTGTGTATCTTTTCATTTCTCGTTTGAGTATCTTTCTGTAAGGCTTCTGATGCGAGTTTCTATTGTATTTGAGAGTTTTGCATGTGTGGGAGTGTGTTTCTTTCAAATTGAGTATCTTTACATCATTTGCGTATCTTTACTATTCCAATTGTGTATCTTTACATCGTTTGCGTATCTTTACTATTCCAATTGTGTATCTTTTCATTTCTCGTTTGAGTATCTTTCTGTAAGGCTTCTGATGCGAGTTTCTATTGTATTTGAGAGTTTTGCAAGTGTGGGAGTGTGTTTCTTTCAAACTGAGTATCTTTACATCGTTTGCGTATCTTTACTATTCCAATTTTGTATCTTTTCATTTCTCGTTTGAGTATCTTTCTGTAAGGCTTTCTGATGCGAGTTTCTATTGAATTTGAGAGTTTTGCAAGTGTGGGAGTGTGTTTCTTTCAAACTGAGTATCTTTACATCATTTGCGTATCTTTACTATTCCAATTGTGTATCTTTACATCGTTTGCGTATCTTTACTATTCCAATTGTGTATCTTTTCATTTCTCGTTTGAGTATCTTTCTGTAAGGCTTCTGATGCGAGTTTCTATTGTATTTGAGAGTTTTGCAAGTGTGGGAGTGTGTTTCTTTCAAACTGAGTATCTTTACATCGTTTGCGTATCTTTACTATTCCAATTGTGTATCTTTTCATTTCTCGTTTGAATATATTTCTGTAAGGCTTCTGATGCGCGTTTCTATTGTATTTGAGAGTTTTGCAAGTGTGGGAGTGTGTTTCTTTCAAACTGAGTATCTTTACATCATTTGCGTATCTTTACTATTCCAATTGTGTATCTTTACATCGTTTGCGTATCTTTAGTATTCCAAATCTGTATCTTTTCTTTTCTCGTTTGAGTATCTTTCTGTAAGGCTTCTGATGCGAGTTTCTATTGTATTTGAGAGTTTTGCAAGTGTGGGAGTGTGTTTCTTTCAAACTGAGTATCTTTACATCGTTTGCGTATCTTTACTATTCCAATTCTGTATCTTTTCATTTCTCGTTTGAATATATTTCTGTAAGGCTTCTGATGCGCGTTTCTATTGTATTTGAGAGTTTTGCAAGTGTGGGAGTGTGTTTCTTTCAAACTGAGTATCTTTACATCGTTTGCGTATCTTTACTATTCCAATTGTGTATCTTTACATCGTTTGCGTATCTTTACTATTCCAATTGTATATCTTTTCATTTCTCGTTTGAGTATCTTTCTGTAAGGCTTCTGATGCGAGTTTCTATTGTATTTGAAAGTTTTGCAAGTGTGGGAGTGTGTTTATTTCAAACTGAGTATCTTTACATCGTTTGCGTATCTTTACTATTCCAATTGTGTATCTTTACATCGTTTGCGTATCTTTACTATTCCAATTGTGTATCTTTTCATTTCTCGTTTGAGTATCTTTCTGTAAGGCTTCTGATGCGAGTTTCTATTGTATTTGAGAGTTTTGCAAGTGTGGGAGTGTGTTTCTTTCAAATTGAGTATCTTTACATCATTTGCGTATCTTTACTATTCCAATTGTGTATCTTTACATCGTTTGCGTATCTTTACTATTCCAATTGTGTATCTTTTCATTTCTCGTAAGAGTATCTTTCTGTAAGGCTTTTGATGCGAGTTTCTATTGTATTTGAGAGTTTTGCAAGTGTGGGATTGTGTTTCTTTCAAACTGAGTATCTTTACATCGTTTGCGTATCTTTACTATTCCAATTTTGTATCTTTTCATTTCTCGTTTGAGTATCTTTCTGTAAGGCTTTCTGATGCGAGTTTCTATTGAATTTGAGAGTTTTGCAAGTGTGGGAGTGTGTTTCTTTCAAACTGAGTATCTTTACATCATTTGCGTATCTTTACTATTCCAATTGTGTATCTTTACATCGTTTGCGTATCTTTACTATTCCAATTGTGTATCTTTTCATTTCTCGTTTGAGTATCTTTCTGTAAGGCTTCTGATGCGAGTTTCTATTGTATTTGAGAGTTTTGCAAGTGTGGGAGTGTGTTTCTTTCAAACTGAGTATCTTTACATCGTTTGCGTATCTTTACTATTCCAATTGTGTATCTTTTCATTTCTCGTTTGAATATATTTCTGTAAGGCTTCTGATGCGCGTTTCTATTGTATTTGAGAGTTTTGCAAGTGTGGGAGTGTGTTTCTTTCAAACTGAGTATCTTTACATCATTTGCGTATCTTTACTATTCCAATTGTGTATCTTTACATCGTTTGCGTATCTTTACTATTCCAATTGTGTATCTTTTCATTTCTCGTTTGAGTATCTTTCTGTAAGGCTTCTGATGCGAGTTTCTATTGTATTTGAGAGTTTTGCAAGTGTGGGAGTGTGTTTCTTTCAAACTGAGTATCTTTACATCATTTGCGTATCTTTACTATTCCAATTGTGTATCTTTACATCGTTTGCGTATCTTTACTATTCCAATTGTGTATCTTTTCATTTCTCGTTTGAGTATCTTTCTGTAAGGCTTCTGATGCGAGTTTCTATTGTTTTTGAAAGATTTGCAAGTGAGGGAGTGTGTTTCTTTCAAACTGAGTATCTTTACATCATTTGCGTATCTTTACTATTCCAATTGTGTATCTTTACATCGTTTTCGTATCTTTACTATTCCAATAGTGTATCTTTTCATTTCTCGTTTGAGTATCTTTCTGTAAGGCTTCTGATGCGAGTTTCTATTGTATTTGAGAGTTTTGCAAGTGTGGGAGTGTGTTTCTTTCAAACTGAGTATCTTTACATCGTTTGCGTATCTTTACTATTCCAATATTGTATCTTTTCATTTCTCGTTTGAGTATCTTTCTGTACGGCTTCTGATGCGAGTTTCTATTGTATTTGAAAGTTTTGCAAGTGTGGGAGTGTGTTTCTTTCAAACTGAGTATCTTTACATCGTTTGCGTATCTTTACTATTCCAATTGTGTATCTTTACATCGTTTGCGTATCTTTACTATTCCAATTGTGTATCTTTTCATTTCTCGTTTGAGTATCTTTCTGTAAGGCTTCTGATGCGAGTTTCTATTGTATTTGAAAGTTTTGCAAGTGTGGGAGTGTGTTTCTTTCAAACTGAGTATCTTTACATCGTTTGCGTATCTTTACTATTCCAATTGTGTATCTTTACATCGTTTGCGTATCTTTACTATTCCAATTGTGTATCTTTTCATTTCTCGTTTGAGTATCTTTCTGTAAGGCTTCTGATGCGAGTTTCTATTGTATTTGAGAGTTTTGCAAGTGTGGGAGTGTGTTTCTTTCAAACTGAGTATCTTTACATCGTTTGCGTATCTTTACTATTCCAATTGTATATCTTTTCATTTCTCGTTTGAGTATCTTTCTGTAAGGATTCTGATGCGAGTTTCTATTGTATTTGAGAGTTTTGCAAGTGTGGGAGTGTGTTTCTTTCAAACTGAGTATCTTTACATCGTTTGCGTATCTTTACTATTCCAATTCTGTATCTTTTCATTTCTCGTTTGAATATATTTCTGTAAGGCTTCTGATGCGCGTTTCTATTGTATTTGAGAGTTTTGCAAGTGTGGGAGTGTGTTTCTTTCAAACTGAGTATCTTTACATCGTTTGCGTATCTTTACTATTCCAATTGTGTATCTTTACATCGTTTGCGTATCTTTACTATTCCAATTGTGTATCTTTTCATTTCTCGTTTGAGTATCTTTCTGTAAGGCTTCTGATGCGAGTTTCTATTGTATTTGAGAGTTTTGCATGTGTGGGAGTGTGTTTCTTTCAAATTGAGTATCTTTACATCATTTGCGTATCTTTACTATTCCAATTGTGTATCTTTACATCGTTTGCGTATCTTTACTATTCCAATTGTGTATCTTTTCATTTCTCGTTTGAGTATCTTTCTGTAAGGATTCTGATGCGAGTTTCTATTGTATTTGAGAGTTTTGCAAGTGTGGGAGTGTGTTTCTTTCAAACTGAGTATCTTTACATCGTTTGCGTATCTTTACTATTCCAATTTTGTATCTTTTCATTTCTCGTTTGAGTATCTTTCTGTAAGGCTTTCTGATGCGAGTTTCTATTGAATTTGAGAGTTTTGCAAGTGTGGGAGTGTGTTTCTTTCAAACTGAGTATCTTTACATCATTTGCGTATCTTTACTATTCCAATTGTGTATCTTTACATCGTTTGCGTATCTTTACTATTCCAATTGTGTATCTTTTCATTTCTCGTTTGAGTATCTTTCTGTAAGGCTTCTGATGCGAGTTTCTATTGTATTTGAGAGTTTTGCAAGTGTGGGAGTGTGTTTCTTTCAAACTGAGTATCTTTACATCGTTTGCGTATCTTTACTATTCCAATTGTGTATCTTTTCATTTCTCGTTTGAATATATTTCTGTAAGGCTTCTGATGCGCGTTTCTATTGTATTTGAGAGTTTTGCAAGTGTGGGAGTGTGTTTCTTTCAAACTGAGTATCTTTACATCGTTTGCGTATCTTTACTATTCCAATTGTGTATCTTTACATCGTTTGCGTATCTTTAGTATTCCAAATCTGTATCTTTTCTTGTCTCGTTTGAGTATCTTTCTGTAAGGCTTCTGATGCGAGTTTCTATTGTATTTGAGAGTTTTGCAAGTGTGGGAGTGTGTTTCTTTCAAACTGAGTATCTTTACATCGTTTGCGTATCTTTACTATTCCAATTCTGTATCTTTTCATTTCTCGTTTGAATATATTTCTGTAAGGCTTCTGATGCGCGTTTCTATTGTATTTGAGAGTTTTGCAAGTGTGGGAGTGTGTTTCTTTCAAACTGAGTATCTTTACATCGTTTGCGTATCTTTACTATTCCAATTGTGTATCTTTACATCGTTTGCGTATCTTTACTATTCCAATTGTATATCTTTTCATTTCTCGTTTGAGTATCTTTCTGTAAGGCTTCTGATGCGAGTTTCTATTGTATTTGAAAGTTTTGCAAGTGTGGGAGTGTGTTTATTTCAAACTGAGTATCTTTACATCGTTTGCGTATCTTTACTATTCCAATTGTGTATCTTTACATCGTTTGCGTATCTTTACTATTCCAATTGTGTATCTTTTCATTTCTCGTTTGAGTATCTTTCTGTAAGGCTTCTGATGCGAGTTTCTATTGTATTTGAGAGTTTTGCAAGTGTGGGAGTGTGTTTCTTTCAAATTGAGTATCTTTACATCATTTGCGTATCTTTACTATTCCAATTGTGTATCTTTACATCGTTTGCGTATCTTTACTATTCCAATTGTGTATCTTTTCATTTCTCGTTTGAGTATCTTTCTGTAAGGCTTCTGATGCGAGTTTCTATTGTATTTGAGAGTTTTGCAAGTGTGGGATTGTGTTTCTTTCAAACTGAGTATCTTTACATCGTTTGCGTATCTTTACTATTCCAATTTTGTATCTTTTCATTTCTCGTTTGAGTATCTTTCTGTAAGGCTTTCTGATGCGAGTTTCTATTGAATTTGAGAGTTTTGCAAGTGTGGGAGTGTGTTTCTTTCAAACTGAGTATCTTTACATCATTTGCGTATCTTTACTATTCCAATTGTGTATCTTTACATCGTTTGCGTATCTTTACTATTCCAATTGTGTATCTTTTCATTTCTCGTTTGAGTATCTTTCTGTAAGGCTTCTGATGCGAGTTTCTATTGTATTTGAGAGTTTTGCAAGTGTGGGAGTGTGTTTCTTTCAAACTGAGTATCTTTACATCGTTTGCGTATCTTTACTATTCCAATTGTGTATCTTTTCATTTCTCGTTTGAATATATTTCTGTAAGGCTTCTGATGCGCGTTTCTATTGTATTTGAGAGTTTTGCAAGTGTGGGAGTGTGTTTCTTTCAAACTGAGTATCTTTACATCATTTGCGTATCTTTACTATTCCAATTGTGTATCTTTACATCGTTTGCGTATCTTTACTATTCCAATTGTGTATCTTTTCATTTCTCGTTTGAGTATCTTTCTGTAAGGCTTCTGATGCGAGTTTCTATTGTATTTGAGAGTTTTGCAAGTGTGGGAGTGTGTTTCTTTCAAACTGAGTATCTTTACATCGTTTGCGTATCTTTACTATTCCAATTGTGTATCTTTTCATTTCTCGTTTGAATATATTTCTGTAAGGCTTCTGATGCGCGTTTCTATTGTATTTGAGAGTTTTGCAAGTGTGGGAGTGTGTTTCTTTCAAACTGAGTATCTTTACATCGTTTGCGTATCTTTACTATTCCAATTGTGTATCTTTACATCGTTTGCGTATCTTTAGTATTCCAAATCTGTATCTTTTCTTTTCTCGTTTGAGTATCTTTCTGTAAGGCTTCTGATGCGAGTTTCTATTGTATTTGAGAGTTTTGCAAGTGTGGGAGTGTGTTTCTTTCAAACTGAGTATCTTTACATCGTTTGCGTATCTTTACTATTCCAATTCTGTATCTTTTCATTTCTCGTTTGAATATATTTCTGTAAGGCTTCTGATGCGCGTTTCTATTGTATTTGAGAGTTTTGCAAGTGTGGGAGTGTGTTTCTTTCAAACTGAGTATCTTTACATCGTTTGCGTATCTTTACTATTCCAATTGTGTATCTTTACATCGTTTGCGTATCTTTACTATTCCAATTGTATATCTTTTCATTTCTCGTTTGAGTATCTTTCTGTAAGGCTTCTGATGCGAGTTTCTATTGTATTTGAAAGTTTTGCAAGTGTGGGAGTGTGTTTATTTCAAACTGAGTATCTTTACATCGTTTGCGTATCTTTACTATTCCAATTGTGTATCTTTACATCGTTTGCGTATCTTTACTATTCCAATTGTGTATCTTTTCATTTCTCGTTTGAGTATCTTTCTGTAAGGCTTCTGATGCGAGTTTCTATTGTATTTGAGAGTTTTGCAAGTGTGGGAGTGTGTTTCTTTCAAATTGAGTATCTTTACATCATTTGCGTATCTTTACTATTCCAATTGTTTATCTTTACATCGTTTGCGTATCTTTACTATTCCAATTGTGTATCTTTTCATTTCTCGTTTGAGTATCTTTCTGTAAGGCTTCTGATGCGAGTTTCTATTGTATTTGAGAGTTTTGCAAGTGTGGGATTGTGTTTCTTTCAAACTGAGTATCTTTACATCGTTTGCGTATCTTTACTATTCCAATTTTGTATCTTTTCATTTCTCGTTTGAGTATCTTTCTGTAAGGCTTTCTGATGCGAGTTTCTATTGAATTTGAGAGTTTTGCAAGTGTGGGAGTGTGTTTCTTTCAAACTGAGTATCTTTACATCATTTGCGTATCTTTACTATTCCAATTGTGTATCTTTACATCGTTTGCGTATCTTTACTATTCCAATTGTGTATCTTTTCATTTCTCGTTTGAGTATCTTTCTGTAAGGCTTCTGATGCGAGTTTCTATTGTATTTGAGAGTTTTGCAAGTGTGGGAGTGTGTTTCTTTCAAACTGAGTATCTTTACATCGTTTGCGTATCTTTACTATTCCAATTGTGTATCTTTTCATTTCTCGTTTGAATATATTTCTGTAAGGCTTCTGATGCGCGTTTCTATTGTATTTGAGAGTTTTGCAAGTGTGGGAGTGTGTTTCTTTCAAACTGAGTATCTTTACATCGTTTGCGTATCTTTACTATTCCAATTGTGTATCTTTACATCGTTTGCGTATCTTTACTATTCCAATTGTATATCTTTTCATTTCTCGTTTGAGTATCTTTCTGTAAGGCTTCTGATGCGAGTTTCTATTGTATTTGAGAGTTTTGCAAGTGTGGGAGTGTGTTTCTTTCAAACTGAGTATTTTTACATCGTTTGCGTATCTTTACTATTCAAATTGTGTATCTTTTCATTTCTCGTTTGAATATATTTCTGTAAGGCTTCTGATGCGCGTTTCTATTGTATTTGAGAGTTTTGCAAGTGTGGGAGTGTGTTTCTTTCAAACTGAGTATCTTTACATCGTTTGCGTATCTTTACTATTCCAATTGTGTATCTTTACATCGTTTGCGTATCTTTAGTATTCCAAATCTGTATCTTTTCTTTTCTCGTTTGAGTATCTTTCTGTAAGGCTTCTGATGCGAGTTTCTATTGTATTTGAGAGTTTTGCAAGTGTGGGAGTGTGTTTCTTTCAAACTGAGTATCTTTACATCGTTTGCGTATCTTTACTATTCCAATTCTGTATCTTTTCATTTCTCGTTTGAATATATTTCTGTAAGGCTTCTGATGCGCGTTTCTATTGTATTTGAGAGTTTTGCAAGTGTGGGAGTGTGTTTCTTTCAAACTGAGTATCTTTACATCGTTTGCGTATCTTTACTATTCCAATTGTGTATCTTTACATCGTTTGCGTATCTTTACTATTCCAATTGTATATCTTTTCATTTCTCGTTTGAGTATCTTTCTGTAAGGCTTCTGATGCGAGTTTCTATTGTATTTGAAAGTTTTGCAAGTGTGGGAGTGTGTTTATTTCAAACTGAGTATCTTTACATCGTTTGCGTATCTTTACTATTCCAATTGTGTATCTTTACATCGTTTGCGTATCTTTACTATTCCAATTGTGTATCTTTTCATTTCTCGTTTGAGTATCTTTCTGTAAGGCTTCTGATGCGAGTTTCTATTGTATTTGAGAGTTTTGCAAGTGTGGGAGTGTGTTTCTTTCAAATTGAGTATCTTTACATCATTTGCGTATCTTTACTATTCCAATTGTGTATCTTTACATCGTTTGCGTATCTTTACTATTCCAATTGTGTATCTTTTCATTTCTCGTTTGAGTATCTTTCTGTAAGGCTTCTGATGCGAGTTTCTATTGTATTTGAGAGTTTTGCAAGTGTGGGAGTGTGTTTCTTTCAAACTGAGTATCTTTACATCGTTTGCGTATCTTTACTATTCCAATTGTGTATCTTTTCATTTCTCGTTTGAATATATTTCTGTAAGGCTTCTGATGCGCGTTTCTATTGTATTTGAGAGTTTTGCAAGTGTGGGAGTGTGTTTCTTTCAAACTGAGTATCTTTACATCGTTTGCGTATCTTTACTATTCCAATTGTGTATCTTTACATCGTTTGCGTATCTTTACTATTCCAATTGTATATCTTTTCATTTCTCGTTTGAGTATCTTTCTGTAAGGCTTCTGATGCGAGTTTCTATTGTATTTGAGAGTTTTGCAAGTGTGGGAGTGTGTTTCTTTCAAACTGAGTATTTTTACATCGTTTGCGTATCTTTACTATTCCAATTGTGTATCTTTTCATTTCTCGTTTGAATATATTTCTGTAAGGCTTCTGATGCGCGTTTCTATTGTATTTGAGAGTTTTGCAAGTGTGGGAGTGTGTTTCTTTCAAACTGAGTATCTTTACATCGTTTGCGTATCTTTACTATTCCAATTGTGTATCTTTACATCGTTTGCGTATCTTTACTATTCCAATTGTATATCTTTTCATTTCTCGTTTGAGTATCTTTCTGTAAGGCTTCTGATGCGAGTTTCTATTGTATTTGAAAGTTTTGCAAGTGTGGGAGTGTGTTTATTTCAAACTGAGTATCTTTACATCGTTTGCGTATCTTTACTATTCCAATTGTGTATCTTTACATCGTTTGCGTATCTTTACTATTCCAATTGTGTATCTTTTCATTTCTCGTTTGAGTATCTTTCTGTAAGGCTTCTGATGCGAGTTTCTATTGTATTTGAGAGTTTTGCAAGTGTGGGAGTGTGTTTCTTTCAAATTGAGTATCTTTACATCATTTGCGTATCTTTACTATTCCAATTGTGTATCTTTACATCGTTTGCGTATCTTTACTATTCCAATTGTGTATCTTTTCATTTCTCGTTTGAGTATCTTTCTGTAAGGCTTCTGATGCGAGTTTCTATTGTATTTGAGAGTTTTGCAAGTGTGGGAGTGTGTTTCTTTCAAACTGAGTATCTTTACATCGTTTGCGTATCTTTACTATTCCAATTGTGTATCTTTTCATTTCTCGTTTGAATATATTTCTGTAAGGCTTCTGATGCGCGTTTCTATTGTATTTGAGAGTTTTGCAAGTGTGGGAGTGTGTTTCTTTCAAACTGAGTATCTTTACATCGTTTGCGTATCTTTACTATTCCAATTGTGTATCTTTACATCGTTTGCGTATCTTTACTATTCCAATTGTATATCTTTTCATTTCTCGTTTGAGTATCTTTCTGTAAGGCTTCTGATGCGAGTTTCTATTGTATTTGAGAGTTTTGCAAGTGTGGGAGTGTGTTTCTTTCAAACTGAGTATTTTTACATCGTTTGCGTATCTTTACTATTCCAATTGTGTATCTTTTCATTTCTCGTTTGAATATATTTCTGTAAGGCTTCTGATGCGCGTTTCTATTGTATTTGAGAGTTTTGCAAGTGTGGGAGTGTGTTTCTTTCAAACTGAGTATCTTTACATCGTTTGCGTATCTTTACTATTCCAATTGTGTATCTTTACATCGTTTGCGTATCTTTACTATTCCAATTGTATATCTTTTCATTTCTCGTTTGAGTATCTTTCTGTAAGGCTTCTGATGCGAGTTTCTATTGTATTTGAAAGTTTTGCAAGTGTGGGAGTGTGTTTATTTCAAACTGAGTATCTTTACATCGTTTGCGTATCTTTACTATTCCAATTGTGTATCTTTACATCGTTTGCGTATCTTTACTATTCCAATTGTGTATCTTTTCATTTCTCGTTTGAGTATCTTTCTGTAAGGCTTCTGATGCGAGTTTCTATTGTATTTGAGAGTTTTGCAAGTGTGGGAGTGTGTTTCTTTCAAATTGAGTATCTTTACATCATTTGCGTATCTTTACTATTCCAATTGTGTATCTTTACATCGTTTGCGTATCTTTACTATTCCAATTGTGTATCTTTTCATTTCTCGTTTGAGTATCTTTCTGTAAGGCTTCTGATGCGAGTTTCTATTGTATTTGAGAGTTTTGCAAGTGTGGGAGTGTGTTTCTTTCAAACTGAGTATCTTTACATCGTTTGCGTATCTTTACTATTCCAATTGTGTATCTTTTCATTTCTCGTTTGAATATATTTATGTAAGGCTTCTGATGCGCGTTTCTATTGTATTTGAGAGTTTTGCAAGTGTGGGATTGTGTTTCTTTCAAACTGAGTATCTTTACATCGTTTGCGTATCTTTACTATTCCAATTTTGTATCTTTTCATTTCTCGTTTGAGTATCTTTCTGTAAGGCTTTCTGATGCGAGTTTCTATTGAATTTGAGAGTTTTGCAAGTGTGGGAGTGTGTTTCTTTCAAACTGAGTATCTTTACATCATTTGCGTATCTTTACTATTCCAATTGTGTATCTTTACATCGTTTGCGTATCTTTACTATTCCAATTGTGTATCTTTTCATTTCTCGTTTGAGTATCTTTCTGTAAGGCTTCTGATGCGAGTTTCTATTGTATTTGAGAGTTTTGCAAGTGTGGGAGTGTGTTTCTTTCAAACTGAGTATCTTTACATCGTTTGCGTATCTTTACTATTCCAATTGTGTATCTTTTCATTTCTCGTTTGAATATATTTCTGTAAGGCTTCTGATGCGCGTTTCTATTGTATTTGAGAGTTTTGCAAGTGTGGGAGTGTGTTTCTTTCAAACTGAGTATCTTTACATCGTTTGCGTATCTTTACTATTCCAATTGTGTATCTTTACATCGTTTGCGTATCTTTACTATTCCAATTGTATATCTTTTCATTTCTCGTTTGAGTATCTTTCTGTAAGGCTTCTGATGCGAGTTTCTATTGTATTTGAGAGTTTTGCAAGTGTGGGAGTGTGTTTCTTTCAAACTGAGTATTTTTACATCGTTTGCGTATCTTTACTATTCAAATTGTGTATCTTTTCATTTCTCGTTTGAATATATTTCTGTAAGGCTTCTGATGCGCGTTTCTATTGTATTTGAGAGTTTTGCAAGTGTGGGAGTGTGTTTCTTTCAAACTGAGTATCTTTACATCGTTTGCGTATCTTTACTATTCCAATTGTGTATCTTTTCATTTCTCGTTTGAATATATTTCTGTAAGGCTTCTGATGCGCGTTTCTATTGTATTTGAGAGTTTTGCAAGTGTGGGAGTGTGTTTCTTTCAAACTGAGTATCTTTACATCGTTTGCGTATCTTTACTATTCCAATTGTGTATCTTTACATCGTTTGCGTATCTTTACTATTCCAATTGTATATCTTTTCATTTCTCGTTTGAGTATCTTTCTGTAAGGCTTCTGATGCGAGTTTCTATTGTATTTGAGAGTTTTGCAAGTGTGGGAGTGTGTTTCTTTCAAACTGAGTATTTTTACATCGTTTGCGTATCTTTACTATTCGAATTGTGTATCTTTTCATTTCTCGTTTGAATATATTTCTGTAAGGCTTCTGATGCGCGTTTCTATTGTATTTGAGAGTTTTGCAAGTGTGGGATTGTGTTTCTTTCAAACTGAGTATCTTTACATCGTTTGCGTATCTTTACTATTCCAATTGTGTATCTTTACATCGTTTGCGTATCTTTACTATTCCAATTGTATATCTTTTCATTTCTCGTTTGAGTATCTTTCTGTAAGGCTTCTGATGCGAGTTTCTATTGTATTTGAAAGTTTTGCAAGTGTGGGAGTGTGTTTATTTCAAACTGAGTATCTTTACATCGTTTGCGTATCTTTACTATTCCAATTGTGTATCTTTACATCGTTTGCGTATCTTTACTATTCCAATTGTGTATCTTTTCATTTCTCGTTTGAGTATCTTTCTGTAAGGCTTCTGATGCGAGTTTCTATTGTATTTGAGAGTTTTGCAAGTGTGGGAGTGTGTTTCTTTCAAATTGAGTATCTTTACATCATTTGCGTATCTTTACTATTCCAATTGTGTATCTTTACATCGTTTGCGTATCTTTACTATTCCAATTGTGTATCTTTTCATTTCTCGTTTGAGTATCTTTCTGTAAGGCTTCTGATGCGAGTTTCTATTGTATTTGAGAGTTTTGCAAGTGTGGGAGTGTGTTTCTTTCAAACTGAGTATCTTTACATCGTTTGCGTATCTTTACTATTCCAATTGTGTATCTTTTCATTTCTCGTTTGAATATATTTATGTAAGGCTTCTGATGCGCGTTTCTATTGTATTTGAGAGTTTTGCAAGTGTGGGATTGTGTTTCTTTCAAACTGATCCTACAAGGTGTAGCCAAGACTTCTATGGATGAAACCTCTTCTCAATCGTGCTTCAAGGCTATAGATAAAGGTGGAGAATGGTGGAATCGGTTTTAGGATTTCTTGGAAGGATGAAGGATGAATTCGGCAGAGCTATGGCTGTGTTTGTGTATAGGCTGATGATGATGCTGAATGGAGAGGCCGGCCTCTATATATAGAGGTCTAGGAAGCCTTCTTGCCGTGCCATAAGGAAATAGAATCCAATTGGGAAACTGAAATCCTCTTTGTTATGGATTTGATTTATGTACTCCATATCCAACTTGATGTAGGAAACCATGTCCAATAGGGAGATCTCTTTAAGGGCTGCACGGCAATCTCTTGGTCCAACTAGGAGTAGCTAGGCCGGCCTCCTCTTCTCCTTCTTCAACTCGAACATGATTTCCTTGTTCAACTAGGAATGCAACTCGGCAACTATCCTTTCTTTCCAAATATGATTTGTCTTTCCTGAAAAGAAATCGTCGATTAAGAAATAGGAAAGAATGAAAATAGGAAAGTAGAGTCCTAGTTGAGTAAGGAATCCTAGCTCAATCAGGAGTTCTAACACTTAGCACAATTTCATCATCAAATCATCTTAATTCGAAATAGCTCTACCTAGAACATACATATGACAAATTTGAACCTAAAACAACTAAATAAGAAGTAACAAAGCATAAGAATAGGGCATATAAACATTAAGAACGTCACACTTTGTGCTCCTATCATTTGCGTATCTTTACTATTCCAATTGTGTATCTTTTCATTTCTCGTTTGAGTATCTTTCTGTAAGGCTTCTGATGCGAGTTTCTATTGTATTTGAGAGTTTTGCAAGTGTGGGAGTGTGTTTCTTTCAAACTGAGTATCTTTACATCGTTTGCGTATCATTACTATTCCAATTGTGTATCTTTA
Organism: Argentina anserina; assembly: GCF_933775445.1. Lineage (NCBI taxonomy): Eukaryota > Viridiplantae > Streptophyta > Magnoliopsida > Rosales > Rosaceae > Argentina > Argentina anserina. The sequence goes on along the minus strand of NW_026089433.1, from coordinate 270,831 downwards.
CATCGTTTCCGTATCTTTACTATTCCAATTGTGTATCTTTTCATTTCTCGTTTGAGTATCTTTCTGTAAGGCTTCTGATGCGAGTTTCTATTGTCTTTGAGAGTTTTGCAAGTGTGGGAGTGTGTTTCCTTCAAACTGAGTATCTTTACATCGTTTGCGTATCTTTACTATTCCAATTGTGTATCTTTACATTGTTTGCGTATCTTTACTATTCCAATTGTGTATCTTTTCATTTCTCGTTTGAGTATCTTTCTGTATGGCTTCTGATGCGAGTTTCTATTGTATTTGAGAGTTTTGCAAGTGTGGGAGTGTGTTTCCTTCAAACTGAGTATCTTTACATCGTTTGCGTATCTTTACTATTCCAATTGTGTATCTTTACATCGTTTGCGTATCTTTACTATTCCAATTGTGTATCTTTTCATTTCTCGTTTGAGTATCTTTCTGTAAGGCTTCTGATGCGAGTTTCTATTGTATTTGAGAGTTTTGCAAGTGTGGGAGTGTGTTTCCTTCAAACTGAGTATCTTTACATCGTTTGCGTATCTTTACTATTCCAATTGTGTATCTTTACATCGTTTGCGTATCTTTACTATTCCAATTGTGTATCTTTTCATTTCTCGTTTGAGTATCTTTCTGTAAGGCTTCTGATGCGAGTTTCTATTGTATTTGAGAGTTTTGCAAGTGTGGGAGTGTGTTTCCTTCAAACTGAGTATCTTTACATCGTTTGCGTATCTTTACTATTCCAATTGTGTATCTTTTCATTTCTCGTTTGAGTATCTTTCTGTAAGGCTTTCTGATGCGAGTTTCTATTGTATGTATCTTTACTATTCCAATTGTGTATCTTTTCATTTCTCGTTTGAGTATCTTTCTGTAAGGCTTCTGATGCGAGTTTCTATTGTATTTGAGAGTTTTGCAAGTGTGGGAGTGTGTTTCCTTCAAACTGAGTATCTTTACATCGTTTGCGTATCTTTACTATTCCAATTGTGTATCTTTTCATTTCTCGTTTGAGTATCTTTCTGTAAGGCTTTCTGATGCGAGTTTCTATTGTATGTATCTTTACTATTCCAATTGTGTATCTTTTCATTTCTCGTTTGAGTATCTTTCTGTAAGGCTTCTGATGCGAGTTTCTATTGTATTTGAGAGTTTTGCAAGTGTGGGAGTGTGTTTCCTTCAAACTGAGTATCTTTACATCGTTTGCGTATCTTTACTATTCCAATTGTGTATCTTTTCATTTCTCGTTTGAGTATCTTTCTGTAAGGCTTTCTGATGCGAGTTTCTATTGTATGTATCTTTACTATTCCAATTGTGTATCTTTTCATTTCTCGTTTGAGTATCTTTCTGTAAGGCTTCTGATGCGAGTTTCTATTGTATTTGAGAGTTTTGCAAATGTGGGAGTGTGTTTCTTTCAAACTGAGTATCGTTACATCGTTTGCGTATCTTTACTATTCCAATTGTGTATCTTTTCATTTCTCGTTTGAGTATATTTCTGTAAGGCTTCTGTTGCGAGTTTCTATTGTATTTGAGAGTTTTGCAAGTGTGGGAGTGTGTTTCCTTCAAACTGAGTATCTTTACATCGTTTGCGTATCTTTACTATTCCAATTGTGTATCTTTACATCGTTTGCGTATCTTTACTATTCCAATTGTGTATCTTTTCATTTCTCGTTTGAGTATCTTTCTGTAAGGCTTCTGATGCGAGTTTCTATTGTATTTGAGAGTTTTCCAAGTGTGGGAGTTGTTTCCTTCAAACTGAGTATCTTTACATCGTTTGCGTATCTTTACTATTCCAATTGTGTATCTTTACATCGTTTGCTTATCTTTACTATTCCAATTGTGTATCTTTTCATTTCTCGTTTGAGTATCTTTCTGTAAGGCTTCTGATGCGAGTTTCTATTGTATTTGAGAGTTTTGCAAGTGTGGGAGTGTGTTTCCTTCAAACTGAGTATCTTTACATCGTTTGCGTATCTTTACTATTCCAATTGTGTATCTTTACATCGTTTGCGTATCTTTACTATTCCAATTGTGTATCTTTTCATTTCTCGTTTGAGTATCTTTCTGTAAGGCTTCTGATGCGAGTTTCTATTGTATTTGAGAGTTTTGCAAGTGTGGGAGTGTGTTTCCTTCAAACTGAGTATCTTTACATCGTTTGCGTATCTTTACTATTCCAATTGTGTATCTTTACATCGTTTGCTTATCTTTACTATTCCAATTGTGTATCTTTTCATTTCTCGTTTGAGTATCTTTCTGTAAGGCTTCTGATGCGAGTTTCTATTGTATTTGAGAGTTTTGCAAGTGTGGGAGTGTGTTTCCTTCAAACTGAGTATCTTTACATCGTTTGCGTATCTTTACTATTCCAATTGTGTATCTTTTCATTTCTCGTTTGAGTATCTTTCTGTAAGGCTTCTGATGCGAGTTTCTATTGTATTTGAGAGTTTTGCAAGTGTGGGAGTGTGTTTCCTTCAAACTGAGTATCTTTACATCGTTTGCGTATCTTTACTATTCCAATTGTGTATCTTTACATCGTTTGCTTATCTTTACTATTCCAATTGTGTATCTTTACATTGTTTGCGTATCTTTACTATTCCAATTGTGTATCTTTTCATTTCTCGTTTGAGTATCTTTCTGTATGGCTTCTGATGCGAGTTTCTATTGTATTTGAGAGTTTTGCAAGTGTGGGAGTGTGTTTCCTTCAAACTGAGTATCTTTACATCGTTTGCGTATCTTTACTATTCCAATTGTGTATCTTTACATCGTTTGCGTATCTTTACTATTCCAATTGTGTATCTTTTCATTTCTCGTTTGAGTATCTTTCTGTAAGGCTTCTGATGCGAGTTTCTATTGTATTTGAGAGTTTTGCAAGTGTGGGAGTGTGTTTCCTTCAAACTGAGTATCTTTACATCGTTTGCGTATCTTTACTATTCCAATTGTGTATCTTTACATCGTTTGCGTATCTTTACTATTCCAATTGTGTATCTTTTCATTTCTCGTTTGAGTATCTTTCTGTAAGGCTTCTGATGCGAGTTTCTATTGTATTTGAGAGTTTTGCAAGTGTGGGAGTGTGTTTCCTTCAAACTGAGTATCTTTACATCGTTTGCGTATCTTTACTATTCCAATTGTGTATCTTTTCATTTCTCGTTTGAGTATCTTTCTGTAAGGCTTTCTGATGCGAGTTTCTATTGTATTTGAGTATCTTTACTATTCCAATTGTGTATCTTTTCATTTCTCGTTTGAGTATCTTTCTGTAAGGCTTCTGATGCGAGTTTCTATTGTATTTGAGAGTTTTGCAAGTGTGGGAGTGTGTTTCCTTCAAACTGAGTATCTTTACATCGTTTGCGTATCTTTACTATTCCAATTGTGTATCTTTTCATTTCTCGTTTGAGTATCTTTCTGTAAGGCTTTCTGATGCGAGTTTCTATTGTATGTATCTTTACTATTCCAATTGTGTATCTTTTCATTTCTCGTTTGAGTATCTTTCTGTAAGGCTTCTGATGCGAGTTTCTATTGTATTTGAGAGTTTTGCAAATGTGGGAGTGTGTTTCTTTCAAACTGAGTATCTTTACATCGTTTGCGTATCTTTACTATTCCAATTGTGTATCTTTTCATTTCTCGTTTGAGTATATTTCTGTAAGGCTTCTGTTGCGAGTTTCTATTGTATTTGAGAGTTTTGCAAGTGTGGGAGTGTGTTTCCTTCAAACTGAGTATCTTTACATCGTTTGCGTATCTTTACTATTCCAATTGTGTATCTTTACATCGTTTGCGTATCTTTACTATTCCAATTGTGTATCTTTTCATTTCTCGTTTGAGTATCTTTCTGTAAGGCTTCTGATGCGAGTTTCTATTGTATTTGAGAGTTTTCCAAGTGTGGGAGTTGTTTCCTTCAAACTGAGTATCTTTACATCGTTTGCGTATCTTTACTATTCCAATTGTGTATCTTTACATCGTTTGCTTATCTTTACTATTCCAATTGTGTATCTTTTCATTTCTCGTTTGAGTATCTTTCTGTAAGGCTTCTGATGCGAGTTTCTATTGTATTTGAGAGTTTTGCAAGTGTGGGAGTGTGTTTCCTTCAAACTGAGTATCTTTACATCGTTTGCGTATCTTTACTATTCCAATTGTGTATCTTTACATCGTTTGCGTATCTTTACTATTCCAATTGTGTATCTTTTCATTTCTCGTTTGAGTATCTTTCTGTAAGGCTTCTGATGCGAGTTTCTATTGTATTTGAGAGTTTTGCAAGTGTGGGAGTGTGTTTCCTTCAAACTGAGTATCTTTACATCGTTTGCGTATCTTTACTATTCCAATTGTGTATCTTTACATCGTTTGCTTATCTTTACTATTCCAATTGTGTATCTTTTCATTTCTCGTTTCAGTATCTTTCTGTAAGGCTTCTGATGCGAGTTTCTATTGTATTTGAGAGTTTTGCAAGTGTGGGAGTGTGTTTCCTTCAAACTGAGTATCTTTACATCGTTTGCGTATCTTTACTATTCCAATTGTGTATCTTTTCATTTCTCGTTTGAGTATCTTTCTGTAAGGCTTCTGATGCGAGTTTCTATTGTATTTGAGAGTTTTGCAAGTGTGGGAGTGTGTTTCCTTCAAACTGAGTATCTTTACATCGTTTGCGTATCTTTACTATTCCAATTGTGTATCTTTACATCGTTTGCGTATCTTTACTATTCCAATTGTGTATCTTTACATTGTTTGCGTATCTTTACTATTCCAATTGTGTATCTTTTCATTTCTCGTTTGAGTATCTTTCTGTATGGCTTCTGATGCGAGTTTCTATTGTATTTGAGAGTTTTGCAAGTGTGGGAGTGTGTTTCTTTCAAACTGAGTATCTTTACATCGTTTGCGTATCTTTACTATTCCAATTGTGTATCTTTACATCGTTTGCGTATCTTTACTATTCCAATTGTGTATCTTTTCATTTCTCGTTTGAGTATCTTTCTGTAAGGCTTCTGATGCGAGTTTCTATTGTATTTGAGAGTTTTGCAAGTGTGGGAGTGTGTTTCCTTCAAACTGAGTATCTTTACATCGTTTGCGTATCTTTACTATTCCAATTGTGTATCTTTACATCGTTTGCGTATCTTTACTATTCCAATTGTGTATCTTTTCATTTCTCGTTTGAGTATCTTTCTGTAAGGCTTCTGATGCGAGTTTCTATTGTATTTGAGAGTTTTGCAAGTGTGGGAGTGTGTTTCCTTCAAACTGAGTATCTTTACATCGTTTGCGTATCTTTACTATTCCAATTGTGTATCTTTTCATTTCTCGTTTGAGTATCTTTCTGTAAGGCTTTCTGATGCGAGTTTCTATTGTATGTATCTTTACTATTCCAATTGTGTATCTTTTCATTTCTCGTTTGAGTATCTTTCTGTAAGGCTTCTGATGCGAGTTTCTATTGTATTTGAGAGTTTTGCAAGTGTGGGAGTGTGTTTCCTTCAAACTGAGTATCTTAACATCGTTTGCGTATCTTTACTATTCCAATTGTGTATCTTTTCATTTCTCGTTTGAGTATCTTTCTGTAAGGCTTTCTGATGCGAGTTTCTATTGTATGTATCTTTACTATTCCAATTGTGTATCTTTTCATTTCTCGTTTGAGTATCTTTCTGTAAGGCTTCTGATGCGAGTTTCTATTGTATTTGAGAGTTTTGCAAGTGTGGGAGTGTGTTTCCTTCAAACTGAGTATCTTTACATCGTTTGCGTATCTTTACTAATGCAATTGTGTATCTTTTCATTTCTCGTTTGAGTATATTTCTGTAAGGCTTCTGATGCGAGTTTCTATTGTATTTGAGAGTTTTGCAAGTGTGGGAGTGTGTTTCTTTCAAACTGAGTATCTTTACATCGTTTGCGTATCTTTACTAATGCAATTGTGTATCTTTTCATTTCTCGTTTGAGTATATTTCTGTAAGGCTTCTGATGCGAGTTTCTATTGTATTTGAGAGTTTTGCAAGTGTGGGAGTGTGTTTCTTTCAAACTGAGTATCTTTACATCGTTTGCGTATCTTTACTATTCCAATTGTGTATCTTTTCATTTCTCGTTTGAGTATCTTTCTGTAAGGCTTTCTGATGCGAGTTTCTATTGAATTTGAGAGTTTTGCAAGTGTGGGAGTGTGTTTATTTCAAACTGAGTATCTTTACATCGTTTGCGTATCTTTACTATTCCAATTGTGTATCTTTTCATTTCTCGTTTGAGTATCTTTGTGTAAGGCTTCTGATGCGAGTTTCTATTGTATTTGAGAGTTTTGCAAGTGTGGGAGTGTGTTTCTTTCAAACTGAGTATCTTTACATCGTTTGCGTATCTTTACTATTCCAATTGTGTATCTTTACATCGTTTTCGTATCTTTACTATTCCAATTGTGTATCTTTTCATTTCTCGTTTGAGTATCTTTCTGTAAGGCTTCTGATGCGAGTTTCTATTGTATTTGAGAGTTTTGCAAGTGTGGGAGTGTGTTTCTTTCAAACTGAGTATCTTTACATCGTTTGCGTATCTTTACTAATGCAATTGTGTATCTTTTCATTTCTCGTTTGAGTATATTTCTGTAAGGCTTCTGATGCGAGTTTCTATTGTATTTGAGAGTTTTGCAAGTGTGGGAGTGTGTTTCTTTCAAACTGAGTATCTTTACATCGTTTGCGTATCTTTACTATTCCAATTGTGTATCTTTTCATTTCTCGTTTGAGTATCTTTCTGTAAGGCTTTCTGATGCGAGTTTTTATTGAATTTGAGAGTTTTGCAAGTGTGGGAGTGTGTTTCTTTCAAACTGAGTATCTTTACATCGTTTGCGTATCTTTACTATTCCAATTGTGTATCTTTACATCGTTTGCGTATCTTTACTATTCCAATTGTGTATCTTTTCATTTCTCGTTTGAGTATCTTTCTGTAAGGCTTCTGATGCGAGTTTCTATTGTATTTGAGAGTTTTGCAAGTGTGGGAGTGTGTTTCTTTCAAACTGAGTATCTTTACATCGTTTGCGTATCTTTACTAATGCAATTGTGTATCTTTTCATTTCTCGTTTGAGTTGATGATTGCTCGATTACTCGACATCAATATTTAACCCTGTAAGCATCGTTAGTAGTATAAAGCAAGAGGGTATCGTTCACAAACCGGGGATCCAGCCAGGGCTTAGGATCACAACACTTACACGAATTCATAAAGATATAAAAGGTTTGATATAGATTTTGGATTGAATCATAAAAACAGTAAATAAAACCTAAACTAATATATACATGTGATCAACCAACCAACACATAAACAATCACCAAAACAAATCATATAAAGCTAACGAAAACAAGTTTTAGTTCTCCTTTAAGAGTCATGCCGAGACACTATCATGAATAACTAAAGTTGGATCATGCAATTAGGGTCCTATGCAGTAACCTAAACACATAGACACTTAACACATTCGATTCATTCCAAGCGGTCTTAATCGAAATCTAACATACTTATCCTACTATGTAACTTCAAAGCCACGCATATTGAATTCATTGAGCATGTCACCTACTTAACCCCCAATCATGCAATTTCGAAAATCACATAGAAAAGATAAACATGTTCATAGCATAAGTCATAAATCCAACAACCTAAATATCATGCTACAAGCGTACACATAACATAAAGATATCGAAATCATTCAATAACAAGGCACGGCAGAAACCAAAATTCATAAAACCAAAAACCTAAAATCGCAACCTTATATAATTTGAAACAAGTAATTATCTCATAGACAAAATCGAAACAAGTTTACTCTACACAAATCGCATGCTCATCCAAGAACAAGAACAAAACCAAAAACCGAATTGAAACAAAGAGAAAATCATGGTTACACTTTATAAATCAAGCAATCCACAAGTGTAGCCGAGACTTCTATCGATGAAACCTTCTTCACAAGCGTGTTTGAAGGCTATTGATAGGTGGAGAATGATGGAATCGGGTTTAGGATTTCTTGGAAGGGTGAAGGATGAATTCGGCAGAGCTATGGCTGTGTTTTTGTGTAGGGCTGATGATGTTGCTGAATGGAGAGGCCGGCCACTATATATAGAGGTTTAGGAAGCCTTCTTGCCGTGCCAAAAGGAAATAGAATCCAATTGGGAAACTGAAATCCTCTCTGTTATGGATTTGATTTGTGCACTCCATATCCAACTTGATGTAGGAAACCAAGTCCAATAGGGAGATCTCTTTAAGGGCTGCACGGCAATCTTTTGGTCCAACTAGGAGTAGCTAGGCCGGCCTCCTCTTCTCCTTCTTCAACTCGAATATGATTTCCTTGTTCAACTAGGAATGCAACTCTGCAACTCTCCTTTCTTTCCAAATATGATTTGTCTTTCCCGAAAAGAAATCGTCGATTAAGAAATAGGAAAGAATGAAAATAGGAAAGTAGAGTCCTAGTCGAATAAGGAATCCTAGTTCAATAAGGAGTTCTAACACTTAGCACAATTTCATCATCAAATCTTCTAAATTCGAAATAGCTCTACCTATAGCATACATATGACAAATATGAACCTAAAACAACTAAATAAGAAGTAACAAAGCATAAGAATAGGGCATATAAACATTAAGAATGTCACACTTTGTGCTCCTATCAACAACCCCACACTTAGACTTTGCTAGTCCCTTAGCAAACACTAAAAAGGGAAATCAAAACATAAAACGAAAATCAAAACACTAAAACTAACGACACAACATTCTAATGCCTTCAACATTTTGTCTCAGAGATCTTCAAACTCATAGCATCAAGAATAACACTCAATCGAAATAGATAAGATGAATTCAATGGTTAATAAACATGAGATTTCGTTTAACAAGTAAGACATGGCAGAAACAAAGATGATATTAAGCTCAACACGTTCAAAACAAGTTCAAATTCATCTCACAAAGGATATGCACTCCAAATCTTTTCTCTCAAGAACATGGCATATGCTTAAAAGCTTTTCACACACAAGAGTTATAAACATAGTGGAATCGAAAACCTCATGAAAGATACCAATCATATGCACAAATGAACCCAAACCATAAGCTTACTTATGAAACAAACTCCACAAATCAAGAGCTACTCATTTTAAGAATCATGCGGATCTTTAAAACAGGGATAGGTTAGGCTCGGCATGGATATATTTTCAAGGTAAAAGGAATCACAAAAGTTCATCCTCAAGACTTAGCAGAGCAAAACATCCACCTTATGTCGCCATACTCCATGAAACAAGGGCCAAATATCATCATGTTGGACCCATTCATCACTTTAAACATTGTGAAAACGAACAAAGGCTAAAGTATAACATTATTGAGCCTTCAACAATACATCACAACTCCAAATTCACCAAAAACAACATGTATGCCGAGATCTTTCATCATACTTTCTTTCATATTTTTCTTTTCTTGCCGTGTATATATGAATCTTTTCTTTTCCACACGGCATCTTTCAATTTTTTTCTTCTTTTCATACTCTTTTCACGGCATAACATACATACAATAGCATAACCCCACACTTGAATCAAATCATCACTCCATATTAACTCCAAGAATCGGCTCTGCCAAGCCTCAAAGACAAGGTAGAGATATAACTATACTAAGCAAGGATATAACATGTTGGTAATGAAAGAAAAGGCTTAACGTAGGCTCAAAGGGGTTAACACTAAGGTGTCCCAAGCAGGGCTCAAAATAGGGATATACGGCTTTTTGGCTTAAGTGGTGGAAATCCTAAAAAGATCCAACAATCATTTTCAAAATCAGAGTATATTATGACATAATGCTTCGAAAGTTTCACAAAGTAAGTGCTAGCATTCTCTAGTTCATTGCAATTCTATGGAATATCAATTGATCAAAATAAACGTAATGATGTTATAAAGCCAAGAAACGATAGAATAAACTCTCCAAAGAAAGACACAAGTGTATATGGCTCGAAACTCACTTAGGGTTACATGAATTCAAACAAGTAAGGAACATGCTCATTCTGTACCTAAGTTTCAAAATCCTCATCTACTACATGTTCGTACAAAATCTACACATCGATTAACCATCAAATAACAATTAAGTTCATTTCAATATCATGATCATCTATCAACCACAAATTCAAAGATCAACTCATCCTAAACAGTTAAAGGCATACCTAGGACTCAAAACAAAAACAAAACAACTAAACAACTTATAAATCGAAAAACATAATCAAAAATTCAAACTACAATTCGGAAATCAAAATCAAAACAACAAAATTGAAACACATAAGCATCAAACACTAGATTTCAACGAATGATGTATACCCCACCCCACACTTAAAACTTACATTGCCCTCAATGTACATACAATATGATAAGCAACGAAAATTAAAAAGAGATAAGGGATAAGAAAATGCAAACACTCGTTGATGGCTCCTTCATTGGCTTAAGTTTAGAGTCTATAGCCTAGACTATCTCCATCTTCATCCACTAGAAGAATACGACATGTTCATCCTCCTCATCATCTGAAGATATGATCATGATGTTGTCATTATCCTCCTCATCTTCACTCGAGTCCGAATCACTGCTCTTATAGCTCGAATAAACTTCTTCCTTCAAACTCGGATCTTCTTCTTCATCTTCCTTTTCCTCATTGACACGGTTGTAAGACTCCCCCTCTTCAATTGTAAGTTCTTTACTCCTTTCCTTAGAGCTAGCACGAATCTCCTCCACAAGATCCTTTAACTCCCTATGCGATTTTGCCAATTCAAAAATCGATTGTTGCATTTCATTGATCATCTTGTCTCGGTGGTGCTCTGCTCTTGTAGGTGTAGTCTTAACTCTAGCCGGTCTACCTTTCCTCTTCATGCCAACTAGAGGTTTCAAATGGTCTCTAGTGTTCCCATACTTCCTAGCTTCCCTTCCATCCAACTCCACTCCCTTGAACCGAGAAGTACCACTCACCCTAGAGCATGACGTCGAAACCAAACTATCCCTTCTTTCTCCAAGTGCTCCAATATGCATGATCCTATCTCTTACCTCAAGGTTCATGAAGCCTCTTGGTGAAAACGAATCAATGTACTCTTGATAATCCCTTAGCAAACCTTGGTAGAAAGTACTAGTCAACGCATGTTGGTTCATGTCATGGTCTAACGGTGCTACTACTTCTTGAAATCTTTTTAAGTACTTGTGGTAGGGCTCAGCACCTTCTTGTTTGCATGCTTGAATCATCTCTCTCATCCTTGCTCTTCTTGCCGTGAGCAAGAATTCCTTGAGGAATGCTTCTTTTAGCTCATCCCATGATCGGATGGAATTTTCAGGAATAGAGTGCAACAATTCTCTTGCTTTGTCAACTAGAGTGAAGGGAAACACCTCAAGATACAATAACTCCAAGTCTACACGTTCCATGGACTGAATAACTTGTTGCACTTTTGACTCAAAAAGAAATATATGGACATCAGCCTTCTCAATCTTAAACCCTCTAAAGATCGGCATGGTCTTCAAAATTTTGTATGTGACCTCCATACGATTATGATTATGCCTAAGAGCCGGCAACACAATGCACCTAGGATGAAAAGCAGGGCTGTCCCTCTCTGGAAACATGTTCTCTTCACGAAACGCAAACACCTCCATTGCACACTTGAAAATCTTCTTGTGAATTGAGTTAACCGAATGTGGTAGCTTCCTCTCTTTCTTATGAACTTGTGAATTTTCAGAAAAAGGATGAACAATTATGTTGAACCCGTGCTCCCTATATATAGAGCAATCTCAATCCTTTCCATGAGCTAGAAAGAAACCTACAAGGACATAGAAACCTTCTCCCACTCCCACTTGGAATCCAAGTCCGAATGGGACTTGTCCATTGATAACACACGGCATGGGCTTTTCCTACTTCCACTATGACTTCTTTTCACATCAACTTCCTTCTCCTAACTCACCTAGGAATCCATCTCTCCCTCTACTTTGGAAATCCCAATCCGGATGGGACTCTCCTTGATGACACACGCACGCTTTCCTTGTTCAACTAGGAGTGTCATGGCCACTCCTCTCCTAGTCCAACTAGGAATTGATCTTGTCATCTCCTTAATCTACTCCATGGATCCATTAAGAATCGGTGGTAGCTTCAACCTATTGGGGAATGCATACAAGCAAGGACATTAGTTGAAACTAATCCACATGAGTTAGAAAACTTACCTTAGTCATGCACGGCATGATCAATTTGGGACAAGGACACGACATCCTTGTCATTGGAAGGCACGGCCTTCTTTGTGGTGGCATGAGAGAGTCGAACTCTCTCACTCTTCGCATAAAAGAATACAAAAATCATACAAGAAACATACAAGAAACATAGAAGGTTTCATTCAAATTTTTTTTCACAAAAGTCTTTAAATCAATTACATACTTCTACATTCCTAAGTCATTCAAACAATTAAATGATCGATTGATTCTAAGTTGTAAACCAAGGTGGACGTGCGGCCTAAGTATGGATGTCTAGACACAAGTTTGAATCGTTGTTTCAGAAGGCCGGATAGCTAATTCAGAGATAGTGAACATGGTAGGACTCATTTGTTGAACTACGGAGGGCAAGCCCTCTATCGACTCCATCACCGAGATGTATGTCAGTCATTAGTTCTCTGAGATCCAATTTTGGTCCCATGCACCAGGGTAATGAAATAGCATGCCCCTTACTCATCTAGAAACAAACTTGAGTGTTAGACAAATCTCCAAGTGTTAATAAAAGCCGCCCTCAACCTCATGCAAAAACTCGAGAGCTAGCATGAAGGGTTAAGGCTAATATTAACAAAAGGGTCTTTACCTGTTCCGTTCGATTTACAACCTACAACAATCATTCACTCAAGCACCAAAACAACAACCTAAGATACATTACTATATGTACAATGAAACAAGATAAGAATATACAAATGTACAATATACACAATGAATTCGCATTAAAAGTTAGGGATCCATCTCTTATGGATCCCCAGCAACGGCGCCATTTGATGATTGCTCGATTACTCGACATCAATATTTAACCCTGTAAGCATCGTTAGTAGTATAAAGCAAGAGGGTATCGTTCACAAACCGGGGATCCAGCCAGGGCTTAGGATCACAACACTTACACGAATTCATAAAGATATAAAAGGTTTGATATAGATTTTGGATTGAATCATAAAAACAGTAAATAAAACCTAAACTAATATATACATGTGATCAACCAACCAACACATAAACAATCACCAAAACAAATCATATAAAGCTAACGAAAACAAGTTTTAGTTCTCCTTTAAGAGTCATGCCGAGACACTATCATGAATAACTAAGGTTGGATCATGCAATTAGGGTCCTAAGCAGTAACCTAAACACATAGACACTTAACACATTCGATTCATTCCAAGCGGTCTTAATCGAAATCTAACATACTTATCCTGCTATGTAACTTCAAAGCCACGCATATTGAATTCATTGAGCATGTCACCTACTTAACCCCCAATCATGCAATTTCGAAAATCACATAGAAAAGATAAACATGTTCATAGCATAAGTCATAAATCCAACAACCTAAATATCATGCTACAAGCGTACACATAACATAAAGATATCGAAATCATTCAATAACAAGGCACGGCAGAAACCAAAATTCATAAAACCAAAAACCTAAAATCGCAACCTTATATAATTTGAAACAAGCAACTATCTCATAGACAAAATCGAAACAAGTTTACTCTACACAAATCGCATGCTCATCCAAGAACAAGAACAAAACCAAAAACCGAATTGAAACAAAGAGAGAATCATGGTTACACTTTATAAATCAAGCAATCCACAAGTGTAGCCGAGACTTCTATGGATGAAACTTTCTTCACAAGCGTGTTTGAAGGCTATTGATAGGTGGAGAATGATGGAATCGGGTTTAGGATTTCTTGGAAGGGTGAAGGATGAATTCGGCAGAGCTATGGCTGTGTTTTTATGTAGGGCTGATGATGTTGCTGAATGGAGAGGCCGGCCTCTATATATAGAGGTTTAGGAAGCCTTCTTGCCGTGCCAAAAGGAAATAGAATCCAATTGGGAAACTGAAATCCTCTCTGTTATGGATTTGATTTGTGCACTCCATATCCAACTTGATGTAGGAAACCAAGTCCAATAGGGAGATCTCTTTAAGGGCTGCACGGCAATCTTTTGGTCCAACTAGGAGTAGCTAGGCCGGCCTCCTCTTCTCCTTCTTCAACTCGAATATGATTTCCTTGTTCAACTAGGAAAGCAACTCTGCAACTCTCCTTTCTTTCCAAATATGATTTGTCTTTCCTGAAAAGAAATCGTCGATTAAGAAATAGGAAAGAATGAAAATAGGAAAGTAGAGTCCTAGTCGAATAAGGAATCCTAGTTCAATAAGGAGTTCTAACACTTAGCACAATTTCATCATCAAATCTTCTAAATTCGAAATAGCTCTACCTATAGCATACATATGACAAATATGAACCTAAAACAACTAAATAAGAAGTAACAAAGCATAAGAATAGGGCATATAAACATTAAGAACGTCACACTTTGTGCTCCTATCATGAGTATATTTCTGTAAGGCTTCTGATGCGAGTTTCTATTGTATTTGAGAGTTTTGCAAGTGTGGGAGTGTGTTTCTTTCAAACTGAGTATCTTTACATCGTTTGCGTATCTTTACTATTCCAATTGTGTATCTTTTCATTTCTCGTTTGAGTATCTTTCTGTAAGGCTTTCTGATGCGAGTTTCTATTGAATTGAGAGTTTTGCAAGTGTGGGAGTGTGTTTCTTTCAAACTGAGTATCTTTACATCGTTTGCGTATCTTTACTATTCCAATTGTGTATCTTTACATCGTTTGCGTATCTTTACTATTTCAATTGTGTATCTTTTCATTTCTCGTTTGAGTATCTTTCTGTAAGGCTTCTGATGCGAGTTTCTATTGTATTTGAGAGTTTTGCAAGTGTGGGAGTGTGTTTCCTTCAAACTGAGTATCTTTACATCGTTTGCGTATCTTTACTATTCCAATTGTGTATCTTTTCATTTCTCGTTTGAGTATCTTTCTGTAAGGCTTTCTGATGCGAGTTTCTATTGAATTTGAGAGTTTTGCAAGTGTGGGAGTGTGTTTCTTTCAAACTGAGTATCTTTACATCGTTTGCGTATCTTTACTATTCCAATTGTGTATCTTTACATCGTTTGCGTATCTTTATGATAGAGCGTTTTGTTAGAACGTCTATAAAATACCCTGAAAAACATCATCGTTAGTATAGAATAAGCAGGGATCGTTCAGTCCGGGGAATCAAAAGGGCCTCAACACTTATCATGTTATTGGGGGATTTGATTTGGATTCTAAAACTATAACTGAAAATAAATCCTAAATTACTTATATACAATTGATCAACCATTCATCACATAACCAAAACACGAATTCTACTCAAGAAACATGTATGACATGCATAGAACAACATATAGGCAGCAAGTATTTTCGATTCTTCTTAAGTCCATTTCAATTCCAATTCTAATTAGAGTCCGAAGCGGTTCATCTAATCGTTAAGACTTCTTAATTATTTAGAATCAACGAAGCGTTCAATCCTAAACATATGCTAAAGAGAGTTCAACATAACGAAGCGTCTAGTTAAACAACAAAGTAGCACATAAGCACATTAAGTCGAATTGGAGACATGTTACACAAGCATGGCGTCACTCATCTTGATTAAACATGCAAATTCCTAGAACTATCACAGCCCTATATAAGTATCCATAATTGAAACACGAAGCGCATATTCAATCAATGAACACTTTGGTGAATTAAATCGCAACCCTAGGAGAACCATGGCCTTGGCTTCCTCAAGCATTGATTTAGATGCACAAATTCAAGGAATAAATTAAAATAAAACCTAAATAGAAATCGAAAACCTACTGCCCATAGATGCTACACACGGCACACACACATATTTCATGAGTTCATGCAATTAAAACATAAAACCAAAGAAGTCTGAATTTATGTTCTTCATATATGAAACCGAAAATAACATCCAATGATTCATACAATGAATTCGAAATTTGCAGAAAATAAAAAGAAAGATTACAAGTCATGGATGAATCACACATTAGAAACCTTCTAGGATGAAGCAAGGATGAATTCGAATTGGTGGAGGAGGAAGATGAGCACGGCTTGGTGATGATGGATGAAGGTTTTTGGCTTGAATTGTCTGGATGTTCTTGGGCAGCAATTCGGCTTTGTTTGTGAGAGAATGGAGATGGTGAATTGTGAGGGAGACCATGCCTTTTATAGAGGAAGGAGGAGAGGAGGGGCTGCTAGGGTTTTGAATTGGCTGATCCATGTATTTCCTTTTTTTTTTGTTTTCTTTCCTTCTCAATTGAATGATGATCATCTTTGTTGTTCACATGCATTCTCCCTTCTTCTAGACCACATGCATTCTTCAGAATTATCTCTTTGTTCTCTCCTTCCTTTTTCTTCTTTTGTTTCCTTCTTTTCTTATTCTTTCTATTTAATGGCCAGATGAACCTTCCCTCCTTTAAGGCTGCATACTTCTTCCTTTTCATCTTATTCAGAAACTAAATTACTTCTTTCCTTTTTCTCCTTTTGTTTCCTTCTTCTCCTCTTTCTTTCCATAATTTCTAAGTCATTATCTCACATTTAATTCTGAAAATAAGGAAAGGAAATAATAAATATAAATCACATATGTTACAGAAAATATCGAATAATAAAAATCCTAACCAAACTAGGTTTCCTAGTTCGACAAGGAATACTACTCTATAGCACTCTCGACAATTTATGCATTTTACACCCGTTTTAGCACCAAAAGGGAACGAACGTCACTAAAGACTCCTAACTCGACTCAATGACTCTATACTAAATACTAAGGGCTAAGTAAAGTACGAATGCAGGTAAAAACATGTTAAGAACGTCGCACAAAGTGCTCCTATCAACTACCCCACAGTTGGCTTTTGCTAGTCCCTTAGCAAAACAAACAAAACAAAACAACACAAAACTCTATTGCCCCTAAATAATTGCCTCAGAATCTCTAAACACATAGCTTTCAAGTTTAAGCATTTGAATGTAAGCACATAAATTCCATGTTTCATAACCATGCTTCATAGTATGAATAAGTAAGAAATGAGACAATAGGCACATAACATGTTTAGTCAATTCAATCCTCCTCACAAGGCATACTCTCTTCTTTTCACTCAGATTCATGGTTATGATTCACACACAAGTATATGCAAGAAAAAGGGTAATAAAACATCAAATAGCTTGCATATTTCATCAAATGAAAGCACTTTGTGAATAACAAAAGAAAAACCTCATTTAATAACTAAGTGCACAAATGGACCAAAACCATATGCTCAACTCTTGTGATCATCTCCACAAATCAAGTTTTGCTCATTTTAAGAATCATTAGGATCATTAGATAAGGGTGAATGTTTAGGCTTAGCTAAAGGCATGGCATATTAAAGAATCACAAAGGTAATCCTATAGATTTAGCAGAATAAACACCATCCTTATGACACCACACACCATCAAGGGCCAAATATAACAAGTTTGGCCCAATCATCATTATAAACGCCAAAGTGAAAATGGACAAAGGTCAAATAAACATTTTTAGACCTTCAATTACAACTCAACTCCAAATTACAAATGGAAGATCACATCTTTTCTTTTCTTTTTCTTGTATTGCCGAATTCTATACACGCATTTTTTTCCTTTTTCAATCATTTTTTTTTCTTTCGGCATTTGCTTAAAAGCTTATTCTCATTTTTTTTATATCTTCCACCCCACACTTATTTCATACATCATCACATAAGCATCTCAACAAAAGTTCTGCCAAGTCTATAGGACAAGGTAGAGGTAACTATACTAAGCATGGAGATAACAAAGGTGATGAAGAAAAAGCTCAATGTAGGCTCAAATGGGGTTCAACTAAGGGGTCCCAAACAGGGCACATATAGGGATACATGGCTGTTTGGCTAAAGTGGTGGTAATCCTAGAAATGATCCATAAATCCCTTTCAAAATCAGAGCATTTTATGACTTAAAAGTTTCAACAATCCCAAAAGATGAGTTCTAGTAAATTCTAGAGTCCATTAAAAGCTATGGCACATAGTCATTGAATATGCAAAGAATAATGAGGTTCATATAAAACAACCACGAAATTTCATATTATCACTCAAGAAGAAAGCATATATAGGCTCAAAAACTCACAGGTTGTTATGGACTTAAACTAACCAAACATGTATGCCATATTACATTCAATCAAAATCTCACATGTTCATACCAAATCCACATTATCAATGAAACTTATAATTCAATTCTTATGAAATGCAAAACCATCATCTATGCATTTGGAGACATAATCATCCTAGACTTTAGGGGCATCCTAAGACTCAAAACAACACATTTTTTCGATTTTTTAAACATTTTTTCGAATTTTTTCTTTCTTTTTCATTTTTTAACATGAAATCAAAGCAAAAATCAGCAAACAATGATCATGCAACCCTACCCCACACTTAGAAAATTACATTGTCCTCAATGTAAGCTCAATAATCAGAATGTAATTCATAAGTATAGACTAAGATCACACATCAACACATATATAATTCAACCATAAGAGTGAAGGGATAAGAAATTGCAAACTCCCGTAGACGACTCCTCCACAGGTACGGTTGAAATGGGTTGCCTCCCATGCAGCGCTTAACTTTTATAGTCCTTTAGCCTAGACTTTGCACTTCTTTTTAAGTTGTAGGCGACGCCACTTGGAGTTGTACACCTCCAAAATTGTGCCTCTTTGACTATCAAAACTCAATCATGTTCACTCCACTCTTAAACTGTATCGCATCAAGAAAAAGAACATTAGAAGAGTGAACATGGGAACTCAAAGAATAAGTTAGTATAATGTTAATGATTAAGTAAAAGTTAGTATGAGTTAAATTAATTGCAAATCATGAATCAAAAGTCAGAGTGTGGTAGAACTCCGCTTCTTGTAGTCATTCCCAAGTCATTGAGAGCTTCAATCAATTGTTAACAATAGAACTCTCCAACTCTTTCTTAGAATCCACAATTGACAACTATGCTATACAAAGACATAAAATGTTAGCGATTAAGTATAAAATGAAATAAAAGAAATGTTAGCAATTGAATACAAATATAGTTAAACTTAAAGACAATTTTTTTCTTTTTGTTTCGAAATCTACAAGTGTATAAGTCATACTAAGTCTAATTGATTTTATTCACACACAATCCTAAAATTTAAGGTACGTGGAGCAGATGAGCTAACTGTGCAATGGACTGAAACAGCCCAAGGTAAAGGTCTTGCTTTATCCGATATACCTTAAAAATTAGAATATCATTTTCTTTTGAAACTATATATATCTATTTATACAAAGTTATTTTCTAAGTTATAAAGCGAGGTGGACGTGCGGCCTAAGTACGTCGTCTAGACACAAACTCATTCCTTTGTTTCAGAAGGCTTGATAGCTAGAATCAGAGATAGTCACAAGGCAGGACTCATTTGTTGGACACCACGGGGGCCACAACCTCGAAAGGATGATTTCCCAATCGACTCCATCACCGAGATGTATGTCAGTCTATGGGCCTCTGAGATCCAATTTTGTAAACCTTGAACCAGGATAATGAAAATAGCATAGCCCCTTACTCAGCTCGGAATAACTTTGTGTGTTAGACTGGCCCCAAAGTGTTAATAAAAGCCGCCCTCAACCCCAAGTGACCTTTGCAAGGTACAAATGGAGAGTTAAGGCTAATATTAACAAAATGGACTTTACCTATTCCGTTCACCTTATAACTTACAATAAACTAAGCATAAATAAACATTTCGCTTCCTTAAAAATAAAAAATAAAAAATAAAAACATTTAACTAGGTGTAACAAGTTTCCTATAGGCATACTACTACAACAATATAACAAATAACAACTTAATATACACAATAAAAATTTTCGTTCAAGTTTTTTTTTTTTTTTTTTTACTCCTTTCGGATTTACTGTTCACCGAAGAACTATTTACGATTACTATTCACAGAAACAAAATACAATTATACAATTCACAATATAACACAATAGTAACACTTCAAAGCATTGAGAATTAATCAATTCCCCGGCAACGGCGCCAAAATGATAGAGCGTTTTGTTAGAACGTCTATAAAATACCCTGAAAAACATCATCGTTAGTATAGAATAAGCAGGGATCGTTCAGTCCGGGGAATCAAAAGGGCCTCAACACTTATCATGTTATTGGGGGATTTGATTTGGATTCTAAAACTACAACTGAAAATAAATCCTAAATTACTTATATACAATTGATCAACCATTCATCACATAACCAAAACACGAATTCTACTCAAGAAACATGTATGACATGCATAGAACAACATATAGGCAGCAAGTATTTTCGATTCTTCTTAAGTCCATTTCAATTCCAATTCTAATTAGAGTCCGAAGCGGTTCATCTAATCGTTTAGACTTCTTAATTATTTAGAATCAACGAAGCGTTCAATCCTAAACATATGCTAAAGAGAGTTCAACATAACGAAGCGTCTATTTAACAACAAAGTAGCACATAAGCACATTAAGTCGAATTGGAGACATGTTACACAAGCATGGCGTCACTCATCTTGATTAAACATGCAAATTCCTAGAACTATCACAGCCCTATATAAGTATCCATAATTGAAACACGAAGCGCATATTCAATCAATGAACACTTTGGTGAATTAAATCGCAACCCTAGGAGAACCATGGCCTTGGCTTCCTCAAGCATTGATTTAGATGCACAAATTCAAGGAATAAATTAAAATAAAACCTAAATAGAAATCGAAAACCTACTGCCCATAGATGCTACACACGGCACACACACATATTTCATGAGTTCATGCAATTAAAACATAAAACCAAAGAAGTCTGAATTTATGTTCTTCATATATGAAACCGAAAATAACATCCAATGATTCATACAATGAATTCGAAATTTGCAGAAAATAAAAAGAAAGATTACAAGTCATGGATGAATCACACATTAGAAACCTTCTAGGATGAAGCAAGGATGAATTCGAATTGGTGGAGGAGGAAGATGAGCACGGCTTGGTGATGATGGATGAAGGTTTTTGGCTTGAATTTTCTGGATGTTCTTGGGCAGCAATTCGGCTTTGTTTGTGAGAGAATGGAGATGGTGAATTGTGAGGGATGATAGGAGCACAAAGTGTGACATTCTTAATGTGATTATGCCCTATTCTTACTCTTTGTTACCTCTTATTTAGTATGTTTTAGTTTCTTTTGTATGAATAAGTGTCTAGGTAGAGCTTATATCAATTATGAATGAATTGATGATCAAATCGTGCTAAGTGTTAAGAATCCTTGTTGAGATATGCTTCATTGTTCGAGTAGGATTCATCCTTGTGTATTTCTTTGTTTCTAACATACTTATTCTTATTAGGAAATACAAATCCATGTTGGAGAAGGAAAGCAATCCTAGTTCCACAAGGAAAGAGAAGAAAATACACTTAAAAGCCCAATCCATTCAAGAATCAAAATGCTGTCAATATTCGTAGTCCATCTTCGACGGGCTCCCCTGGATAGCTCCGATCGAGTTAGAAGACCTACTTTATATGGAAATAAAGGTATTTGAGTCTAGTTTCTGTAGGATTTGGAATCAAATCAATATCTTATTCCTACAGAGAGATATGACTGAATCATTGATCGGAGGTCCAATGAACTCGGCGGAATTATCTCAGCCATTGATTTGCTTTTGATCCAAGGGCTATGAGGGAAACTTGGGACTTTGTTCCTCCTGCAAATAGAGCACAAATATGTATCAGAATGTCCATAAATCCCAGCACCAAAGAATGTCAAAGAAGGCATGCAGCAAATTAAATGAGAAGAGGCAAGAAAGTCAAAGAAGGCATGCAGCAAATTTAATGAGGAGAGGTAAGAAAAATCAAACATGGCTGCAACAATTAAGACTTTTGCTGCCTCCCTAATTCAAAGGAAGAAATTTGTGCAAAAGAAATCAGCAATAAAGGAGGAAGAAGATATGTAATTAATGCAAAAGATATGCAATCCTTATAGAAATCAGAATTCTGGCAGTGCAGATCATCCATCTTTGACGGGCTCCCCTGGATAGCTCAAAATGATTGAGAAAATGTACCTTATATGGATGAAAAGAAACGGAAGTCTAGTTGAAATTGCCAGTTGGAATCATCTCAATATCTATTTTCTAGAGAAAGTTATGGCCACAACAAGGGACAAAGGTCAAATCTGCCGAATCTAGGAAACCTCAACCAATTTGGTTTCAACTTTGTGGACTTTGTGGCCATCCTCCCTTGGGTTTCTTCCTCTATATATAGCACCTCAATTCCACAGAAAGGATGATCAACCTTGCTCACAAGACTTGCCAAAGCTCTGCCCAAACACTTTCATTCACCAAGCATCATTGAATCCGAATTCACCACCCTTCACCATATTTTCTGTCCAAAGCTTGGGAGCCTAGGATACCATACTCTTGAAGATCTCGTGCTACCTCTGTAAGGAACCTTGGGAGGAGAATTATAAAGTGTAACTCTTTGATCTTCATGTTAAGTTTTCGGGTTTTTATGTTCTTGTTCTTGGATGATTCATGTTTAGGTTTTGTTAAAGTTATTTTTATTCTTGTCTATGAGATATTTGTAATTTTCGAATGACATGATGAATTAAGGTTTTCGATTTTTATTCAATGATTTTAGGTTTTATGCCATGAGTTTCTGTTTATTTATGTTCTTAATTCATTTTCGGTGTGTTCTTATATTGCATGTGTGATTAAGACAAGTAGTTGATGTCGCATATGTTAATCATTCAAAGTTAAAATCAATTTTGATACAAGTAGTTGATTAATTGTTTGTCCCCTTTGTGTTCCTCCACCGATTATGATCTTAAGTTCGACATTGGATAAGTGCTTTAAACATATTGATTTCTCTTTGTGATACGTAATTGCATGATGAATTGGTATGTTAGATTTCGTAGCAAGACAAGTAGTTGAGCTCAATAATATCTATGTATTAGGAACCAAGTAGGAACTTGATGCATGATCGAATTTAAGATGAACTATGATACTTACGGCATGAACAAGATTGAGAGTAGATTTTGTTACCTTTGTTCTTATGTTATTTGTTTGGTAATTTCTTATGTGTTGGTTGGTTGATCACATGTATATATTAGTTTAGGTTTATTTTATGTTTGATCCGAAATATATCTCAAATCTTTATATCTCTTATGATTTCGTTGTTAAATGTTTGTGATTCTTTACCCTGGTTGGATCCCCGGTTTGTGAACGATACCCTCTTGTTTTATACTACGAACGATGCTTACAGGGTTAATATTGATCTCGAGTAATCGAACCGATCAAGGGAGACCATGCCTTTTATAGAGGAAGGAGGAGAGGAGGGGCTGCTAGGGTTTTGAATTGGCTGATCCATGTATTTCCTTTTTTTTGTTTTCTTTCCTTCTCAATTGAATGATGATCATCTTTGTTGTTCACATGCATTCTCCCTTCTTCTAGACCACATGCATTCTTCAGAATTATCTCTTTGTTCTCTCCTTCCTTTTTCTTCTTTTGTTTCCTTCTTTTCTTATTCTTTCTATTTAATGGCCAGATGAACCTTCCCTCCTTTAAGGCTGCATACTTCTTCCTTTTCATCTTATTCAGAAACTAAATTACTCCTTTTGTTTCCTTCTTCTCCACTTTCTTTCCATAATTTCTAAGTCATTATCTCACATTTAATTCTGAAAATAAGGAAAGGAAATAATAAATATAAATCACATATGTTACAGAAAATATCGAATAATAAAAATCCTAACCAAACTAGGTTTCCTAGTTCGACAAGGAATACTACTCTATAGCACTCTCGACAATTTATGCATTTTACACCCGTTTTAGCACCAAAAGGGAACGAACGTCACTAAAGACTCCTAACTCGACTCAATGACTCTATACTAAATACTAAGGGCTAAGTAAAGTACGAATGCAGGTAAAAACATGTTAAGAACGTCGCACAAAGTGCTCTTATCACTTTACTATTCCAATTGTGTATCTTTTCATTTCTCGTTTGAGTATCTTTCTGTAAGGCTTCTGATGCGAGTTTCTATTGTATTTGAGAGTTTTGCAAGTGTGGGAGTGTGTTTCTTTCAAACTGAGTATCTTTACATCGTTTGCGTATCTTTACTATTCCAATTGTGTATCTTTTCATTTCTCGTTTGAGTATCTTTCTGTAAGGCTTCTGATGCGAGTTTCTATTGTATTTGAGAGTTTTGCAAGTGTGGGAGTGTGTTTCTTTCAAACTGAGTATCTTTACATCGTTTGCGTATCTTTACTATTCCAATTGTGTATCTTTTCATATATAGTTTGAGTATCTTTCTGTAAGGCTTTCTGATGCGAGTTTCTATTGAATTTGAGAGTTTTGCAAGTGTGGGAGTGTGTTTCTTTCAAACTGAGTATCTTTACATCGTTTGCGTATCTTTACTATTCCAATTGTGTATCTTTTCATTTCTCGTTTGAGTATCTTTCTGTAAGGCTTTCTGATGCGCGTTTCTATTGAATTTGAGAGTTTTGCAAGTGTGGGAGTGTGTTTCTTTCAAACTGAGTATCTTTACATCGTTTGCGTATCTTTACTATTCCAATTCTGTATCTTTTCATTTCTCGTTTGAGTATCTTTCTGTAAGGCTTTCTGATGCGAGTTTCTATTGAATTTGAGAGTTTTGCAAGTGTGGGAGTGTGTTTCCTTCAAACTGAGTATCTTTACATCGTTTCCGTATCTTTACTATTCCAATTGTGTATCTTTTCATTTCTCGTTTGAGTATCTTTCTGTAAGGCTTTCTGATGCGAGTTTCTATTGAATTTGAGAGTTTTGCAAGTGTGGGAGTGTGTTTCTTTCAAACTGAGTATCTTTACATCGTTTGCGTATCTTTACTATTCCAATTGTGTATCTTTTCATTTCTCGTTTGAGTATCTTTCTGTAAGGCTTTCTTATGCGCGTTTCTATTGAATTTGTGAGTTTTGCAAGTGTGGGAGTGTGTTTCTTTGAAACTGAGTATCTTTACATCGTTTGCGTATCTTTACTATTCCAATTGTGTATCTTTTCATTTCTCGTTTGAGTATCTTTCTGTAAGGCTTCTGATGCGAGTTTCTATTGTATTTGAGAGTTTTGCAAGTGTGGGAGTGTGTTTCTTTCAAACTGAGTATCTTTACATCGTTTGCGTATCTTTACTATTCCAATTGTGTATCTTTTCATTTCTCGTTTGAGTATCTTTCTGTAAGGCTTCTGATGCGAGTTTCTATTGTATTTGAGAGTTTTGCAAGTGTGGGAGTGTGTTTCTTTCAAACTGAGTATCTTTACATCGTTTGCGTATCTTTACTATTCCAATTGTGTATCTTTTCATATCTCGTTTGAGTATCTTTCTGTAAGGCTTTCTGATGCGAGTTTCTATTGAATTTGAGAGTTTTGCAAGTGTGGGAGTGTGTTTCTTTCAAACTGAGTATCTTTACATCGTTTGCGTATCTTTACTATTCCAATTGTGTATCTTTTCATTTCTCGTTTGAGTATCTTTCTGTAAGGCTTTCTGATGCGCGTTTCTATTGAATTTGAGAGTTTTGCAAGTGTGGGAGTGTGTTTCTTTCAAACTGAGTATCTTTACATCGTTTGCGTATCTTTACTATTCCAATTCTGTATCTTTTCATTTCTCGTTTGAGTATCTTTCTGTAAGGCTTTCTGATGCGAGTTTCTATTGAATTTGAGAGTTTTGCAAGTGTGGGAGTGTGTTTCCTTCAAACTGAGTATCTTTACATCGTTTCCGTATCTTTACTATTCCAATTGTGTATCTTTTCATTTCTCGTTTGAGTATCTTTCTGTAAGGCTTTCTGATGCGAGTTTCTATTGAATTTGAGAGTTTTGCAAGTGTGGGAGTGTGTTTCTTTCAAACTGAGTATCTTTACATCGTTTGCGTATCTTTACTATTCCAATTGTGTATCTTTTCATTTCTCGTTTGAGTATCTTTCTGTAAGGCTTTCTTATGCGCGTTTCTATTGAATTTGAGAGTTTTGCAAGTGTGGGAGTGTGTTTCTTTGAAACTGAGTATCTTTACATCGTTTGCGTATCTTTACTATTCCAATTGTGTATCTTTTCATTTCTCGTTTGAGTATCTTTCTGTAAGGCTTTCTGATGCGAGTTTCTATTGAATTTGAGAGTTTTGCAAGTGTGGGAGTGTGTTTCCTTCAAACTGAGTATCTTTACATCGTTTCCGTATCTTTACTATTCCAATTGTGTATCTTTTCATTTCTCGTTTGAGTATCTTTCTGTAAGGCTTTCTGATGCGAGTTTCTATTGAATTTGAGAGTTTTGCAAGTGTGGGAGTGTGTTTCTTTCAAACTGAGTATCTTTACATCGTTTGCGTATCTTTACTATTCCAATTGTGTATCTTTTCATTTCTCGTTTGAGTATCTTTCTGTAAGGCTTTCTGATGCGAGTTTCTATTGAATTTGAGAGTTTTGCAAGTGTTGGAGTGAGTTTCTTTCAAACTGAGTATCTTTACATCGTTTGCGTATCTTTACTAATGCAATTGTGTATCTTTTCATTTCTCGTTTGAGTATATTTCTGTAAGGCTTCTGATGCGAGTTTCTATTGTATTTGAGAGTTTTGCAAGTGTGGGAATGTGTTTCTTTCAAACTGAGTATCTTTACATCGTTTGCGTATCTTTACTATTCCAATTGTGTATCTTTTCATTTCTCGTTTGAGTATCTTTCTGTAAGGCTTTCTGATGCGAGTTTCTATTGAATTTGAGAGTTTTGCAAGTGTGGGAGTGTGTTTCTTTCAAACTGAGTATCTTTACATCGTTTGCGTATCTTTACTATTCCAATTGTGTATCTTTACATCGTTTGCGTATCTTTACTAATGCAATTGTGTATCTTTTCATTTCTCGTTTGAGTATCTTTCTGTAAGGCTTCTGATGCGAGTTTCTATTGAATTTGAGAGTTTTGCAAGTGTGGGAGTGTGTTTCTTTCAAACTGAGTATCTTTACATCGTTTGCCTATCTTTACTATTCCAATTGTGTATCTTTACATCGTTTGCGTATCTTTACTATTCCAATTGTGTATCTTTTCATTTCTCGTTTGAGTATCTTTCTGTAAGGCTTCTGATGCGAGTTTCTATTGTATTTGAGAGTTTTGCAAGTGTGGGAGTGTGTTTCTTTCAAACTGAGTATCTTTACATCGTTTGCGTATCTTTACTATTCCAATTGTGTATCTTTTCATTTCTCGTTTGAGTATCTTTCTGTAAGGCTTCTGATGCGAGTTTCTATTGTATTTGAGAGTTTTGCAAGTGTGGGAGTGTGTTTCTTTCAAACTGAGTATCTTTACATCGTTTGCGTATCTTTACTATTCCAATTGTGTATCTTTTCATATCTCGTTTGAGTATCTTTCTGTAAGGCTTTCTGATGCGAGATTCTATTAAATTTGAGAGTTTTGCAAGTGTGGGAGTGTGTTTCTTTCAAACTGAGTATCTTTACATCGTTTGCGTATCTTTACTATTCCAATTGTGTATCTTTTCATTTCTCGTTTGAGTATCTTTCTGTAAGGCTTTCTTATGCGCGTTTCTATTGAATTTGAGAGTTTTGCAAGTGTGGGAGTGTGTTTCTTTCAAACTGAGTATCTTTACATCGTTTGCGTATCTTTACTATTCCAATTGTGTATCTTTTCATTTCTCGTTTGAGTATCTTTCTGTAAGGCTTTCTGATGCGAGTTTCTATTGAATTTGAGAGTTTTACAAGTGTGGGAGTGTGTTTCTTTCAAACTGAGTATCTTTACATCGTTTGCGTATCTCTACTATTCCAATTGTGTATCTTTACATCGTTTGCGTATCTTTAAAATTCCAATTGAGTATCTTTTCATTTCTCGTTTGAGTATCTTTCTGTAAGGCTTTCTAATGCGAGTTTCTATTGAATTTGAGAGTTTTGCAAGTGTGGGAGTGTGTTTCTTCCAAACTGAGTATCTTTACATCGTTTACGTATCTTGACTAATGCAATTGTGTATCTTTTCATTTCTCGTTTGAGTATATTTCTGTAAGGCTTCTGATGCGAGTTTCTATTGAATTTGAGAGTTTTGCAAGTGTGGGAGTGTGTTTCTTCCAAACTGAGTATCTTTACATCGTTTGCGTATCTTTACTATTCCAATTGTGTATCTTTTCATTTCTCGTTTGAGTATCTTTCTGTAAGGCTTCTGATGCTAGTTTCTATTGTATTTGAGAGTTTTGCAAGTGTGGGAGTGTGTTTCTTTCAAACTGAGTATCTTTACATCGTTTGCGTATCTTTACTATTCCAATTGTGTATCTTTTCATATCTCGTTTGAGTATCTTTCTGTAAGGCTTTCTGATGCGAGTTTCTATTGTATTTGAGAGTTTTGCAAGTGTGGGAGTGTGTTTCTTTCAAACTGAGTATCTTTACATCGTTTGCGTATCTTTACTATTCCAATTGTGTATCTTTTCATATCTCGTTTGAGTATCTTTCTGTAAGGCTTTCTGATGCGAGTTTCTATTAAATTTGAGAGTTTTGCAAGTGTGGGAGTGTGTTTCTTTCAAACTGAGTATCTTTACATCGTTTGCGTATCTTTACTATTCCAATTCTGTATCTTTTCATTTCTCGTTTGAGTATCTTTCTGTAAGGCTTTCTGATGCGAGTTTCTATTGAATTTGAGAGTTTTGCAAGTGTGGGAGTGTGTTTCTTTCAAACTGAATATCTTTACATCGTTTGCGTATCTTTACTATTCCAATTGTGTATCTTTTCATATCTCGTTTGAGTATCTTTCTGTAAGGCTTTCTGATGCGAGTTTCTATTAAATTTGAGAGTTTTGCAAGTGTGGGAGTGTGTTTCTTTCAAACTGAGTATCTTTACATCGTTTGCGTATCTTTACTATTCCAATTGTGTATCTTTTCATTTCTCGTTTGAGTATCTTTCTGTAAGGCTTTCTTATGCGCGTTTCTATTGAATTTGAGAGTTTTGCAAGTGTGGGAGTGTGTTTCTTTCAAACTGAGTATCTTTACATCGTTTGCGTATCTTTACTATTCCAATTGTGTATCTTTTCATTTCTCGTTTGAGTATCTTTCTGTAAGGCTTTCTGATGCGAGTTTCTATTGAATTTGAGAGTTTTACAAGTGTGGGAGTGTGTTTCTTTCAAACTGAGTATCTTTACATCGTTTGCGTATCTCTACTATTCCAATTGTGTATCTTTACATCGTTTGCGTATCTTTACTAATGCAATTGTGTATCTTTTCATTTCTCGTTTGAGTATCTTTCTGTAAGGCTTCTGATGCGAGTTTCTATTGAATTTGAGAGTTTTGCAAGTGTGGGAGTGTGTTTCTTTCAAACTGAGTATCTTTACATCGTTTGCCTATCTTTACTATTCCAATTGTGTATCTTTACATCGTTTGCGTATCTTTACTATTCCAATTGTGTATCTTTTCATTTCTCGTTTGAGTATCTTTCTGTAAGGCTTCTGATGCGAGTTTCTATTGTATTTGAGAGTTTTGCAAGTGTGGGAGTGTGTTTCTTTCAAACTGAGTATCTTTACATCGTTTGCGTATCTTTACTATTCCAATTGTGTATCTTTTCATTTCTCGTTTGAGTATCTTTCTGTAAGGCTTCTGATGCTAGTTTCTATTGTATTTGAGAGTTTTGCAAGTGTGGGAGTGTGTTTCTTTCAAACTGAGTATCTTTACATCGTTTGCGTATCTTTACTATTCCAATTGTGTATCTTTTCATATCTCGTTTGAGTATCTTTCTGAAAGGCTTTCTGATGCGAGTTTCTATTAAATTTGAGAGTTTTGCAAGTGTGGGAGTGTGTTTCTTTCAAACTGAGTATCTTTACATCGTTTGCGTATCTTTACTATTCCAATTGTGTATCTTTTCATTTCTCGTTTGAGTATCTTTCTGTAAGGCTTTCTTATGCGCGTTTCTATTGAATTTGAGAGTTTTGCAAGTGTGGGAGTGTGTTTCTTTCAAACTGAGTATCTTTACATCGTTTGCGTATCTTTACTATTCCAATTGTGTATCTTTTCATTTCTCGTTTGAGTATCTTTCTGTAAGGCTTTCTGATGCGAGTTTCTATTGAATTTGAGAGTTTTACAAGTGTGGGAGTGTGTTTCTTTCAAACTGAGTATCTTTACATCGTTTGCGTATCTCTACTATTCCAATTGTGTATCTTTACATCGTTTGCGTATCTTTAAAATTCCAATTGAGTATCTTTTCATTTCTCGTTTGAGTATCTTTCTGTAAGGCTTTCTAATGCGAGTTTCTATTGAATTTGAGAGTTTTGCAAGTGTGGGAGTGTGTTTCTTCCAAACTGAGTATCTTTACATCGTTTACGTATCTTGACTAATGCAATTGTGTATCTTTTCATTTCTCGTTTGAGTATATTTCTGTAAGGCTTCTGATGCGAGTTTCTATTGAATTTGAGAGTTTTGCAAGTGTGGGAGTGTGTTTCTTCCAATCTGAGTATCTTTACATCGTTTGCGTATCTTTACTATTCCAATTGTGTATCTTTTCATTTCTCGTTTGAGTATCTTTCTGTAAGGGTTTCTGATGCGAGTTTCTATTGAATTTGAGAGTTTTGCAAGTGTGGGACTGTGTTTCTTTCAAACTGAGTATCTTTACATCGTTTGCGTATCTTTACTATTCCAATTGTGTATCTTTACATCGTTTGCGTATCTTTACTAATGCAATTGTGTATCTTTTCATTTCTCGTTTGAGTATATTTCTGTAAGGCTTCTGATGCGAGTTTCTATTGTATTTGAGACTTTTGCAAGTGCGGGAGTGTGTTTCTTTCAAACTGAGTATCTTTACATCGTTTGCGTATCTTTACTATTCCAATTGTGTATCTTTTCATTTCTCGTTTGAGTATCTTTCTGTAAGGCTTTCTGATGCGAGTTTCTATTGAATTTGAGAGTTTTGCAAGTGCGGGAGTGTGTTTCTTTCAAACTGAGTATCTTTACATCGTTTGCGTATCTTTACTATTCCAATTGTGTATCTTTTCATTTCTCGTTTGAGTATCTTTCTGTAAGGCTTTCTGATGCGAGTTTCTATTGTATTTGAGAGTTTTGCAAGTGTGGGAGTGTGTTTCTTTCAAACTGAGTATCTTTACATCGTTTGCGTATCTTTACTAATGCAACTGTGTATCTTTTCATTTCTCGTTTGAGTATATTTCTGTAAGGCTTCTGATGCGAGTTTCTATTGTATTTGAGAGTTTTGCAAGTGTGGGAGTGTGTTTCTTTCAAACTGAGTATCTTTACATCGTTTGCCTATCTTTACTATTCCAATTGTGTATCTTTTCATTTCTCGTTTGAGTATATTTCTGTAAGGCTTCTGATGCGAGTTTCTATTGTATTTGAGAGTTTTGCAAGTGTGGGAGTGTGTTTCTTTCAAACTGAGTATCTTTACATCGTTTGCCTATCTTTACTATTCCAATTGTGTATCTTTACATCGTTTGCATATCTTTACTATTCCAATTGTGTATCTTTTCATTTCTCGTTTGAGTATATTTCTGTAAGGCTTCTGATGCGAGTTTCTATTGTATTTGAGAGTTTTGCAAGTGTGGGAGTGTGTTTCTTTCAAACTGAGTATCTTTACATCGTTTGCGTATCTTTACTATTCCAATTGTGTATCTTTTCATTTCTCGTTTGAGTATATTTCTGTAAGGCTTCTGATGCGAGTTTCTATTGTATTTGAGAGTTTTGCAAGTGTGGGAGTGTGTTTCTTTCAAACTGAGTATCTTTACATCGTTTGCCTATCTTTACTATTCCAATTGTGTATCTTTACATCGTTTGCGTATCTTTACTATTCCAATTGTGTATCTTTTCATTTCTCGTTTGAGTATCTTTCTGTAAGGCTTTCTGATGCGAGTTTCTATTGAATTTGAGAGTTTTGCAAGTGTGGGAGTGTGTTTCTTTCAAACTGAATATCTTTACATCGTTTGCGTATCTTTACTATTCCAATTGTGTATCTTTACATCGTTTGCGTATCTTTAAAATTCCAATTGAGTATCTTTTCATTTCTCGTTTGAGTATCTTTCTGTAAGGCTTTCTAATGCGAGTTTCTATTGAATTTGAGAGTTTTGCAAGTGTGGGAGTGTGTTTCTTCCAAACTGAGTATCTTTACATCGTTTGCGTATCTTTACTATTCCAATTGTGTATCTTTACATCGTTTGCGTATCTTTACTATTCGAATTGTGTATCTTTTCATTTCTCGTTTGAGTATCTTTCTGTAAGGCATTCTGATGCGAGTTTCTATTGAATTTGAGAGTTTTGCAAGTGTGGGAGTGTGTTTCCTTCAAACTGAGTATCTTTACATCGTTTGCGTATCTTTACTAATGCAATTGTGTATCTTTTCATTTCTCATTTGAGTATATTTCTGTAAGGCTTCTGATGCGAGTTTCTATTGTATTTGAGAGTTTTGCAAGTGTGGGAGTGTGTTTCTTTCAAACTGAGTATCTTTACATCGTTTGCGTATCTTTACTATTCCAATTGTGTATCTTTACATCGTTTGCGTATCTTTACTATTCCAATTGTGTATCTTTTCATTTCTCGTTTGAGTATCTTTCTGTAAGGCTTTCTAATGCGAGTTTCTATTGAATTTGAGAGTTTTGCAAGTGTGGGAGTGTGTTTCTTTCAAACTGAGTATCTTTACATCGTTTGCGTATCTTTACTATTCCAATTGTGTATCTTTACATCGTTTGCGTATCTTTACTATTCCAATTGTGTATCTTTACATCGTTTGCGTATCATTACTATTCCAATTGAGTATCTTTTCATTTCTCGTTTGAGTATCTTTCTGTAAGGCTTTCTGATGCGAGTTTCTAATGTAATTGAGAGTTTTGCAAGTGTGGGAGTGTGTTTCTTTCAAACTGAGTATCTTTACATCGTTTGCGTATCTTTACTATTCCAATTGTGTATCTTTTCATTTCTCGTTTGAGTATCTTTCTGTAAGGCTTCTGATGCGAGTTTCTAATGTATTTGAGAGTTTTGCAAGTGTGGGAGTGTGTTTCTTTCAAACTGAGTATCTTTACATCGTTTGCGTATCTTTACTAATGCAACTGTGTATCTTTTCATTTCTCGTTTGAGTATATTTCTGTAAGGCTTCTGATGCGAGTTTCTATTGTATTTGAGAGTTTTGCAAGTGTGGGAGTGTGTTTCTTTCAAACTGAGTATCTTTACATCGTTTGCGTATCTTTACTATTCCAATTGTGTATCTTTTCATTTTTCGTTTGAGTATCTTTCTGTAAGGCTTTCTTATGCGAGTTTCTATTGAATTTGAGAGTTTTGCAAGTGTGGGAGTGTGTTTCTTTCATACTGAGTATCTTTACATCGTTTGCGTATCTTTACTATTCCAATTGTGTATCTTTTCATTTCTCGTTTGAGTATATTTCTGTAAGGCTTCTGATGCGAGTTTCTATTGTATTTGAGAGTTTTGCAAGTGTGGGAGTGTGTTTCTTTCAAACTGAGTATCTTTACATCGTTTGCGTATCTTTACTATTCCAATTGTGTATCTTTTCATTTCTCGTCTGAGTATCTTTCTGTAAGGCTTTCTGATGCGAGTTTCTATTGAATTTGAGAGTTTTGCAAGTGTGGGAGTGTGTTTCTTTCAAACTGAGTATCTTTACATCGTTTGCGTATCTTTACTATTCCAATTGTGTATCTTTTCATTTCTCGTTTGAGTATCTTTCTGTAAGGCTTTCTGATGCGAGTTTCTATTGAATTTGAGAGTTTTGCAAGTGTGGGAGTGTGTTTCCTTCAAACTGAGTATCTTTACATCGTTTGCGTATCTTTACTATTCCAATTGTGTATCTTTTCATTTCTCGTTTGAGTATCTTTCTGTAAGGCTTTCTGATGCGAGTTTCTATTGAATTTGAGAGTTTTGCAAGTGTGGGAGTGTGTTTCTTTCAAACTGAGTATCTTTACATCGTTTGCGTATCTTTACTATTCCAATTGTGTATCTTTACATCGTTTCCGTATCTTTACTATTCCAATTGTGTATCTTTACATCGTTTGCGTATCTTTACTACTCCAATTGTGTATCTTTTCATTTCTCGTTTGAGTATCTTTCTGTAAGGCTTTCTGATGCGAGTTTCTATTGTAATTGAGAGTTTTGCAAGTGTGGGAGTGTATTTCTTTCAAACTGAGTATCTTTACATCGTTTGCGTTTCTTTACTATTCCAATTGTGTATCTTTACATCGTTTGCGTATCTTTACTATTCCAATTGTGTATCTTTACATCATTTGCGTATCTTTACTATTCCAATTGTGTATCTTTTCATTTCTCGTTTGAGTATCTTTCTGTAAGGCTTCTGATGCGAGTTTCTAATGTAATTGAGAGTTTTGCAAGTGTGGGAGTGTGTTTCTTTCAAACTGAGTATCTTTACATCGTTTGCGTATCTTTACTATTCCAATTGTGTATCTTTTCATTTCTCGTTTGAGTATCTTTCTGTAAGGCTTTCTGATGCGAGTTTCTATTGAATTTGAGAGTTTTGCAAGTGTGGGAGTGTGTTTCTTTCAAACTGAGTATCTTTACATCGTTTGCGTATCTTTTCATTTCTCGTTTGAGTATCTTTCTGTAAGGCTTCTGATGCGAGTTTCTATTGTATTTGAGAGTTTTGCAAGTGTGGGAGTGTGTTTCTTTCAAACTGAGTATCTTTACATCGTTTGCGTATCTTTACTATTCCAATTGTGTATCTTTTCATTTCTCGTTTGAGTATCTTTCTGTAAGGCTTTCTGATGCGAGTTTCTATTGAATTTGAGAGTTTTGCAAGTGTGGGAGTGTGTTTCTTTCATACTGAGTATCTTTACATCGTTTGCGTATCTTTACTATTCCAATTGTGTATCTTTAAATCGTTTGCGTATCTTTACTATTCCAATTGTGTATCTTTTCATTTCTCGTTTGAGTATATTTCTGTAAGGCTTCTGATGCGAGTTTCTATTGTATTTGAGAGTTTTGCAAGTGTGGGAGTGTGTTTCTTTCAAACTGAGTATCTTTACATCGTTTGCGTATCTTTACTATTCCAATTGTGTATCTTTTCATTTCTCGTTTGAGTATCTTTCTGTAAGGCTTTCTGATGCGAGTTTGTATTGAATTTGTGAGTTTTGCAAGTGTGGGAGTGTGTTTCCTTCAAACTGAGTATCTTTACATCGTTTGCGTATCTTTACTATTCCAATTGTGTATCTTTTCATTTCTCGTTTGAGTATCTTTCTGTAAGGCTTTCTGATGCGAGTTTCTATTGAATTTGAGAGTTTTGCAAGTGTGGGAGTGTGTTTCTTTCAAACTGAGTATCTTTACATCGTTTGCGTATCTTTACTATTCCAATTGTGTATCTTTACATCGTTTACGTATCTTTACTATTCCAATTGTGTATCTTTTCATTTCTCGTTTGAGTATCTTTCTGTAAGGCTTCTGATGCGAGTTTCTATTGTATTTGAGAGTTTTGCAAGTGTGGGAGTGTTTTCTTTCAAACTGAGTATCTTTACATCGTTTGCGTATCTTTACTAATGCAACTGTGTATCTTTTCATTTCTCGTTTGAGTATATTTCTGTAAGGCTTCTGATGCGAGTTTCTATTGTATTTGAGAGTTTTGCAAGTGTGGGAGTGTGTTTCTTTCAAACTGAGTATCTTTACATCGTTTGCGTATCTTTACTAATGCAACTGTGTATCTTTTCATTTCTCGTTTGAGTATATTTCTGTAAGGCTTCTGATGCGAGTTTCTATTGTATTTGAGAGTTTTGCAAGTGTGGGAGTGTGTTTCTTTCAAACTGAGTATCTTTACATCGTTTGCGTATCTTTACTAATGCAACTGTGTATCTTTTCATTTCTCGTTTGAGTATATTTCTGTAAGGCTTCTGATGCGAGTTTCTATTGTATTTGAGAGTTTTGCAAGTGTGGGAGTGTGTTTCTTTCAAACTGAGTATCTTTACATCGTTTGCGTATCTTTACTAGTCCAATTGTGTATCTTTACATCGTTTGCGTATCTTTACTATTCCAATTGTGTATCTTTTCATTTCTCGTTTGAGTATCTTTCTGTAAGGCTTTCTGATGCGAGTTTCTATTGAATTTGAGAGTTTTGCAAGTGCGGGAGTGTGTTTCTTTCAAACTGAGTATCTTTACATCGTTTGCGTATCTTTACTATTCCAATTGTGTATCTTTTCATTTCTCGTTTGAGTATCTTTCTGTAAGGCTTTCTGATGCGAGTTTCTATTGAATTTGAGAGTTTTGCAAGTGCGGGAGTGTGTTTCTTTCAAACTGAGTATCTTTACATCGTTTGCGTATCTTTACTATTCCAATTGTGTATCTTTTCATTTCTCGTTTGAGTATCTTTCTGTAAGGCTTTCTGATGCGAGTTTCTATTGTATTTGAGAGTTTTGCAAGTGTGGGAGTGTGTTTCTTTCAAACTGAGTATCTTTACATCGTTTGCGTATCTTTACTAATGCAACTGTGTATCTTTTCATTTCTCGTTTGAGTATATTTCTGTAAGGCTTCTGATGCGAGTTTCTATTGTATTTGAGAGTTTTGCAAGTGTGGGAGTGTGTTTCTTTCAAACTGAGTATCTTTACATCGTTTGCCTATCTTTACTATTCCAATTGTGTATCTTTACATCGTTTGCGTATCTTTACTATTCCAATTGTGTATCTTTTCATTTCTCGTTTGAGTATATTTCTGTAAGGCTTCTGATGCGAGTTTCTATTGTATTTGAGAGTTTTGCAAGTGTGGGAGTGTGTTTCTTTCAAACTGAGTATCTTTACATCGTTTGCCTATCTTTACTATTCCAATTGTGTATCTTTACATCGTTTGCGTATCTTTACTATTCCAATTGTGTATCTTTTCATTTCTCGTTTGAGTATATTTCTGTAAGGCTTCTGATGCGAGTTTCTATTGTATTTGAGAGTTTTGCAAGTGTGGGAGTGTGTTTCTTTCAAACTGAGTATCTTTACATCGTTTGCGTATCTTTACTATTCCAATTGTGTATCTTTTCATTTCTCGTTTGAGTATCTTTCTGTAAGGCTTTCTGATGCGAGTTTCTATTGAATTTGAGAGTTTTGCAAGTGTGGGAGTGTGTTTCTTTCAAACTGAATATCTTTACATCGTTTGCGTATCTTTACTATTCCAATTGTGTATCTTTACATCGTTTGCGTATCTTTAAAATTCCAATTGAGTATCTTTTCATTTCTCGTTTGAGTATCTTTCTGTAAGGCTTTCTAATGCGAGTTTCTATTGAATTTGAGAGTTTTGCAAGTGTGGGAGTGTGTTTCCTTCAAACTGAGTATCTTTACATCGTTTGCGTATCTTTACTAATGCAATTGTGTATCTTTTCATTTCTCATTTGAATATATATTTCTGTAAGGCTTCTGATGCGAGTTTCTATTGTATTTGAGAGTTTTGCAAGTGTGGGAGTGTGTTTCTTTCAAACTGAGTATCTTTACATCGTTTGCGTATCTTTACTATTCCAATTGTGTATCTTTACATCGTTTGCGTATCTTTACTATTCCAATTGTGTATCTTTTCATTTCTCGTTTGAGTATCTTTCTGTAAGGCTTTCTAATGCGAGTTTCTATTGAATTTGAGAGTTTTGCAAGTGTGGGAGTGTGTTTCTTTCAAACTGAGTATCTTTACATCGTTTGCGTATCTTTACTATTCCAATTGTGTATCTTTACATCGTTTGCGTATCTTTACTATTCCAATTGTGTATCTTTACATCGTTTGCGTATCATTACTATTCCAATTGAGTATCTTTTCATTTCTCGTTTGAGTATCTTTCTGTAAGGCTTTCTGATGCGAGTTTCTAATGTAATTGAGAGTTTTGCAAGTGTGGGAGTGTGTTTCTTTCAAACTGAGTATCTTTACATCGTTTGCGTATCTTTACTATTCCAATTGTGTATCTTTTCATTTCTCGTTTGAGTATCTTTCTGTAAGGCTTCTGATGCGAGTTTCTATTGTATTTGAGAGTTTTGCAAGTGTGGGAGTGTGTTTCTTTCAAACTGAGTATCTTTACATCGTTTGCGTATCTTTACTAATGCAACTGTGTATCTTTTCATTTCTCGTTTGAGTATATTTCTGTAAGGCTTCTGATGCGAGTTTCTATTGTATTTGAGAGTTTTGCAAGTGTGGGAGTGTGTTTCTTTCAAACTGAGTATCTTTACATCGTTTGCGTATCTTTACTATTCCAATTGTGTATCTTTTCATTTTTCGTTTGAGTATCTTTCTGTAAGGCTTTCTTATGCGAGTTTCTATTGAATTTGAGAGTTTTGCAAGTGTGGGAGTGTGTTTCTTTCATACTGAGTATCTTTACATCGTTTGCGTATCTTTACTATTCCAATTGTGTATCTTTTCATTTCTCGTTTGAGTATATTTCTGTAAGGCTTCTGATGCGAGTTTCTATTGTATTTGAGAGTTTTGCAAGTGTGGGAGTGTGTTTCTTTCAAACTGAGTATCTTTACATCGTTTGCGTATCTTTACTATTCCAATTGTGTATCTTTTCATTTCTCGTTTGAGTATCTTTCTGTAAGGCTTTCTGATGCGAGTTTCTATTGAATTTGAGAGTTTTGCAAGTGTGGGAGTGTGTTTCTTTCAAACTGAGTATCTTTACATCGTTTGCGTATCTTTACTATTCCAATTGTGTATCTTTTCATTTCTCGTTTGAGTATCTTTCTGTAAGGCTTTCTGATGCGAGTTTCTATTGAATTTGAGAGTTTTGCAAGTGTGGGAGTGTGTTTCCTTCAAACTGAGTATCTTTACATCGTTTGCGTATCTTTACTATTCCAATTGTGTATCTTTTCATTTCTCGTTTGAGTATCTTTCTGTAAGGCTTTCTGATGCGAGTTTCTATTGAATTTGAGAGTTTTGCAAGTGTGGGAGTGTGTTTCTTTCAAACTGAGTATCTTTACATCGTTTGCGTATCTTTACTATTCCAATTGTGTATCTTTACATCGTTTCCGTATCTTTACTATTCCAATTGTGTATCTTTACATCGTTTGCGTATCTTTACTACTCCAATTGTGTATCTTTTCATTTCTCGTTTGAGTATCTTTCTGTAAGGCTTTCTGATGCGAGTTTCTATTGTAATTGAGAGTTTTGCAAGTGTGGGAGTGTATTTCTTTCAAACTGAGTATCTTTACATCGTTTGCGTTTCTTTACTATTCCAATTGTGTATCTTTACATCGTTTGCGTATCTTTACTATTCCAATTGTGTATCTTTACATCATTTGCGTATCTTTACTATTCCAATTGTGTATATTTTCATTTCTCGTTTGAGTATCTTTCTGTAAGGCTTCTGATGCGAGTTTCTAATGTAATTGAGAGTTTTGCAAGTGTGGGAGTGTGTTTCTTTCAAACTGAGTATCTTTACATCGTTTGCGTATCTTTACTATTCCAATTGTGTATCTTTTCATTTCTCGTTTGAGTATCTTTCTGTAAGGCTTTCTGATGCGAGTTTCTATTGAATTTGAGAGTTTTGCAAGTGTGGGAGTGTGTTTCTTTCAAACTGAGTATCTTTACATCGTTTGCGTATCTTTTCATTTCTCGTTTGAGTATATTTCTGTAAGGCTTCTGATGCGAGTTTCTATTGTATTTGAGAGTTTTGCAAGTGTGGGAGTGTGTTTCTTTCAAACTGAGTATCTTTACATCGTTTGCGTATCTTTACTATTCCAATTGTGTATCTTTTCATTTCTCGTTTGAGTATCTTTCTGTAAGGCTTTCTGATGCGAGTTTCTATTGAATTTGAGAGTTTTGCAAGTGTGGGAGTGTGTTTCTTTCATACTGAGTATCTTTACATCGTTTGCGTATCTTTACTATTCCAATTGTGTATCTTTACATCGTTTGCGTATCTTTACTATTCCAATTGTGTATCTTTTCATTTCTCGTTTGAGTATATTTCTGTAAGGCTTCTGATGCGAGTTTCTATTGTATTTGAGAGTTTTGCAAGTGTGGGAGTGTGTTTCTTTCAAACTGAGTATCTTTACATCGTTTGCGTATCTTTACTATTCCAATTGTGTATCTTTTCATTTCTCGTTTGAGTATCTTTCTGTAAGGCTTTCTGATGCGAGTTTCTATTGAATTTGTGAGTTTTGCAAGTGTGGGAGTGTGTTTCCTTCAAACTGAGTATCTTTACATCGTTTGCGTATCTTTACTATTCCAATTGTGTATCTTTTCATTTCTCGTTTGAGTATCTTTCTGTAAGGCTTTCTGATGCGAGTTTCTATTGAATTTGAGAGTTTTGCAAGTGTGGGAGTGTGTTTCTTTCAAACTGAGTATCTTTACATCGTTTGCGTATCTTTACTATTCCAATTGTGTATCTTTACATCGTTTACGTATCTTTACTATTCCAATTGTGTATCTTTTCATTTCTCGTTTGAGTATCTTTCTGTAAGGCTTCTGATGCGAGTTTCTATTGTATTTGAGAGTTTTGCAAGTGTGGGAGTGTTTTCTTTCAAACTGAGTATCTTTACATCGTTTGCGTATCTTTACTAATGCAACTGTGTATCTTTTCATTTCTCGTTTGAGTATATTTCTGTAAGGCTTCTGATGCGAGTTTCTATTGTATTTGAGAGTTTTGCAAGTGTGGGAGTGTGTTTCTTTCAAACTGAGTATCTTTACATCGTTTGCGTATCTTTACTAATGCAACTGTGTATCTTTTCATTTCTCGTTTGAGTATATTTCTGTAAGGCTTCTGATGCGAGTTTCTATTGTATTTGAGAGTTTTGCAAGTGTGGGAGTGTGTTTCTTTCAAACTGAGTATCTTTACATCGTTTGCGTATCTTTACTAATGCAACTGTGTATCTTTTCATTTCTCGTTTGAGTATATTTCTGTAAGGCTTCTGATGCGAGTTTCTATTGTATTTGAGAGTTTTGCAAGTGTGGGAGTGTGTTTCTTTCAAACTGAGTATCTTTACATCGTTTGCGTATCTTTACTATTCCAATTGTGTATCTTTTCATTTCTCGTTTGAGTATCTTTCTGTAAGGCTTCTGATGCGAGTTTCTATTGTATTTGAGAGTTTTGCAAGTGTGGGAGTGTGTTTCTTTCAAACTGAGTATCTTTACATCGTTTGCGTATCTTTACTATTCCAATTGTGTATCTTTTCATTTCTCGTTTGAGTATCTTTCTGTAAGGCTTTCTGATGCGAGTTTCTATTGAATTTGAGAGTTTTGCAAGTGTGGGAGTGTGTTTCTTTCATACTGAGTATCTTTACATCGTTTGCGTATCTTTACTATTCCAATTGTGTATCTTTTCATTTCTCGTTTGAGTATATTTCTGTAAGGCTTCTGATGCGAGTTTCTATTGTATTTGAGAGTTTTACAAGTGTGGGAGTGTGTTTCTTTCAAACTGAGTATCTTTACATCGTTTGCGTATCTCTACTATTCCAATTGTGTATCTTTACATCGTTTGCGTATCTTTAAAATTCCAATTGAGTATCTTTTCATTTCTCGTTTGAGTATCTTTCTGTAAGGCTTTCTAATGCGAGTTTCTATTGAATTTGAGAGTTTTGCAAGTGTGGGAGTGTGTTTCTTCCAAACTGAGTATCTTTACATCGTTTACGTATCTTGACTAATGCAATTGTGTATCTTTTCATTTCTCGTTTGAGTATCTTTCTGTAAGGCTTTCTGATGCGAGTTTCTATTGAATTTGAGAGTTTTGCAAGTGTGGGAGTGTGTTTCCTTCAAACTGAGTATCTTTACATCGTTTCCGTATCTTTACTATTCCAATTGTGTATCTTTTCATTTCTCGTTTGAGTATCTTTCTGTAAGGCTTTCTGATGCGAGTTTCTATTGAATTTGAGAGTTTTGCAAGTGTGGGAGTGTGTTTCTTTCAAACTGAGTATCTTTACATCGTTTGCGTATCTTTACTATTCCAATTGTGTATCTTTTCATTTCTCGTTTGAGTATCTTTCTGTAAGGCTTTCTGATGCGAGTTTCTATTGAATTTGAGAGTTTTGCAAGTGTTGGAGTGAGTTTCTTTCAAACTGAGTATCTTTACATCGTTTGCGTATCTTTACTAATGCAATTGTGTATCTTTTCATTTCTCGTTTGAGTATATTTCTGTAAGGCTTCTGATGCGAGTTTCTATTGTATTTGAGAGTTTTGCAAGTGTGGGAATGTGTTTCTTTCAAACTGAGTATCTTTACATCGTTTGCGTATCTTTACTATTCCAATTGTGTATCTTTTCATTTCTCGTTTGAGTATCTTTCTGTAAGGCTTTCTGATGCGAGTTTCTATTGAATTTGAGAGTTTTGCAAGTGTGGGAGTGTGTTTCTTTCAAACTGAGTATCTTTACCTCGTTTGCGTATCTTTACTATTCCAATTGTGTATCTTTACATCGTTTGCGTATCTTTACTAATGCAATTGTGTATCTTTTCATTTCTCGTTTGAGTATCTTTCTGTAAGGCTTCTGATGCGAGTTTCTATTGAATTTGAGAGTTTTGCAAGTGTGGGAGTGTGTTTCTTTCAAACTGAGTATCTTTACATCGTTTGCCTATCTTTACTATTCCAATTGTGTATCTTTACATCGTTTGCGTATCTTTACTATTCCAATTGTGTATCTTTTCATTTCTCGTTTGAGTATCTTTCTGTAAGGCTTCTGATGCGAGTTTCTATTGTATTTGAGAGTTTTGCAAGTGTGGGAGTGTGTTTCTTTCAAACTGAGTATCTTTACATCGTTTGCGTATCTTTACTATTCCAATTGTGTATCTTTTCATTTCTCGTTTGAGTATCTTTCTGTAAGGCTTCTGATGCGAGTTTCTATTGTATTTGAGAGTTTTGCAAGTGTGGGAGTGTGTTTCTTTCAAACTGAGTATCTTTACATCGTTTGCGTATCTTTACTATTCCAATTGTGTATCTTTTCATATCTCGTTTGAGTATCTTTCTGTAAGGCTTTCTGATGCGAGTTTCTATTAAATTTGAGAGTTTTGCAAGTGTGGGAGTGTGTTTCTTTCAAACTGAGTATCTTTACATCGTTTGCGTATCTTTACTATTCCAATTGTGTATCTTTTCATTTCTCGTTTGAGTATCTTTCTGTAAGGCTTTCTTATGCGCGTTTCTATTGAATTTGAGAGTTTTGCAAGTGTGGGAGTGTGTTTCTTTCAAACTGAGTATCTTTACATCGTTTGCGTATCTTTACTATTCCAATTGTGTATCTTTTCATTTCTCGTTTGAGTATCTTTCTGTAAGGCTTTCTGATGCGAGTTTCTATTGAATTTGAGAGTTTTACAAGTGTGGGAGTGTGTTTCTTTCAAACTGAGTATCTTTACATCGTTTGCGTATCTCTACTATTCCAATTGTGTATCTTTACATCGTTTGCGTATCTTTAAAATTCCAATTGAGTATCTTTTCATTTCTCGTTTGAGTATCTTTCTGTAAGGCTTTCTAATGCGAGTTTCTATTGAATTTGAGAGTTTTGCAAGTGTGGGAGTGT
Organism: Argentina anserina; assembly: GCF_933775445.1. Classification (NCBI taxonomy): domain Eukaryota; kingdom Viridiplantae; phylum Streptophyta; class Magnoliopsida; order Rosales; family Rosaceae; genus Argentina; species Argentina anserina. The sequence goes on along the minus strand of NW_026089433.1, from coordinate 227,436 downwards.
GTTTCTTCCAAACTGAGTATCTTTACATCGTTTACGTATCTTGACTAATGCAATTGTGTATCTTTTCATTTCTCGTTTGAGTATATTTCTGTAAGGCTTCTGATGCGAGTTTCTATTGAATTTGAGAGTTTTGCAAGTGTGGGAGTGTGTTTCTTCCAAACTGAGTATCTTTACATCGTTTGCGTATCTTTACTATTCCAATTGTGTATCTTTTCATTTCTCGTTTGAGTATCTTTCTGTAAGGGTTTCTGATGCGAGTTTCTATTGAATTTGAGAGTTTTGCAAGTGTGGGACTGTGTTTCTTTCAAACTGAGTATCTTTACATCGTTTGCGTATCTTTACTATTCCAATTGTGTATCTTTACATCGTTTGCGTATCTTTACTAATGCAATTGTGTATCTTTTCATTTCTCGTTTGAGTATATTTCTGTAAGGCTTCTGATGCGAGTTTCTATTGTATTTGAGACTTTTGCAAGTGTGGGAGTGTGTTTCTTTCAAACTGAGTATCTTTACATCGTTTGCCTATCTTTACTATTCCAATTGTGTATCTTTACATCGTTTGCGTATCTTTACTATTCCAATTGTGTATCTTTTCATTTCTCGTTTGAGTATATTTCTGTAAGGCTTCTGATGCGAGTTTCTATTGTATTTGAGAGTTTTGCAAGTGTGGGAGTGTGTTTCTTTCAAACTGAGTATCTTTACATCGTTTGCGTATCTTTACTATTCCAATTGTGTATCTTTTCATTTCTCGTTTGAGTATCTTTCTGTAAGGGTTTCTGATGCGAGTTTCTATTGAATTTGAGAGTTTTGCAAGTGTGGGACTGTGTTTCTTTCAAACTGAGTATCTTTACATCGTTTGCGTATCTTTACTATTCCAATTGTGTATCTTTACATCGTTTGCGTATCTTTACTAATGCAATTGTGTATCTTTTCATTTCTCGTTTGAGTATATTTCTGTAAGGCTTCTGATGCGAGTTTCTATTGTATTTGAGAGTTTTGCAAGTGTGGGAGTGTGTTTCTTTCAAACTGAGTATCTTTACATCGTTTGCGTATCTTTACTAATGCAACTGTGTATCTTTTCATTTCTCGTTTGAGTATATTTCTGTAAGGCTTCTGATGCGAGTTTCTATTGTATTTGAGAGTTTTGCAAGTGTGGGAGTGTGTTTCTTTCAAACTGAGTATCTTTACATCGTTTGCCTATCTTTACTATTCCAATTGTGTATCTTTACATCGTTTGCGTATCTTTACTATTCCAATTGTGTATCTTTTCATTTCTCGTTTGAGTATATTTCTGTAAGGCTTCTGATGCGAGTTTCTATTGTATTTGAGAGTTTTGCAAGTGTGGGAGTGTGTTTCTTTCAAACTGAGTATCTTTACATCGTTTGCCTATCTTTACTATTCCAATTGTGTATCTTTACATCGTTTGCGTATCTTTACTATTCCAATTGTGTATCTTTTCATTTCTCGTTTGAGTATATTTCTGTAAGGCTTCTGATGCGAGTTTCTATTGTATTTGAGAGTTTTGCAAGTGTGGGAGTGTGTTTCTTTCAAACTGAGTATCTTTACATCGTTTGCGTATCTTTACTATTCCAATTGTGTATCTTTTCATTTCTCGTTTGAGTATCTTTCTGTAAGGCTTTCTGATGCGAGTTTCTATTGAATTTGAGAGTTTTGCAAGTGTGGGAGTGTGTTTCTTTCAAACTGAGTATCTTTACATCGTTTGCGTATCTTTACTATTCCAATTGTGTATCTTTACATCGTTTGCGTATCTTTAAAATTCCAATTGAGTATCTTTTCATTTCTCGTTTGAGTATCTTTCTGTAAGGCTTTCTAATGCGAGTTTCTATTGAATTTGAGAGTTTTGCAAGTGTGGGAGTGTGTTTCTTCCAAACTGAGTATCTTTACATCGTTTGCGTATCTTTACTATTCCAATTGTGTATCTTTACATCGTTTGCGTATCTTTACTATTCGAATTGTGTATCTTTTCATTTCTCGTTTGAGTATCTTTCTGTAAGGCATTCTGATGCGAGTTTCTATTGAATTTGAGAGTTTTGCAAGTGTGGGAGTGTGTTTCCTTCAAACTGAGTATCTTTACATCGTTTGCGTATCTTTACTAATGCAATTGTGTATCTTTTCATTTCTCATTTGAGTATATTTCTGTAAGGCTTCTGATGCGAGTTTCTATTGTATTTGAGAGTTTTGCAAGTGTGGGAGTGTGTTTCTTTCAAACTGAGTATCTTTACATCGTTTGCGTATCTTTACTATTCCAATTGTGTATCTTTACATCGTTTGCGTATCTTTACTATTCCAATTGTGTATCTTTTCATTTCTCGTTTGAGTATCTTTCTGTAAGGCTTTCTAATGCGAGTTTCTATTGAATTTGAGAGTTTTGCAAGTGTGGGAGTGTGTTTCTTTCAAACTGAGTATCTTTACATCGTTTGCGTATCTTTACTATTCCAATTGTGTATCTTTACATCGTTTGCGTATCTTTACTATTCCAATTGTGTATCTTTACATCGTTTGCGTATCATTACTATTCCAATTGAGTATCTTTTCATTTCTCGTTTGAGTATCTTTCTGTAAGGCTTTCTGATGCGAGTTTCTAATGTAATTGAGAGTTTTGCAAGTGTGGGAGTGTGTTTCTTTCAAACTGAGTATCTTTACATCGTTTGCGTATCTTTACTATTCCAATTGTGTATCTTTTCATTTCTCGTTTGAGTATCTTTCTGTAAGGCTTCTGATGCGAGTTTCTATTGTATTTGAGAGTTTTGCAAGTGTGGGAGTGTGTTTCTTTCAAACTGAGTATCTTTACATCGTTTGCGTATCTTTACTAATGCAACTGTGTATCTTTTCATTTCTCGTTTGAGTATATTTCTGTAAGGCTTCTGATGCGAGTTTCTATTGTATTTGAGAGTTTTGCAAGTGTGGGAGTGTGTTTCTTTCAAACTGAGTATCTTTACATCGTTTGCGTATCTTTACTATTCCAATTGTGTATCTTTTCATTTTTCGTTTGAGTATCTTTCTGTAAGGCTTTCTTATGCGAGTTTCTATTGAATTTGAGAGTTTTGCAAGTGTGGGAGTGTGTTTCTTTCATACTGAGTATCTTTACATCGTTTGCGTATCTTTACTATTCCAATTGTGTATCTTTTCATTTCTCGTTTGAGTATATTTCTGTAAGGCTTCTGATGCGAGTTTCTATTGTATTTGAGAGTTTTGCAAGTGTGGGAGTGTGTTTCTTTCAAACTGAGTATCTTTACATCGTTTGCGTATCTTTACTATTCCAATTGTGTATCTTTTCATTTCTCGTTTGAGTATCTTTCTGTAAGGCTTTCTGATGCGAGTTTCTATTGAATTTGAGAGTTTTGCAAGTGTGGGAGTGTGTTTCTTTCAAACTGAGTATCTTTACATCGTTTGCGTATCTTTACTATTCCAATTGTGTATCTTTTCATTTCTCGTTTGAGTATCTTTCTGTAAGGCTTTCTGATGCGAGTTTCTATTGAATTTGAGAGTTTTGCAAGTGTGGGAGTGTGTTTCCTTCAAACTGAGTATCTTTACATCGTTTGCGTATCTTTACTATTCCAATTGTGTATCTTTTCATTTCTCGTTTGAGTATCTTTCTGTAAGGCTTTCTGATGCGAGTTTCTATTGAATTTGAGAGTTTTGCAAGTGTGGGAGTGTGTTTCTTTCAAACTGAGTATCTTTACATCGTTTGCGTATCTTTACTATTCCAATTGTGTATCTTTACATCGTTTCCGTATCTTTACTATTCCAATTGTGTATCTTTACATCGTTTGCGTATCTTTACTACTCCAATTGTGTATCTTTTCATTTCTCGTTTGAGTATCTTTCTGTAAGGCTTTCTGATGCGAGTTTCTATTGTAATTGAGAGTTTTGCAAGTGTGGGAGTGTATTTCTTTCAAACTGAGTATCTTTACATCGTTTGCGTTTCTTTACTATTCCAATTGTGTATCTTTACATCGTTTGCGTATCTTTACTATTCCAATTGTGTATCTTTACATCATTTGCGTATCTTTACTATTCCAATTGTGTATATTTTCATTTCTCGTTTGAGTATCTTTCTGTAAGGCTTCTGATGCGAGTTTCTAATGTAATTGAGAGTTTTGCAAGTGTGGGAGTGTGTTTCTTTCAAACTGAGTATCTTTACATCGTTTGCGTATCTTTACTATTCCAATTGTGTATCTTTTCATTTCTCGTTTGAGTATCTTTCTGTAAGGCTTTCTGATGCGAGTTTCTATTGAATTTGAGAGTTTTGCAAGTGTGGGAGTGTGTTTCTTTCAAACTGAGTATCTTTACATCGTTTGCGTATCTTTTCATTTCTCGTTTGAGTATATTTCTGTAAGGCTTCTGATGCGAGTTTCTATTGTATTTGAGAGTTTTGCAAGTGTGGGAGTGTGTTTCTTTCAAACTGAGTATCTTTACATCGTTTGCGTATCTTTACTATTCCAATTGTGTATCTTTTCATTTCTCGTTTGAGTATCTTTCTGTAAGGCTTTCTGATGCGAGTTTCTATTGAATTTGAGAGTTTTGCAAGTGTGGGAGTGTGTTTCTTTCATACTGAGTATCTTTACATCGTTTGCGTATCTTTACTATTCCAATTGTGTATCTTTACATCGTTTGCGTATCTTTACTATTCCAATTGTGTATCTTTTCATTTCTCGTTTGAGTATATTTCTGTAAGGCTTCTGATGCGAGTTTCTATTGTATTTGAGAGTTTTGCAAGTGTGGGAGTGTGTTTCTTTCAAACTGAGTATCTTTACATCGTTTGCGTATCTTTACTATTCCAATTGTGTATCTTTTCATTTCTCGTTTGAGTATCTTTCTGTAAGGCTTTCTGATGCGAGTTTCTATTGAATTTGTGAGTTTTGCAAGTGTGGGAGTGTGTTTCCTTCAAACTGAGTATCTTTACATCGTTTGCGTATCTTTACTATTCCAATTGTGTATCTTTTCATTTCTCGTTTGAGTATCTTTCTGTAAGGCTTTCTGATGCGAGTTTCTATTGAATTTGAGAGTTTTGCAAGTGTGGGAGTGTGTTTCTTTCAAACTGAGTATCTTTACATCGTTTGCGTATCTTTACTATTCCAATTGTGTATCTTTACATCGTTTACGTATCTTTACTATTCCAATTGTGTATCTTTTCATTTCTCGTTTGAGTATCTTTCTGTAAGGCTTCTGATGCGAGTTTCTATTGTATTTGAGAGTTTTGCAAGTGTGGGAATGTTTTCTTTCAAACTGAGTATCTTTACATCGTTTGCGTATCTTTACTAATGCAACTGTGTATCTTTTCATTTCTCGTTTGAGTATATTTCTGTAAGGCTTCTGATGCGAGTTTCTATTGTATTTGAGAGTTTTGCAAGTGTGGGAGTGTGTTTCTTTCAAACTGAGTATCTTTACATCGTTTGCGTATCTTTACTAATGCAACTGTGTATCTTTTCATTTCTCGTTTGAGTATATTTCTGTAAGGCTTCTGATGCGAGTTTCTATTGTATTTGAGAGTTTTGCAAGTGTGGGAGTGTGTTTCTTTCAAACTGAGTATCTTTACATCGTTTGCGTATCTTTACTAATGCAACTGTGTATCTTTTCATTTCTCGTTTGAGTATATTTCTGTAAGGCTTCTGATGCGAGTTTCTATTGTATTTGAGAGTTTTGCAAGTGTGGGAGTGTGTTTCTTTCAAACTGAGTATCTTTACATCGTTTGCGTATCTTTACTATTCCAATTGTGTATCTTTTCATTTCTCGTTTGAGTATCTTTCTGTAAGGCTTCTGATGCGAGTTTCTATTGTATTTGAGAGTTTTGCAAGTGTGGGAGTGTGTTTCTTTCAAACTGAGTATCTTTACATCGTTTGCGTATCTTTACTATTCCAATTGTGTATCTTTTCATTTCTCGTTTGAGTATCTTTCTGTAAGGCTTTCTGATGCGAGTTTCTATTGAATTTGAGAGTTTTGCAAGTGTGGGAGTGTGTTTCTTTCATACTGAGTATCTTTACATCGTTTGCGTATCTTTACTATTCCAATTGTGTATCTTTTCATTTCTCGTTTGAGTATATTTCTGTAAGGCTTCTGATGCGAGTTTCTATTGTATTTGAGAGTTTTACAAGTGTGGGAGTGTGTTTCTTTCAAACTGAGTATCTTTACATCGTTTGCGTATCTCTACTATTCCAATTGTGTATCTTTACATCGTTTGCGTATCTTTAAAATTCCAATTGAGTATCTTTTCATTTCTCGTTTGAGTATCTTTCTGTAAGGCTTTCTAATGCGAGTTTCTATTGAATTTGAGAGTTTTGCAAGTGTGGGAGTGTGTTTCTTCCAAACTGAGTATCTTTACATCGTTTACGTATCTTGACTAATGCAATTGTGTATCTTTTCATTTCTCGTTTGAGTATCTTTCTGTAAGGCTTTCTGATGCGAGTTTCTATTGAATTTGAGAGTTTTGCAAGTGTGGGAGTGTGTTTCCTTCAAACTGAGTATCTTTACATCGTTTCCGTATCTTTACTATTCCAATTGTGTATCTTTTCATTTCTCGTTTGAGTATCTTTCTGTAAGGCTTTCTGATGCGAGTTTCTATTGAATTTGAGAGTTTTGCAAGTGTGGGAGTGTGTTTCTTTCAAACTGAGTATCTTTACATCGTTTGCGTATCTTTACTATTCCAATTGTGTATCTTTTCATTTCTCGTTTGAGTATCTTTCTGTAAGGCTTTCTGATGCGAGTTTCTATTGAATTTGAGAGTTTTGCAAGTGTTGGAGTGAGTTTCTTTCAAACTGAGTATCTTTACATCGTTTGCGTATCTTTACTAATGCAATTGTGTATCTTTTCATTTCTCGTTTGAGTATATTTCTGTAAGGCTTCTGATGCGAGTTTCTATTGTATTTGAGAGTTTTGCAAGTGTGGGAATGTGTTTCTTTCAAACTGAGTATCTTTACATCGTTTGCGTATCTTTACTATTCCAATTGTGTATCTTTTCATTTCTCGTTTGAGTATCTTTCTGTAAGGCTTTCTGATGCGAGTTTCTATTGAATTTGAGAGTTTTGCAAGTGTGGGAGTGTGTTTCTTTCAAACTGAGTATCTTTACCTCGTTTGCGTATCTTTACTATTCCAATTGTGTATCTTTACATCGTTTGCGTATCTTTACTAATGCAATTGTGTATCTTTTCATTTCTCGTTTGAGTATCTTTCTGTAAGGCTTCTGATGCGAGTTTCTATTGAATTTGAGAGTTTTGCAAGTGTGGGAGTGTGTTTCTTTCAAACTGAGTATCTTTACATCGTTTGCCTATTTTTACTATTCCAATTGTGTATCTTTACATCGTTTGCGTATCTTTACTATTCCAATTGTGTATCTTTTCATTTCTCGTTTGAGTATCTTTCTGTAAGGCTTCTGATGCGAGTTTCTATTGTATTTGAGAGTTTTGCAAGTGTGGGAGTGTGTTTCTTTCAAACTGAGTATCTTTACATCGTTTGCGTATCTTTACTATTCCAATTGTGTATCTTTTCATTTCTCGTTTGAGTATCTTTCTGTAAGGCTTCTGATGCGAGTTTCTATTGTATTTGAGAGTTTTGCAAGTGTGGGAGTGTGTTTCTTTCAAACTGAGTATCTTTACATCGTTTGCGTATCTTTACTATTCCAATTGTGTATCTTTTCATATCTCGTTTGAGTATCTTTCTGTAAGGCTTTCTGATGCGAGTTTCTATTAAATTTGAGAGTTTTGCAAGTGTGGGAGTGTGTTTCTTTCAAACTGAGTATCTTTACATCGTTTGCGTATCTTTACTATTCCAATTGTGTATCTTTTCATTTCTCGTTTGAGTATCTTTCTGTAAGGCTTTCTTATGCGCGTTTCTATTGAATTTGAGAGTTTTGCAAGTGTGGGAGTGTGTTTCTTTCAAACTGAGTATCTTTACATCGTTTGCGTATCTTTACTATTCCAATTGTGTATCTTTACATCGTTTGCGTATCTTTACTATTCCAATTGTGTATCTTTACATCGTTTGCGTATCATTACTATTCCAATTGAGTATCTTTTCATTTCTCGTTTGAGTATCTTTCTGTAAGGCTTTCTGATGCGAGTTTCTAATGTAATTGAGAGTTTTGCAAGTGTGGGAGTGTGTTTCTTTCAAACTGAGTATCTTTACATCGTTTGCGTATCTTTACTATTCCAATTGTGTATCTTTTCATTTCTCGTTTGAGTATCTTTCTGTAAGGCTTTCTGATGCGAGTTTCTATTGAATTTGAGAGTTTTGCAAGTGTGGGAGTGTGTTTCTTTCAAACTGTGTATCTTTACATCGTTTGCGTATCTTTACTATTCGAATTGTGTATCTTTTCATTTCTCGTTTGAGTATCTTTCTGTAAGGCATTCTGATGCGAGTTTCTATTGAATTTGAGAGTTTTGCAAGTGTGGGAGTGTGTTTCCTTCAAACTGAGTATCTTTACATCGTTTGCGTATCTTTACTAATGCAATTGTGTATCTTTTCATTTCTCATTTGAGTATATTTCTGTAAGGCTTCTGATGCGAGTTTCTATTGTATTTGAGAGTTTTGCAAGTGTGGGAGTGTGTTTCTTTCAAACTGAGTATCTTTACATCGTTTGCGTATCTTTACTATTCCAATTGTGTATCTTTACATCGTTTGCGTATCTTTACTATTCCAATTGTGTATCTTTTCATTTCTCGTTTGAGTATCTTTCTGTAAGGCTTTCTAATGCGAGTTTCTATTGAATTTGAGAGTTTTGCAAGTGTGGGAGTGTGTTTCTTTCAAACTGAGTATCTTTACATCGTTTGCGTATCTTTACTATTCCAATTGTGTATCTTTACATCGTTTGCGTATCTTTACTATTCCAATTGTGTATCTTTACATCGTTTGCGTATCATTACTATTCCAATTGAGTATCTTTTCATTTCTCGTTTGAGTATCTTTCTGTAAGGCTTTCTGATGCGAGTTTCTAATGTAATTGAGAGTTTTGCAAGTGTGGGAGTGTGTTTCTTTCAAACTGAGTATCTTTACATCGTTTGCGTATCTTTACTATTCCAATTGTGTATCTTTTCATTTCTCGTTTGAGTATCTTTCTGTAAGGCTTCTGATGCGAGTTTCTATTGTATTTGAGAGTTTTGCAAGTGTGGGAGTGTGTTTCTTTCAAACTGAGTATCTTTACATCGTTTGCGTATCTTTACTAATGCAACTGTGTATCTTTTCATTTCTCGTTTGAGTATATTTCTGTAAGGCTTCTGATGCGAGTTTCTATTGTATTTGAGAGTTTTGCAAGTGTGGGAGTGTGTTTCTTTCAAACTGAGTATCTTTACATCGTTTGCGTATCTTTACTATTCCAATTGTGTATCTTTTCATTTTTCGTTTGAGTATCTTTCTGTAAGGCTTTCTTATGCGAGTTTCTATTGAATTTGAGAGTTTTGCAAGTGTGGGAGTGTGTTTCTTTCATACTGAGTATCTTTACATCGTTTGCGTATCTTTACTATTCCAATTGTGTATCTTTTCATTTCTCGTTTGAGTATATTTCTGTAAGGCTTCTGATGCGAGTTTCTATTGTATTTGAGAGTTTTGCAAGTGTGGGAGTGTGTTTCTTTCAAACTGAGTATCTTTACATCGTTTGCGTATCTTTACTATTCCAATTGTGTATCTTTTCATTTCTCGTTTGAGTATCTTTCTGTAAGGCTTTCTGATGCGAGTTTCTATTGAATTTGAGAGTTTTGCAAGTGTGGGAGTGTGTTTCTTTCAAACTGAGTATCTTTACATCGTTTGCGTATCTTTACTATTCCAATTGTGTATCTTTTCATTTCTCGTTTGAGTATCTTTCTGTAAGGCTTTCTGATGCGAGTTTCTATTGAATTTGAGAGTTTTGCAAGTGTGGGAGTGTGTTTCCTTCAAACTGAGTATCTTTACATCGTTTGCGTATCTTTACTATTCCAATTGTGTATCTTTTCATTTCTCGTTTGAGTATCTTTCTGTAAGGCTTTCTGATGCGAGTTTCTATTGAATTTGAGAGTTTTGCAAGTGTGGGAGTGTGTTTCTTTCAAACTGAGTATCTTTACATCGTTTGCGTATCTTTACTATTCCAATTGTGTATCTTTACATCGTTTCCGTATCTTTACTATTCCAATTGTGTATCTTTACATCGTTTGCGTATCTTTACTACTCCAATTGTGTATCTTTTCATTTCTCGTTTGAGTATCTTTCTGTAAGGCTTTCTGATGCGAGTTTCTATTGTAATTGAGAGTTTTGCAAGTGTGGGAGTGTATTTCTTTCAAACTGAGTATCTTTACATCGTTTGCGTTTCTTTACTATTCCAATTGTGTATCTTTACATCGTTTGCGTATCTTTACTATTCCAATTGTGTATCTTTACATCATTTGCGTATCTTTACTATTCCAATTGTGTATCTTTTCATTTCTCGTTTGAGTATCTTTCTGTAAGGCTTCTGATGCGAGTTTCTAATGTAATTGAGAGTTTTGCAAGTGTGGGAGTGTGTTTCTTTCAAACTGAGTATCTTTACATCGTTTGCGTATCTTTACTATTCCAATTGTGTATCTTTTCATTTCTCGTTTGAGTATCTTTCTGTAAGGCTTTCTGATGCGAGTTTCTATTGAATTTGAGAGTTTTGCAAGTGTGGGAGTGTGTTTCTTTCAAACTGAGTATCTTTACATCGTTTGCGTATCTTTTCATTTCTCGTTTGAGTATATTTCTGTAAGGCTTCTGATGCGAGTTTCTATTGTATTTGAGAGTTTTGCAAGTGTGGGAGTGTGTTTCTTTCAAACTGAGTATCTTTACATCGTTTGCGTATCTTTACTATTCCAATTGTGTATCTTTTCATTTCTCGTTTGAGTATCTTTCTGTAAGGCTTTCTGATGCGAGTTTCTATTGAATTTGAGAGTTTTGCAAGTGTGGGAGTGTGTTTCTTTCATACTGAGTATCTTTACATCGTTTGCGTATCTTTACTATTCCAATTGTGTATCTTTACATCGTTTGCGTATCTTTACTACTCCAATTGTGTATCTTTTCATTTCTCGTTTGAGTATATTTCTGTAAGGCTTCTGATGCGAGTTTCTATTGTATTTGAGAGTTTTGCAAGTGTGGGAGTGTGTTTCTTTCAAACTGAGTATCTTTACATCGTTTGCGTATCTTTACTATTCCAATTGTGTATCTTTTCATTTCTCGTTTGAGTATCTTTCTGTAAGGCTTTCTGATGCGTGTTTCTATTGAATTTGTGAGTTTTGCAAGTGTGGGAGTGTGTTTCCTTCAAACTGAGTATCTTTACATCGTTTGCGTATCTTTACTATTCCAATTGTGTATCTTTTCATTTCTCGTTTGAGTATCTTTCTGTAAGGCTTTCTGATGCGAGTTTCTATTGAATTTGAGAGTTTTGCAAGTGTGGGAGTGTGTTTCTTTCAAACTGAGTATCTTTACATCGTTTGCGTATCTTTACTATTCCAATTGTGTATCTTTACATCGTTTACGTATCTTTACTATTCCAATTGTGTATCTTTTCATTTCTCGTTTGAGTATCTTTCTGTAAGGCTTCTGATGCGAGTTTCTATTGTATTTGAGAGTTTTGCAAGTGTGGGAGTGTTTTCTTTCAAACTGAGTATCTTTACATCGTTTGCGTATCTTTACTAATGCAACTGTGTATCTTTTCATTTCTCGTTTGAGTATATTTCTGTAAGGCTTCTGATGCGAGTTTCTATTGTATTTGAGAGTTTTGCAAGTGTGGGAGTGTGTTTCTTTCAAACTGAGTATCTTTACATCGTTTGCGTATCTTTACTAATGCAACTGTGTATCTTTTCATTTCTCGTTTGAGTATATTTCTGTAAGGCTTCTGATGCGAGTTTCTATTGTATTTGAGAGTTTTGCAAGTGTGGGAGTGTGTTTCTTTCAAACTGAGTATCTTTACATCGTTTGCGTATCTTTACTAATGCAACTGTGTATCTTTTCATTTCTCGTTTGAGTATATTTCTGTAAGGCTTCTGATGCGAGTTTCTATTGTATTTGAGAGTTTTGCAAGTGTGGGAGTGTGTTTCTTTCAAACTGAGTATCTTTACATCGTTTGCGTATCTTTACTAATGCAACTGTGTATCTTTTCATTTCTCGTTTGAGTATATTTCTGTAAGGCTTCTGATGCGAGTTTCTATTGTATTTGAGAGTTTTGCAAGTGTGGGAGTGTGTTTCTTTCAAACTGAGTATCTTTACATCGTTTGCGTATCTTTACTATTCCAATTGTGTATCTTTTCATTTCTCGTTTGAGTATCTTTCTGTAAGGCTTCTGATGCGAGTTTCTATTGTATTTGAGAGTTTTGCAAGTGTGGGAGTGTGTTTCTTTCAAACTGAGTATCTTTACATCGTTTGCGTATCTTTACTATTCCAATTGTGTATCTTTTCATTTCTCGTTTGAGTATCTTTCTGTAAGGCTTTCTGATGCGAGTTTCTATTGAATTTGAGAGTTTTGCAAGTGTGGGAGTGTGTTTCTTTCATACTGAGTATCTTTACATCGTTTGCGTATCTTTACTATTCCAATTGTGTATCTTTTCATTTCTCGTTTGAGTATCTTTCTGTAAGGCTTCTGATGCGAGTTTCTATTGTATTTGAGAGTTTTGCAAGTGTGGGAGTGTGTTTCTTTCAAACTGAGTATCTTTACATCGTTTGCGTATCTTTACTATTCCAATTGTGTATCTTTTCATTTCTCGTTTGAGTATCTTTCTGTAAGGCTTTCTGATGCGAGTTTCTATTGAATTTGAGAGTTTTGCAAGTGTGGGAGTGTGTTTCTTTCAAACTGAGTATCTTTACATCGTTTGCGTATCTTTACTATTCCAATTGTGTATCTTTTCATTTCTCGTTTGAGTATCTTTCTGTAAGGCTTTCTGATGCGAGTTTCTATTGAATTTGAGAGTTTTGCAAGTGTGGGAGTGTGTTTCCTTCAAACTGAGTATCTTTACATCGTTTGCGTATCTTTACTATTCCAATTGTGTATCTTTTCATTTCTCGTTTGAGTATCTTTCTGTAAGGCTTTCTAATGCGAGTTTCTATTGAATTTGAGAGTTTTGCAAGTGTGGGAGTGTGTTTCTTTCAAACTGAGTATCTTTACATCGTTTGCGTATCTTTACTATTCCAATTGTGTATCTTTACATCGTTTCCGTATCTTTACTATTCCAATTGTGTATCTTTACATCGTTTGCGTATCTTTACTACTCCAATTGTGTATCTTTTCATTTCTCGTTTGAGTATCTTTCTGTAAGGCTTTCTGATGCGAGTTTCTATTGTAATTGAGAGTTTTGCAAGTGTGGGAGTGTATTTCTTTCAAACTGAGTATCTTTACATCGTTTGCGTTTCTTTACTATTCCAATTGTGTATCTTTACATCGTTTGCGTATCTTTACTATTCCAATTGTGTATCTTTACATCATTTGCGTATCTTTACTATTCCAATTGTGTATCTTTTCATTTCTCGTTTGAGTATCTTTCTGTAAGGCTTCTGATGCGAGTTTCTAATGTAATTGAGAGTTTTGCAAGTGTGGGAGTGTGTTTCTTTCAAACTGAGTATCTTTACATCGTTTGCGTATCTTTACTATTCCAATTGTGTATCTTTTCATTTCTCGTTTGAGTATCTTTCTGTAAGGCTTTCTGATGCGAGTTTCTATTGAATTTGAGAGTTTTGCAAGTGTGGGAGTGTGTTTCTTTCAAACTGAGTATCTTTACATCGTTTGCGTATCTTTTCATTTCTCGTTTGAGTATATTTCTGTAAGGCTTCTGATGCGAGTTTCTATTGTATTTGAGAGTTTTGCAAGTGTGGGAGTGTGTTTCTTTCAAACTGAGTATCTTTACATCGTTTGCGTATCTTTACTATTCCAATTGTGTATCTTTTCATTTCTCGTTTGAGTATCTTTCTGTAAGGCTTTCTGATGCGAGTTTCTATTGAATTTGAGAGTTTTGCAAGTGTGGGAGTGTGTTTCTTTCATACTGAGTATCTTTACATCGTTTGCGTATCTTTACTATTCCAATTGTGTATCTTTACATCGTTTGCGTATCTTTACTACTCCAATTGTGTATCTTTTCATTTCTCGTTTGAGTATATTTCTGTAAGGCTTCTGATGCGAGTTTCTATTGTATTTGAGAGTTTTGCAAGTGTGGGAGTGTGTTTCTTTCAAACTGAGTATCTTTACATCGTTTGCGTATCTTTACTATTCCAATTGTGTATCTTTTCATTTCTCGTTTGAGTATCTTTCTGTAAGGCTTTCTGATGCGAGTTTCTATTGAATTTGTGAGTTTTGCAAGTGTGGGAGTGTGTTTCCTTCAAACTGAGTATCTTTACATCGTTTGCGTATCTTTACTATTCCAATTGTGTATCTTTTCATTTCTCGTTTGAGTATCTTTCTGTAAGGCTTTCTGATGCGAGTTTCTATTGAATTTGAGAGTTTTGCAAGTGTGGGAGTGTGTTTCTTTCAAACTGAGTATCTTTACATCGTTTGCGTATCTTTACTATTCCAATTGTGTATCTTTACATCGTTTACGTATCTTTACTATTCCAATTGTGTATCTTTTCATTTCTCGTTTGAGTATCTTTCTGTAAGGCTTCTGATGCGAGTTTCTATTGTATTTGAGAGTTTTGCAAGTGTGGGAGTGTTTTCTTTCAAACTGAGTATCTTTACATCGTTTGCGTATCTTTACTAATGCAACTGTGTATCTTTTCATTTCTCGTTTGAGTATATTTCTGTAAGGCTTCTGATGCGAGTTTCTATTGTATTTGAGAGTTTTGCAAGTGTGGGAGTGTGTTTCTTTCAAACTGAGTATCTTTACATCGTTTGCGTATCTTTACTAATGCAACTGTGTATCTTTTCATTTCTCGTTTGAGTATATTTCTGTAAGGCTTCTGATGCGAGTTTCTATTGTATTTGAGAGTTTTGCAAGTGTGGGAGTGTGTTTCTTTCAAACTGAGTATCTTTACATCGTTTGCGTATCTTTACTAATGCAACTGTGTATCTTTTCATTTCTCGTTTGAGTATATTTCTGTAAGGCTTCTGATGCGAGTTTCTATTGTATTTGAGAGTTTTGCAAGTGTGGGAGTGTGTTTCTTTCAAACTGAGTATCTTTACATCGTTTGCGTATCTTTACTAATGCAACTGTGTATCTTTTCATTTCTCGTTTGAGTATATTTCTGTAAGGCTTCTGATGCGAGTTTCTATTGTATTTGAGAGTTTTGCAAGTGTGGGAGTGTGTTTCTTTCAAACTGAGTATCTTTACATCGTTTGCGTATCTTTACTAATGCAACTGTGTATCTTTTCATTTCTCGTTTGAGTATATTTCTGTAAGGCTTCTGATGCGAGTTTCTATTGTATTTGAGAGTTTTGCAAGTGTGGGAGTGTGTTTCTTTCAAACTGAGTATCTTTACATCGTTTGCGTATCTTTACTAATGCAACTGTGTATCTTTTCATTTCTCGTTTGAGTATATTTCTGTAAGGCTTCTGATGCGAGTTTCTATTGTATTTGAGAGTTTTGCAAGTGTGGGAGTGTGTTTCTTTCAAACTGAGTATCTTTACATCGTTTGCGTATCTTTACTAATGCAACTGTGTATCTTTTCATTTCTCGTTTGAGTATATTTCTGTAAGGCTTCTGATGCGAGTTTCTATTGTATTTGAGAGTTTTGCAAGTGTGGGAGTGTGTTTCTTTCAAACTGAGTATCTTTACATCGTTTGCGTATCTTTACTATTCCAATTGTGTATCTTTTCATTTCTCGTTTGAGTATCTTTCTGTAAGGCTTCTGATGCGAGTTTCTATTGTATTTGAGAGTTTTGCAAGTGTGGGAGTGTGTTTCTTTCAAACTGAGTATCTTTACATCGTTTGCGTATCTTTACTATTCCAATTGTGTATCTTTTCATTTCTCGTTTGAGTATCTTTCTGTAAGGCTTTCTGATGCGAGTTTCTATTGAATTTGAGAGTTTTGCAAGTGTGGGAGTGTGTTTCTTTCATACTGAGTATCTTTACATCGTTTGCGTATCTTTACTATTCCAATTGTGTATCTTTTCATTTCTCGTTTGAGTATATTTCTGTAAGGCTTCTGATGCGAGTTTCTATTGTATTTGAGAGTTTTGCAAGTGTGGGAGTGTGTTTCTTTCAAACTGAGTATCTTTACATCGTTTGCGTATCTTTACTATTCCAATTGTGTATCTTTTCATTTCTCGTTTGAGTATCTTTCTGTAAGGCTTTCTGATGCGAGTTTCTATTGAATTTGAGAGTTTTGCAAGTGTGGGAGTGTGTTTGTTTCAAACTGAGTATCTTTACATCGTTTGCGTATCTTTACTATTCCAATTGTGTATCTTTTCATTTCTCGTTTGAGTATCTTTCTGTAAGGCTTTCTGATGCGAGTTTCTATTGAATTTGAGAGTTTTGCAAGTGTGGGAGTGTGTTTCCTTCAAACTGAGTATCTTTACATCGTTTGCGTATCTTTACTATTCCAATTGTGTATCTTTTCATTTCTCGTTTGAGTATCTTTCTGTAAGGCTTTCTAATGCGAGTTTCTATTGAATTTGAGAGTTTTGCAAGTGTGGGAGTGTGTTTCTTTCAAACTGAGTATCTTTACATCGTTTGCGTATCTTTACTATTCCAATTGTGTATCTTTACATCGTTTCCGTATCTTTACTATTCCAATTGTGTATCTTTACATCGTTTGCGTATCTTTACTACTCCAATTGTGTATCTTTTCATTTCTCGTTTGAGTATCTTTCTGTAAGGCTTTCTGATGCGAGTTTCTATTGTAATTGAGAGTTTTGCAAGTGTGGGAGTGTATTTCTTTCAAACTGAGTATCTTTACATCGTTTGCGTTTCTTTACTATTCCAATTGTGTATCTTTACATCGTTTGCGTATCTTTACTATTCCAATTGTGTATCTTTACATCATTTGCGTATCTTTACTATTCCAATTGTGTATCTTTTCATTTCTCGTTTGAGTATCTTTCTGTAAGGCTTCTGATGCGAGTTTCTAATGTAATTGAGAGTTTTGCAAGTGTGGGAGTGTGTTTCTTTCAAACTGAGTATCTTTACATAGTTTGCGTATCTTTACTATTCCAATTGTGTATCTTTTCATTTCTCGTTTGAGTATCTTTCTGTAAGGCTTTCTGATGCGAGTTTCTATTGAATTTGAGAGTTTTGCAAGTGTGGGAGTGTGTTTCTTTCAAACTGAGTATCTTTACATCGTTTGCGTATCTTTACTATTCCAATTGTGTATCTTTTCATTTCTCGTTTGAGTATCTTTCTGTAAGGCTTTCTGATGCGAGTTTCTATTGAATTTGAGAGTTTTGCAAGTGTGGGAGTGTGTTTCCTTCAAACTGAGTATCTTTACATCGTTTGCGTATCTTTACTATTCCAATTGTGTATCTTTTCATTTCTCGTTTGAGTATCTTTCTGTAAGGCTTTCTAATGCGAGTTTCTATTGAATTTGAGAGTTTTGCAAGTGTGGGAGTGTGTTTCTTTCAAACTGAGTATCTTTACATCGTTTGCGTAGCTTTACTATTCCAATTGTGTATCTTTACATCGTTTCCGTATCTTTACTATTCCAATTGTGTATCTTTACATCGTTTGCGTATCTTTACTACTCCAATTGTGTATCTTTTCATTTCTCGTTTGAGTATCTTTCTGTAAGGCTTTCTGATGCGAGTTTCTATTGTAATTGAGAGTTTTGCAAGTGTGGGAGTGTATTTCTTTCAAACTGAGTATCTTTACATCGTTTGCGTTTCTTTACTATTCCAATTGTGTATCTTTACATCGTTTGCGTATCTTTACTATTCCAATTGTGTATCTTTACATCATTTGCGTATCTTTACTATTCCAATTGTGTATCTTTTCATTTCTCGTTTGAGTATCTTTCTGTAAGGCTTCTGATGCGAGTTTCTAATGTAATTGAGAGTTTTGCAAGTGTGGGAGTGTGTTTCTTTCAAACTGAGTATCTTTACATCGTTTGCGTATCTTTACTATTCCAATTGTGTATCTTTTCATTTCTCGTTTGAGTATCTTTCTGTAAGGCTTTCTGATGCGAGTTTCTATTGAATTTGAGAGTTTTGCAAGTGTGGGAGTGTGTTTCTTTCAAACTGAGTATCTTTACATCGTTTGCGTATCTTTTCATTTCTCGTTTGAGTATATTTCTGTAAGGCTTCTGATGCGAGTTTCTATTGTATTTTAGAGTTTTGCAAGTGTGGGAGTGTGTTTCTTTCAAACTGAGTATCTTTACATCGTTTGCGTATCTTTACTATTCCAATTGTGTATCTTTTCATTTCTCGTTTGAGTATCTTTCTGTAAGGCTTTCTGATGCGAGTTTCTATTGAATTTGAGAGTTTTGCAAGTGTGGGAGTGTGTTTCTTTCATACTGAGTATCTTTACATCGTTTGCGTATCTTTACTATTCCAATTGTGTATCTTTACATCGTTTGCGTATCTTTACTATTCCAATTGTGTATCTTTTCATTTCTCGTTTGAGTATATTTCTCTAAGGCTTCTGATGCGAGTTTCTATTGTATTTGAGAGTTTTGCAAGTGTGGGAGTGTGTTTCTTTCAAACTGAGTATCTTTACATCGTTTGCGTATCTTTACTATTCCAATTGTGTATCTTTTCATTTCTCGTTTGAGTATCTTTCTGTAAGGCTTTCTGATGCGAGTTTCTATTGAATTTGTGAGTTTTGCAAGTGTGGGAGTGTGTTTCCTTCAAACTGAGTATCTTTACATCGTTTGCGTATCTTTACTATTCCAATTGTGTATCTTTTCATTTCTCGTTTGAGTATCTTTCTGTAAGGCTTTCTGATGCGAGTTTCTATTGAATTTGAGAGTTTTGCAAGTGTGGGAGTGTGTTTCTTTCAAACTGAGTATCTTTACATCGTTTGCGTATCTTTACTATTCCAATTGTGTATCTTTACATCGTTTACGTATCTTTACTATTCCAATTGTGTATCTTTTCATTTCTCGTTTGAGTATCTTTCTGTAAGGCTTCTGATGCGAGTTTCTATTGTATTTGAGAGTTTTGCAAGTGTGGGAGTGTTTTCTTTCAAACTGAGTATCTTTACATCGTTTGCGTATCTTTACTAATGCAACTGTGTATCTTTTCATTTCTCGTTTGAGTATATTTCTGTAAGGCTTCTGATGCGAGTTTCTATTGTATTTGAGAGTTTTGCAAGTGTGGGAGTGTGTTTCTTTCAAACTGAGTATCTTTACATCGTTTGCGTATCTTTACTAATGCAACTGTGTATCTTTTCATTTCTCGTTTGAGTATATTTCTGTAAGGCTTCTGATGCGAGTTTCTATTGTATTTGAGAGTTTTGCAAGTGTGGGAGTGTGTTTCTTTCAAACTGAGTATCTTTACATCGTTTGCGTATCTTTACTAATGCAACTGTGTATCTTTTCATTTCTCGTTTGAGTATATTTCTGTAAGGCTTCTGATGCGAGTTTCTATTGTATTTGAGAGTTTTGCAAGTGTGGGAGTGTGTTTCTTTCAAACTGAGTATCTTTACATCGTTTGCGTATCTTTACTATTCCAATTGTGTATCTTTTCATTTCTCGTTTGAGTATCTTTCTGTAAGGCTTCTGATGCGAGTTTCTATTGTATTTGAGAGTTTTGCAAGTGTGGGAGTGTGTTTCTTTCAAACTGAGTATCTTTACATCGTTTCCGTATCTTTACTATTCCAATTGTGTATCTTTTCATTTCTCGTTTGAGTATCTTTCTGTAAGGCTTTCTGATGCGAGTTTCTAATGAATTTGAGAGTTTTGCAAGTGTGGGAGTGTGTTTCTTTCAAACTGAGTATCTTTACATCGTTTGCGTATCTTTACTATTCCAATTGTGTATCTTTACATCGTTTGCGTATCTTTACTATTCCAATTGTGTATCTTTTCATTTCTCGTTTGAATATCTTTCTGTAAGGCTTCTGATGCGAGTTTCTATTGTATTAGAGAGTTTTGCAAGTGTGGGAGTGTTTTCTTTCAAACTGAGTATCTTTACATCGTTTGCGTATCTTTACTAATGCAATTGTGTATCTTTTCATTTCTCGTTTGAGTATATTTCTGTAAGGCTTCTGATGCGAGTTTCTATTGTATTTGAGAGTTTTGCAAGTGTGGGAGTGTGTTTCTTTCAAACTGAGTATCTTTACATCGTTTGCGTATCTTTACTATTCCAATTGTGTATCTTTACATCGTTTGCGTATCTTTACTCTTCCAATTGTGTATCTTTTCATTTCTCGTTTGAGTATCTTTCTGTAAGGCTTCTGATGCGAGTTTCTATTGTATTTGAGAGTTTTGCAAGTGTGGGAGTGTGTTTCTTTCAAACTGAGTATCTTTACATCGTTTGCGTATCTTTACTATTCCAATTGTGTATCTTTACATCGTTTGCGTATCTTTACTCTTCCAATTGTGTATCTTTACATCGTTTGCGTATCTTTACTATTCCAATTGAGTATCTTTTCATTTCTCGTTTGAGTATCTTTCTGTAAGGCTTTCTGATGCGAGTTTCTAATGTAATTGAGAGTTTTGCAAGTGTGGGAGTGTGTTTCTTTCAAACTGAGTATCTTTACATCGTTTGCGTATCTTTACTATTCCAATTGTGTATCTTTTCATTTCTCGTTTGAGTATCTTTCTGTAAGGCTTTCTGATGCGAGTTTCTATTGAATTTGAGAGTTTTGCAAGTGTGGGAGTGTGTTTCTTTCAAACTGAGTATCTTTACATCGTTTGCGTATCTTTACTATTCCAATTGTGTATCTTTTCATTTCTCGTTTGAGTATCTTTCTGTAAGGCTTTCTGATGCGAGTTTCTATTGACTTTGAGAGTTTTGCAAGTGTGGGAGTGTGTTTCCTTCAAACTGAGTATCTTTACATCGTTTGCGTATCTTTACTATTCCAATTGTGTATCTTTTCATTTCTCGTTTGAGTATCTTTCTGTAAGGCTTTCTGATGCGAGTTTCTATTGAATTTGAGAGTTTTGCAAGTGTGGGAGTGTGTTTCTTTCAAACTGAGTATCTTTACATCGTTTGCGTATCTTTACTATTCCAATTGTGTATCTTTACATCGTTTCCGTATCTTTACTATTCCAATTGTGTATCTTTACATCGTTTGCGTATCTTTACTACTCCAATTGTGTATCTTTTCATTTCTCGTTTGAGTATCTTTCTGTAAGGCTTTCTGATGCGAGTTTCTATTGTAATTGAGAGTTTTGCAAGTGTGGGAGTGTATTTCTTTCAAACTGAGTATCTTTACATCGTTTGCGTTTCTTTACTATTCCAATTGTGTATCTTTACATCGTTTGCGTATCTTTACTATTCCAATTGTGTATCTTTACATCATTTGCGTATCTTTACTATTCCAATTGTGTATCTTTTCATTTCTCGTTTGAGTATCTTTCTGTAAGGCTTCTGATGCGAGTTTCTAATGTAATTGAGAGTTTTGCAAGTGTGGGAGTGTGTTTCTTTCAAACTGAGTATCTTTACATCGTTTGCGTATCTTTACTATTCCAATTGTGTATCTTTTCATTTCTCGTTTGAGTATCTTTCTGTAAGGCTTTCTGATGCGAGTTTCTATTGAATTTGAGAGTTTTGCAAGTGTGGGAGTGTGTTTCTTTCAAACTGAGTATCTTTACATCGTTTGCGTATCTTTTCATTTCTCGTTTGAGTATCTTTCTGTAAGGCTTCTGATGCGAGTTTCTATTGTATTTGAGAGTTTTGCAAGTGTGGGAGTGTGTTTCTTTCAAACTGAGTATCTTTACATCGTTTGCGTATCTTTACTATTCCAATTGTGTATCTTTTCATTTCTCGTTTGAGTATCTTTCTGTAAGGCTTTCTGATGCGAGTTTCTATTGAATTTGAGAGTTTTGCAAGTGTGGGAGTGTGTTTCTTTCATACTGAGTATCTTTACATCGTTTGCGTATCTTTACTATTCCAATTGTGTATCTTTACATCGTTTGCGTATCTTTACTATTCCAATTGTGTATCTTTTCATTTCTCGTTTGAGTATATTTCTGTAAGGCTTCTGATGCGAGTTTCTATTGTATTTGAGAGTTTTGCAAGTGTGGGAGTGTGTTTCTTTCAAACTGAGTATCTTTACATCGTTTGCGTATCTTTACTATTCCAATTGTGTATCTTTTCATTTCTCGTTTGAGTATCTTTCTGTAAGGCTTTCTGATGCGAGTTTCTATTGAATTTGTGAGTTTTGCAAGTGTGGGAGTGTGTTTCCTTCAAACTGAGTATCTTTACATCGTTTGCGTATCTTTACTATTCCAATTGTGTATCTTTTCATTTCTCGTTTGAGTATCTTTCTGTAAGGCTTTCTGATGCGAGTTTCTATTGAATTTGAGAGTTTTGCAAGTGTGGGAGTGTGTTTCTTTCAAACTGAGTATCGTTACATCGTTTGCGTATCTTTACTATTCCAATTGTGTATCTTTACATCGTTTACGTATCTTTACTATTCCAATTGTGTATCTTTTCATTTCTCGTTTGAGTATCTTTCTGTAAGGCTTCTGATGCGAGTTTCTATTGTATTTGAGAGTTTTGCAAGTGTGGGAGTGTTTTCTTTCAAACTGAGTATCTTTACATCGTTTGCGTATCTTTACTAATGCAACTGTGTATCTTTTCATTTCTCGTTTGAGTATATTTCTGTAAGGCTTCTGATGCGAGTTTCTATTGTATTTGAGAGTTTTGCAAGTGTGGGAGTGTGTTTCTTTCAAACTGAGTATCTTTACATCGTTTGCGTATCTTTACTAATGCAACTGTGTATCTTTTCATTTCTCGTTTGAGTATATTTCTGTAAGGCTTCTGATGCGAGTTTCTATTGTATTTGAGAGTTTTGCAAGTGTGGGAGTGTGTTTCTTTCAAACTGAGTATCTTTACATCGTTTGCGTATCTTTACTAATGCAACTGTGTATCTTTTCATTTCTCGTTTGAGTATATTTCTGTAAGGCTTCTGATGCGAGTTTCTATTGTATTTGAGAGTTTTGCAAGTGTGGGAGTGTGTTTCTTTCAAACTGAGTATCTTTACATCGTTTGCGTATCTTTACTATTCCAATTGTGTATCTTTTCATTTCTCGTTTGAGTATCTTTCTGTAAGGCTTCTGATGCGAGTTTCTATTGTATTTGAGAGTTTTGCAAGTGTGGGAGTGTGTTTCTTTCAAACTGAGTATCTTTACATCGTTTGCGTATCTTTACTATTCCAATTGTGTATCTTTACATCGTTTCCGTATCTTTACTATTCCAATTGTGTATCTTTTCATTTCTCGTTTGAGTATCTTTCTGTAAGGCTTTCTGATGCGAGTTTCTAATGAATTTGAGAGTTTTGCAAGTGTGGGAGTGTGTTTCTTTCAAACTGAGTATCTTTACATCGTTTGCGTATCTTTACTATTCCAATTGTGTATCTTTACATCGTTTGCGTATCTTTACTATTCCAATTGTGTATCTTTTCATTTCTCGTTTGAATATCTTTCTGTAAGGCTTCTGATGCGAGTTTCTATTGTATTTGAGAGTTTTGCAAGTGTGGGAGTGTGTTTCTTTCAAACTGAGTATCTTTACATCGTTTGCGTATCTTTACTATTCCAATTGAGTATCTTTTCATTTCTCGTTTGAGTATCTTTCTGTAAGGCTTTCTGATGCGAGTTTCTAATGTAATTGAGATTTTTGCAAGTGTGGGAGTGTGTTTCTTTCAAACTGAGTATCTTTACATCGTTTGCGTATCTTTACTATTCCAATTGTGTATCTTTTCATTTCTCGTTTGAGTATCTTTCTGTAAGGCTTCTGATGCGAGTTTCTATTGTATTTGAGAGTTTTGCAAGTGTGGGAGTGTGTTTCTTTCAAACTGAGTATCTTTACATCGTTTGCGTATCTTTACTAATGCAACTGTGTATCTTTTCATTTCTCGTTTGAGTATATTTCTGTAAGGCTTCTGATGCGAGTTTCTATTGTATTTGAGAGTTTTGCAAGTGTGGGAGTGTGTTTCTTTCAAACTGAGTATCTTTACATCGTTTGCGTATCTCTACTATTCCAATTGTGTATCTTTTCATTTCTCGTTTGAGTATCTTTCTGTAAGGCTTCTGATGCGAGTTTCTATTGTATTTGAGAGTTTTGCAAGTGTGGGAGTGTGTTTCTTTCAAACTGAGTATCTTTACATCGTTTGCGTATCTTTACTATTCCAATTGTGTATCTTTTCATTTCTCGTTTGAGTATCTTTTTGTAAATCTTTCTGATGCGAGTTTCTATTGAATTTGAGAGTTTTGCAAGTGTGGGAGTGTGTTTCCTTCAAACTGAGTATCTTTACATCGTTTGCGTAGCTTTACTATTCCAATTGTGTATCTTTTCATTTCTCGTTTGAGTATCTTTCTGTAAGGCTTTCTGATGCGAGTTTCTATTGTAATTGAGAGTTTTGCAAGTGTGGGAGTGTATTTCTTTCAAACTGAGTATCTTTACATCGTTTGCGTTTCTTTACTATTCCAATTGTGTATCTTTACATCGTTTGCGTATCTTTACTATTCCAATTGAGTATCTTTACATCATTTGCGTATCTTTACTATTCCAATTGTGTATCTTTTCATTTCTCGTTTGAGTATCTTTCTGTAAGGCTTCTGATGCGAGTTTCTAATGTAATTGAGAGTTTTGCAAGTGTGGGAGTGTGTTTCTTTCAAACTGAGTATCTTTACATCGTTTGCGTATCTTTACTATTCCAATTGTGTATCTTTACATCGTTTGCGTATCTTTACTCTTCCAATTGTGTATCTTTACATCGTTTGCGTATCTTTACTATTCCAATTGAGTATCTTTTCATTTCTCATTTGAGTATCTTTCTGTAAGGCTTTCTGATGCGAGTTTCTAATGTAATTGAGAGTTTTGCAAGTGTGGGAGTGTGTTTATTTCAAACTGAGTATCTTTACATCGTTTGCGTATCTTTACTATTCCGGTTGTGTATCTTTTCATTTCTCGTTTGAGTATCTTTCTGTAAGGCTTCTGATGCGAGTTTCTATTGTATTTGAGAGTTTTGCAAGTGTGGGAGTGTGTTTCTTTCAAACTGAGTATCTTTACATCGTTTGCGTATCTTTACTAATGCAACTGTGTATCTTTTCATTTCTCGTTTGAGTATATTTCTGTAAGGCTTCTGATGCGAGTTTCTATTGTATTTGAGAGTTTTGCAAGTGTGGGAGTGTGTTTCTTTCAAACTGAGTATCTTTACATCGTTTGCGTATCTTTACTAATGCAACTGTGTATCTTTTCATTTCTCGTTTGAGTATATCTCTGTAAGGCTTCTGATGCGAGTTTCTATTGTATTTGAGAGTTTTGCAAGTGTGGGAGTGTGTTTCTTTCAAACTGAGTATCTTTACATCGTTTGCGTATCTTTACTATTCCAATTGTGTATCTTTACATCGTTTCCGTATCTTTACTATTCCAATTGTGTATCTTTACATCGTTTGCGTATCTTTACTACTCCAATTGTGTATCTTTTCATTTCTCGTTTGAGTATCTTTCTGTAAGGCTTTCTGATGCGAGTTTCTATTGTAATTGAGAGTTTTGCAAGTGTGGGAGTGTATTTCTTTCAAACTGAGTATCTTTACATCGTTTGCGTTTCTTTACTATTCCAATTGTGTATCTTTACATCGTTTGCGTATCTTTACTATTCCAATTGTGTATCTTTACATCATTTGCGTATCTTTACTATTCCAATTGTGTATCTTTTCATTTCTCGTTTGAGTATCTTTCTGTAAGGCTTCTGATGCGAGTTTCTAATGTAATTGAGAGTTTTGCAAGTGTGGGAGTGTGTTTCTTTCAAACTGAGTATCTTTACATCGTTTGCGTATCTTTACTATTCCAATTGTGTATCTTTTCATTTCTCGTTTGAGTATCTTTCTGTAAGGCTTTCTGATGCGAGTTTCTATTGAATTTGAGAGTTTTGCAAGTGTGGGAGTGTGTTTCTTTCAAACTGAGTATCTTTACATCGTTTGCGTATCTTTTCATTTCTCGTTTGAGTATATTTCTGTAAGGCTTCTGATGCGAGTTTCTATTGTATTTGAGAGTTTTGCAAGTGTGGGAGTGTGTTTCTTTCAAACTGAGTATCTTTACATCGTTTGCGTATCTTTACTATTCCAATTGTGTATCTTTTCATTTCTCGTTTGAGTATCTTTCTGTAAGGCTTTCTGATGCGAGTTTCTATTGAATTTGAGAGTTTTGCAAGTGTGGGAGTGTGTTTCTTTCATACTGAGTATCTTTACATCGTTTGCGTATCTTTACTATTCCAATTGTGTATCTTTACATCGTTTGCGTATCTTTACTATTCCAATTGTGTATCTTTTCATTTCTCGTTTGAGTATATTTCTGTAAGGCTTCTGATGCGAGTTTCTATTGTATTTGAGAGTTTTGCAAGTGTGGGAGTGTGTTTCTTTCAAACTGAGTATCTTTACATCGTTTGCGTATCTTTACTATTCCAATTGTGTATCTTTTCATTTCTCGTTTGAGTATCTTTCTGTAAGGCTTTCTGATGCGAGTTTCTATTGAATTTGTGAGTTTTGCAAGTGTGGGAGTGTGTTTCCTTCAAACTGAGTATCTTTACATCGTTTGCGTATCTTTACTATTCCAATTGTGTATCTTTTCATTTCTCGTTTGAGTATCTTTCTGTAAGGCTTTCTGATGCGAGTTTCTATTGAATTTGAGAGTTTTGCAAGTGTGGGAGTGTGTTTCTTTCAAACTGAGTATCGTTACATCGTTTGCGTATCTTTACTATTCCAATTGTGTATCTTTACATCGTTTACGTATCTTTACTATTCCAATTGTGTATCTTTTCATTTCTCGTTTGAGTATCTTTCTGTAAGGCTTCTGATGCGAGTTTCTATTGTATTTGAGAGTTTTGCAAGTGTGGGAGTGTTTTTTTTCAAACTGAGTATCTTTACATCGTTTGCGTATCTTTACTAATGCAACTGTGTATCTTTTCATTTCTCGTTTGAGTATATTTCTGTAAGGCTTCTGATGCGAGTTTCTATTGTATTTGAGAGTTTTGCAAGTGTGGGAGTGTGTTTCTTTCAAACTGAGTATCTTTACATCGTTTGCGTATCTTTACTAATGCAACTGTGTATCTTTTCATTTCTCGTTTGAGTATATTTCTGTAAGGCTTCTGATGCGAGTTTCTATTGTATTTGAGAGTTTTGCAAGTGTGGGAGTGTGTTTCTTTCAAACTGAGTATCTTTACATCGTTTGCGTATCTTTACTAATGCAACTGTGTATCTTTTCATTTCTCGTTTGAGTATATTTCTGTAAGGCTTCTGATGCGAGTTTCTATTGTATTTGAGAGTTTTGCAAGTGTGGGAGTGTGTTTCTTTCAAACTGAGTATCTTTACATCGTTTGCGTATCTTTACTATTCCAATTGTGTATCTTTTCATTTCTCGTTTGAGTATCTTTCTGTAAGGCTTCTGATGCGAGTTTCTATTGTATTTGAGAGTTTTGCAAGTGTGGGAGTGTGTTTCTTTCAAACTGAGTATCTTTACATCGTTTGCGTATCTTTACTATTCCAATTGTGTATCTTTACATCGTTTCCGTATCTTTACTATTCCAATTGTGTATCTTTTCATTTCTCGTTTGAGTATCTTTCTGTAAGGCTTTCTGATGCGAGTTTCTATTGAATTTGAGAGTTTTGCAAGTGTGGGAGTGTGTTTCTTTCAAACTGAGTATCTTTACATCGTTTGCGTATCTTTACTATTCCAATTGTGTATCTTTACATCGTTTGCGTATCTTTACTATTCCAATTGTGTATCTTTTCATTTCTCGTTTGAATATCTTTCTGTAAGGCTTCTGATGCGAGTTTCTATTGTATTTGAGAGTTTTGCAAGTGTGGGAGTGTGTTTCTTTCAAACTGAGTATCTTTACATCGTTTGCGTATCTTTACTATTCCAATTGAGTATCTTTTCATTTCTCGTTTGAGTATCTTTCTGTAAGGCTTTCTGATGCGAGTTTCTAATGTAATTGAGATTTTTGCAAGTGTGGGAGTGTGTTTCTTTCAAACTGAGTATCTTTACATCGTTTGCGTATCTTTACTATTCCAATTGTGTATCTTTTCATTTCTCGTTTGAGTATCTTTCTGTAAGGCTTCTGATGCGAGTTTCTATTGTATTTGAGAGTTTTGCAAGTGTGGGAGTGTGTTTCTTTCAAACTGAGTATCTTTACATCGTTTGCGTATCTTTACTAATGCAACTGTGTATCTTTTCATTTCTCGTTTGAGTATATTTCTGTAAGGCTTCTGATGCGAGTTTCTATTGTATTTGAGAGTTTTGCAAGTGTGGGAGTGTGTTTCTTTCAAACTGAGTATCTTTACATCGTTTGCGTATCTCTACTATTCCAATTGTGTATCTTTTCATTTCTCGTTTGAGTATCTTTCTGTAAGGCTTCTGATGCGAGTTTCTATTGTATTTGAGAGTTTTGCAAGTGTGGGAGTGTGTTTCTTTCAAACTGAGTATCTTTACATCGTTTGCGTATCTTTACTATTCCAATTGTGTATCTTTTCATTTCTCGTTTGAGTATCTTTTTGTAAATCTTTCTGATGCGAGTTTCTATTGAATTTGAGAGTTTTGCAAGTGTGGGAGTGTGTTTCCTTCAAACTGAGTATCTTTACATCGTTTGCGTAGCTTTACTATTCCAATTGTGTATCTTTTCATTTCTCGTTTGAGTATCTTTCTGTAAGGCTTTCTGATGCGAGTTTCTATTGTAATTGAGAGTTTTGCAAGTGTGGGAGTGTATTTCTTTCAAACTGAGTATCTTTACATCGTTTGCGTTTCTTTACTATTCCAATTGTGTATCTTTACATCGTTTGCGTATCTTTACTATTCCAATTGAGTATCTTTACATCATTTGCGTATCTTTACTATTCCAATTGTGTATCTTTTCATTTCTCGTTTGAGTATCTTTCTGTAAGGCTTCTGATGCGAGTTTCTAATGTAATTGAGAGTTTTGCAAGTGTGGGAGTGTGTTTCTTTCAAACTGAGTATCTTTACATCGTTTGCGTATCTTTACTATTCCAATTGTGTATCTTTACATCGTTTGCGTATCTTTACTCTTCCAATTGTGTATCTTTACATCGTTTGCGTATCTTTACTATTCCAATTGAGTATCTTTTCATTTCTCATTTGAGTATCTTTCTGTAAGGCTTTCTGATGCGAGTTTCTAATGTAATTGAGAGTTTTGCAAGTGTGGGAGTGTGTTTATTTCAAACTGAGTATCTTTACATCGTTTGCGTATCTTTACTATTCCGGTTGTGTATCTTTTCATTTCTCGTTTGAGTATCTTTCTGTAAGGCTTCTGATGCGAGTTTCTATTGTATTTGAGAGTTTTGCAAGTGTGGGAGTGTGTTTCTTTCAAACTGAGTATCTTTACATCGTTTGCGTATCTTTACTAATGCAACTGTGTATCTTTTCATTTCTCATTTGAGTATATTTCTGTAAGGCTTCTGATGCGAGTTTCTATTGTATTTGAGAGTTTTGCAAGTGTGGGAGTGTGTTTCTTTCAAACTGAGTATCTTTACATCGTTTGCGTATCTTTACTAATGCAACTGTGTATCTTTTCATTTCTCGTTTGAGTATATCTCTGTAAGGCTTCTGATGCGAGTTTCTATTGTATTTGAGAGTTTTGCAAGTGTGGGAGTGTGTTTCTTTCAAACTGAGTATCTTTACATCGTTTGCGTATCTTTACTATTCCAATTGTGTATCTTTTCATTTCTCGTTTGAGTATCTTTCTGTAAGGCTTTCTGATGCGAGTTTCTATTGAATTTGAGAGTTTTGCAAGTGTGGGAGTGTGTTTCCTTCAAACTGAGTATCTTTACATCGTTTGCGTATCTTTACTATTCCAATTGTGTATCTTTTCATTTCTCGTTTGAGTATCTTTCTGTAAGGCTTTCTGATGCGAGTTTCTAATGTAATTGAGAGTTTTGCAAGTGTGGGAGTGTGTTTCTTTCAAACTGAGTATCTTTACATCGTTTGCTTATCTTTACTATTCCAATTGTGTATTTTTTCATTTCTCGTTTGAGTATCTTTCTGTAAGGCTTCTGATGCGAGTTTCTATTGTATTTGAGAGTTTTGCAAGTGTGGGAGTGTGTTTCTTTCAAACTGAGTATCTTTACATCGTTTGCGTATCTTTACTAATGCAACTGTGTATCTTTTCATTTCTCGTTTGAGTATATTTCTGTAAGGCTTCTGATGCGAGTTTCTATTGAATTTGAGAGTTTTGCAAGTGTGGGAGTGTGTTTCTTTCAAACTGAGTATCTTTACATCGTTTGCGTATCTTTACTAATGCAACTGTGTATCTTTTCATTTCTCGTTTGAGTATATTTCTGTAAGGCTTCTGATGCGAGTTTCTATTGTATTTGAGAGTTTTGCAAGTGTGGGAGTGTGTTTCTTTCAAACTGAGTATCTTTACATCGTTTGCGTATCTTTACTATTCCAATTGTGTATCTTTTCATTTCTCGTTTGAGTATCTTTTTGTAAGGCTTTCTGATGCGAGTTTCTATTGAATTTGAGAGTTTTGCAAGTGTGGGAGTGTGTTTCCTTCAAACTGAGTATCTTTACATCGTTTGCGTAGCTTTACTATTCCAATTGTGTATCTTTTCATTTCTCGTTTGAGTATCTTTCTGTAAGGCTTTCTGATGCGAGTTTCTATTGTAATTGAGAGTTTTGCAAGTGTGGGAGTGTATTTCTTTCAAACTGAGTATCTTTACATCGTTTGCGTTTCTTTACTATTCCAATTGTGTATCTTTACATCGTTTGCGTATCTTTACTATTCCAATTGAGTATCTTTACATCATTTGCGTATCTTTACTATTCCAATTGTGTATCTTTTCATTTCTCGTTTGAGTATCTTTCTGTAAGGCTTCTGATGCGAGTTTCTAATGTAATTGAGAGTTTTGCAAGTGTGGGAGTGTGTTTCTTTCAAACTGAGTATCTTTACATCGTTTGCGTATCTTTACTATTCCAATTGTGTATCTTTACATCGTTTGCGTATCTTTACTCTTCCAATTGTGTATCTTTACATCGTTTGCGTATCTTTACTATTCCAATTGAGTATCTTTTCATTTCTCATTTGAGTATCTTTCTGTAAGGCTTTCTGATGCGAGTTTCTAATGTAATTGAGAGTTTTGCAAGTGTGGGAGTGTGTTTATTTCAAACTGAGTATCTTTACATCGTTTGCGTATCTTTACTATTCCGGTTGTGTATCTTTTCATTTCTCGTTTGAGTATCTTTCTGTAAGGCTTCTGATGCGAGTTTCTATTGTATTTGAGAGTTTTGCAAGTGTGGGAGTGTGTTTCTTTCAAACTGAGTATCTTTACATCGTTTGCGTATCTTTACTAATGCAACTGTGTATCTTTTCATTTCTCGTTTGAGTATATTTCTGTAAGGCTTCTGATGCGAGTTTCTATTGTATTTGAGAGTTTTGCAAGTGTGGGAGTGTGTTTCTTTCAAACTGAGTATCTTTACATCGTTTGCGTATCTTTACTAATGCAACTGTGTATCTTTTCATTTCTCGTTTGAGTATATCTCTGTAAGGCTTCTGATGCGAGTTTCTATTGTATTTGAGAGTTTTGCAAGTGTGGGAGTGTGTTTCTTTCAAACTGAGTATCTTTACATCGTTTGCGTATCTTTACTATTCCAATTGTGTATCTTTTCATTTCTCGTTTGAGTATCTTTCTGTAAGGCTTTCTGATGCGAGTTTCTATTGAATTTGAGAGTTTTGCAAGTGTGGGAGTGTGTTTCCTTCAAACTGAGTATCTTTACATCGTTTGCGTATCTTTACTATTCCAATTGTGTATCTTTTCATTTCTCGTTTGAGTATCTTTCTGTAAGGCTTTCTGATGCGAGTTTCTAATGTATTTGAGAGTTTTGCAAGTGTGGGAGTGTGTTTCTTTCAAACTGAGTATCTTTACATCGTTTGCTTATCTTTACTATTCCAATTGTGTATTTTTTCATTTCTCGTTTGAGTATCTTTCTGTAAGGCTTCTGATGCGAGTTTCTATTGTATTTGAGAGTTTTGCAAGTGTGGGAGTGTGTTTCTTTCAAACTGAGTATCTTTACATCGTTTGCGTATCTTTACTAATGCAACTGTGTATCTTTTCATTTCTCGTTTGAGTATATTTCTGTAAGGCTTCTGATGCGAGTTTCTATTGAATTTGAGAGTTTTGCAAGTGTGGGAGTGTGTTTCTTTCAAACTGAGTATCTTTACATCGTTTGCGTATCTTTACTAATGCAACTGTGTATCTTTTCATTTCTCGTTTGAGTATATTTCTGTAAGGCTTCTGATGCGAGTTTCTATTGTATTTGAGAGTTTTGCAAGTGTGGGAGTGTGTTTCTTTCAAAATGAGTATCTTTACATCGTTTGCGTATCTTTACTATTCCAATTGTGTATCTTTTCATTTCTCGTTTGAGTATCTTTTTGTAAGGCTTTCTGATGCGAGTTTCTATTGAATTTGAGAGTTTTGCAAGTGTGGGAGTGTGTTTCCTTCAAACTGAGTATCTTTACATCGTTTGCGTATCTTTACTATTCCAATTGTGTATCTTTTCATTTCTCGTTTGAGTATCTTTCTGTAAGGCTTTCTGATGCGAGTTTCTATTGTAATTGAGAGTTTTGCAAGTGTGGGAGTGTATTTCTTTCAAACTGAGTATCTTTACATCGTTTGCGTTTCTTTACTATTCCAATTGTGTATCTTTACATCGTTTGCGTATCTTTACTATTCCAATTGAGTATCTTTACATCATTTGCGTATCTTTACTATTCCAATTGTGTATCTTTTCATTTCTCGTTTGAGTATCTTTCTGTAAGGCTTCTGATGCGAGTTTCTATTGTATTTGAGAGTTTTGCAAGTGTGGGAGTGTGTTTCTTTCAAACTGAGTATCTTTACATCGTTTGCGTATCTTTACTATTCCAATTGTGTATCTTTACATCGTTTGCGTATCTTTACTCTTCCAATTGTGTATCTTTACATCGTTTGCGTATCTTTACTATTCCAATTGAGTATCTTTTCATTTCTCATTTGAGTATCTTTCTGTAAGGCTTTCTGATGCGAGTTTCTAATGTAATTGAGAGTTTTGCAAGTGTGGGAGTGTGTTTATTTCAAACTGAGTATCTTTACATCGTTTGCGTATCTTTACTATTCCGGTTGTGTATCTTTTCATTTCTCGTTTGAGTATCTTTCTGTAAGGCTTCTGATGCGAGTTTCTATTGTATTTGAGAGTTTTGCAAGTGTGGGAGTGTGTTTCTTTCAAACTGAGTATCTTTACATCGTTTGCGTATCTTTACTAATGCAACTGTGTATCTTTTCATTTCTCGTTTGAGTATATTTCTGTAAGGCTTCTGATGCGAGTTTCTATTGTATTTGAGAGTTTTGCAAGTGTGGGAGTGTGTTTCTTTCAAACTGAGTATCTTTACATCGTTTGCGTATCTTTACTAATGCAACTGTGTATCTTTTCATTTCTCGTTTGAGTATATCTCTGTAAGGCTTCTGATGCGAGTTTCTATTGTATTTGAGAGTTTTGCAAGTGTGGGAGTGTGTTTCTTTCAAACTGAGTATCTTTACATCGTTTGCGTATCTTTACTATTCCAATTGTGTATCTTTTCATTTCTCGTTTGAGTATCTTTCTGTAAGGCTTTCTGATGCGAGTTTCTATTGAATTTGAGAGTTTTGCAAGTGTGGGAGTGTGTTTCCTTCAAACTGAGTATCTTTACATCGTTTGCGTATCTTTACTATTCCAATTGTGTATCTTTTCATTTCTCGTTTGAGTATCTTTCTGTAAGGCTTTCTGATGCGAGTTTCTAATGTAATTGAGAGTTTTGCAAGTGTGGGAGTGTGTTTCTTTCAAACTGAGTATCTTTACATCGTTTGCTTATCTTTACTATTCCAATTGTGTATTTTTTCATTTCTCGTTTGAGTATCTTTCTGTAAGGCTTCTGATGCGAGTTTCTATTGTATTTGAGAGTTTTGCAAGTGTGGGAGTGTGTTTCTTTCAAACTGAGTATCTTTACATCGTTTGCGTATCTTTACTAATGCAACTGTGTATCTTTTCATTTCTCGTTTGAGTATATTTCTGTAAGGCTTCTGATGCGAGTTTCTATTGAATTTGAGAGTTTTGCAAGTGTGGGAGTGTGTTTCTTTCAAACTGAGTATCTTTACATCGTTTGCGTATCTTTACTAATGCAACTGTGTATCTTTTCATTTCTCGTTTGAGTATATTTCTGTAAGGCTTCTGATGCGAGTTTCTATTGTATTTGAGAGTTTTGCAAGTGTGGGAGTGTGTTTCTTTCAAACTGAGTATCTTTACATCGTTTGCGTATCTTTACTATTCCAATTGTGTATCTTTTCATTTCTCGTTTGAGTATCTTTTTGTAAGGCTTTCTGATGCGAGTTTCTATTGAATTTGAGAGTTTTGCAAGTGTGGGAGTGTGTTTCCTTCAAACTGAGTATCTTTACATCGTTTGCGTAGCTTTACTATTCCAATTGTGTATCTTTTCATTTCTCGTTTGAGTATCTTTCTGTAAGGCTTTCTGATGCGAGTTTCTATTGAATTTGAGAGTTTTGCAAGTGTGGGAGTGTGTTTCTTTCAAACTGAGTATCTTTACATCGTTTGCGTATCTTTACTATTCCAATTGTGTATCTTTACATCGTTTCCGTATCTTTACTATTCCAATTGTGTATCTTTACATCGTTTGCGTATCTTTACTACTCCAATTGTGTATCTTTTCATTTCTCGTTTGAGTATCTTTCTGTATGGCTTTCTGATGCGAGTTTCTATTGTAATTGAGAGTTTTGCAAGTGTGGGAGTGTATTTCTTTCAAACTGAGTATCTTTACATCGTTTGCGTTTCTTTACTATTCCAATTGTGTATCTTTACATCGTTTGCGTATCTTTACTATTCCAATTGTGTATCTTTACATCATTTGCGTATCTTTACTATTCCAATTGTGTATCTTTTCATTTCTCGTTTGAGTATCTTTCTGTAAGGCTTCTGATGCGAGTTTCTAATGTAATTGAGAGTTTTGCAAGTGTGGGAGTGTGTTTCTTTCAAACTGAGTATCTTTACATCGTTTGCGTATCTTTACTATTCCAATTGTGTATCTTTTCATTTCTCGTTTGAGTATCTTTCTATAAGGCTTTCTGATGCGAGTTTCTAATGTAATTGAGAGTTTTGCAAGTGTGGGAGTGTGTTTCTTTCAAACTGAGTATCTTTACATCGTTTGCGTATCTTTACTATCCCAATTGTGTATCTTTACATCGTTTCCGTATCTTTACTATTCCAATTGTGTATCTTTACATCGTTTGCGTATCTTTACTATTCCAATTGTGTATCTTTACATCGTTTGCGTATCTTTACTATTCCAATTGAGTATCTTTTCATTTCTCGATTGAGTATCTTTCTGTAAGGCTTTCTGATGCGAGTTTCTAATGTAATTGAGAGTTTTGCAAGTGTGGGAGTGTGTTTCTTTCAAACTGAGTATCTTTACATCGTTTGCGTATCTTTACTATTCCAATTGTGTATCTTTTCATTTCTCGATTGAGTATCTTTCCGTAAGGCTTTCGGATGCGAGTTTCTATTGAATTTGAGAGTTTTGCAAGTGTGGGAGTGTGTTTCTTTCAAACTGAGTATCTTTACATCGTTTGCGTATCTTTACTATTCCAATTGTGTATCTTTACATCGTTTGCGTATCTTTACTATTCCAATTGTGTATTTTTTCATTTCTCGTTTGAGTATCTTTCTGTAAGGCTTCTGATGCGAGTTTCTATTGTATTTGAGAGTTTTGCAAGTGTGGGAGTGTGTTTCTTTCAAACTGAGTATCTTTACATCGTTTGCGTTTCTTTACTATTCCAATTGTGTATCTTTACATCGTTTGCGTATCTTTACTATTCCAATTGTGTATCTTTTCATTTCTCGTTTGAGTATCTTTCTGTAAGGCTTCTGATGCGAGTTTCTAATGTAATTGAGAGTTTTGCAAGTGTGGGAGTGTGTTTCTTTCAAACTGAGTATCTTTACATCGTTTGCGTATCTTTACTATTCCAATTGTGTATCTTTTCATTTCTCGTTTGAGTATCTTTCTATAAGGCTTTCTGATGCGAGTTTCTATTGAATTTGAGAGTTTTGCAAGTGTGGGAGTGTGTTTCTTTCAAACTGAGTATCTTTACATCGTTTGCGTTTCTTTACTATTCCAATTGTGTATCTTTACATCGTTTGCGTATCTTTACTATTCCAATTGTGTATCTTTACATCATTTGCGTATCTTTACTATTCCAATTGTGTATCTTTTCATTTCTCGTTTGAGTATCTTTCTGTAAGGCTTCTGATGCGAGTTTCTAATGTAATTGAGAGTTTTGCAAGTGTGGGAGTGTGTTTCTTTCAAACTGAGTATCTTTACATCGTTTGCGTATCTTTACTATTCCAATTGTGTATCTTTTCATTTCTCGTTTGAGTATCTTTCTGTAAGGCTTTCTGATGCGAGTTTCTATTGAATTTGAGAGTTTTGCAAGTGTGGGAGTGTGTTTCTTTCAAACTGAGTATCTTTACATCGTTTGCGTATCTTTACTAATGCAACTGTGTATCTTTTCATTTCTCGTTTGAGTATATTTCTGTAAGGCTTCTGATGCGAGTTTCTATTGTATTTGAGAGTTTTGCAAGTGTGGAAGTGTGTTTCTTTCAAACTGAGTATCTTTACATCGTTTGCGTATCTTTACTATTCCAATTGTGTATCTTTACATCGTTTGTGTATCTTTACTATTCCAATTGTGTATCTTTTCATTTCTCGTTTGAGTATCCTTCTGTAAGGCTTTCTGATGCGAGTTTCTATTGTATTTGAGAGTTTTGCAAGTGTGGGAGTGTGTTTCTTTCAAACTGAGTATCTTTACATCGTTTGCGTATCTTTACTATTCCAATTGTGTATCTTTACATCGTTTGCGTATCTTTACTATTCCAATTGTGTATCTTTTCATTTCTCGTTTGAGTATCTTTCTGTAAGACTTCTGATGCGAGTTTCTATTGAATTTGAGAGTTTTGCACGTGTGGGAGTGTGTTTCCTTCAAACTGAGTATCTTTACATCGTTTGCGTATCTTTACTATTCCAATTGTGTATCTTTTCATTTCTCGTTTGAGTATCTTTCTGTAAGGCTTTCTGATGCGAGTTTCTAATGTAATTGAGAGTTTTGCAAGTGTGGGAGTGTGTTTCTTTCAAACTGAGTATCTTTACATCGTTTGCTTATCTTTACTATTCCAATTGTGTATTTTTTCATTTCTCGTTTGAGTATCTTTCTGTAAGGCTTCTGATGCGAGTTTCTATTGTATTTGAGAGTTTTGCAAGTGTGGGAGTGTGTTTCTTTCAAACTGAGTATCTTTACATCGTTTGCGTATCTTTACTAATGCAACTGTGTATCTTTTCATTTCTCGTTTGAGTATATTTCTGTAAGGCTTCTGATGCGAGTTTCTATTGAATTTGAGAGTTTTGCAAGCGTGGGAGTGTGTTTCTTTCAAACTGAGTATCTTTACATCGTTTGCGTATCTTTACTAATGCAACTGTGTATCTTTTCATTTCTCGTTTGAGTATATTTCTGTAAGGCTTCTGATGCGAGTTTCTATTGTATTTGAGAGTTTTGCAAGTGTGGGAGTGTGTTTCTTTCAAACTGAGTATCTTTACATCGTTTGCGTATCTTTACTATTCCAATTGTGTATCTTTTCATTTCTCGTTTGAGTATCTTTTTGTAAGGCTTTCTGATGCGAGTTTCTATTGAATTTGAGAGTTTTGCAAGTGTGGGAGTGTGTTTCCTTCAAACTGAGTATCTTTACATCGTTTGCGTAGCTTTACTATTCCAATTGTGTATCTTTTCATTTCTCGTTTGAGTATCTTTCTGTAAGGCTTTCTGATGCGAGTTTCTATTGAATTTGAGAGTTTTGCAAGTGTGGGAGTGTGTTTCTTTCAAACTGAGTATCTTTACATCGTTTGCGTAGCTTTACTATTCCAATTGTGTATCTTTACATCGTTTCCGTATCTTTACTATTCCAATTGTGTATCTTTACATCGTTTGCGTATCTTTACTACTCCAATTGTGTATCTTTTCATTTCTCGTTTGAGTATCTTTCTGTAAGGCTTTCTGATGCGAGTTTCTATTGTAATTGAGAGTTTTGCAAGTGTGGGAGTGTGTTTCTTTCAAACTGAGTATCTTTACATCGTTTGCGTATCTTTACTATTCCAATTGTGTATCTTTTCATTTCTCGTTTGAGTATCTTTCTATAAGGCTTTCTGATGCGAGTTTCTATTGAATTTGAGAGTTTTGCAAGTGTGGGAGTGTGTTTCTTTCAAACTGAGTATCTTTACATCGTTTGCGTATCTTTACTATCCCAATTGTGTATCTTTACATCGTTTCCGTATCTTTACTATTCCAATTGTGTATCTTTACATCGTTTGCGTATCTTTACTATTCCAATTGTGTATCTTTACATCGTTTCCGTATCTTTACTATTCCAATTGAGTATCTTTTCATTTCTCGATTGAGTATCTTTCTGTAAGGCTTTCTGATGCGAGTTTCTAATGTAATTGAGAGTTTTGCAAGTGTGGGAGTGTGTTTCTTTCAAACTGAGTATCTTTACATCGTTTGCGTATCTTTACTATTCCAATTGTGTATCTTTTCATTTCTCGTTTGAGTATCTTTCTGTAAGGCTTCTGATGCGAGTTTCTAATGTAATTGAGAGTTTTGCAAGTGTGGGAGTGTGTTTCTTTCAAACTGAGTATCTTTACATCGTTTGCGTATCTTTACTATTCCAATTGTGTATCTTTTCATTTCTCGTTTGAGTATCTTTCTATAAGGCTTTCTGATGCGAGTTTCTATTGAATTTGAGAGTTTTGCAAGTGTGGGAGTGTGTTTCTTTCAAACTGAGTATCTTTACATCGTTTGCGTTTCTTTACTATTCCAATTGTGTATCTTTACATCGTTTGCGTATCTTTACTATTCCAATTGTGTATCTTTACATCATTTGCGTATCTTTACTATTCCAATTGTGTATCTTTTCATTTCTCGTTTGAGTATCTTTCTGTAAGGCTTCTGATGCGAGTTTCTAATGTAATTGAGAGTTTTGCAAGTGTGGGAGTGTGTTTCTTTCAAACTGAGTATCTTTACATCGTTTGCTTATCTTTACTATTCCAATTGTGTATCTTTTCATTTCTCGTTTGAGTATCTTTCTGTAAGGCT
This sequence comes from Argentina anserina, assembly GCF_933775445.1. Classification (NCBI taxonomy): domain Eukaryota; kingdom Viridiplantae; phylum Streptophyta; class Magnoliopsida; order Rosales; family Rosaceae; genus Argentina; species Argentina anserina. The sequence continues at coordinate 188,254 of NW_026089433.1, read as the reverse complement.
TTCTGATGCGAGTTTCTATTGAATTTGAGAGTTTTGCAAGTGTGGGAGTGTGTTTCTTTCAAACTGAGTATCTTTACATCGTTTGCGTATCTTTACTAATGCAACTGTGTATCTTTTCATTTCTCGTTTGAGTATATTTCTGTAAGGCTTCTGATGCGAGTTTCTATTGTATTTGAGAGTTTTGCAAGTGTGGGAGTGTGTTTCTTTCAAACTGAGTATCTTTACATCGTTTGCGTATCTTTACTATTCCAATTGTGTATCTTTACATCGTTTGTGTATCTTTACTATTCCAATTGTGTATCTTTTCATTTCTCGTTTGAGTATCCTTCTGTAAGGCTTTCTGATGCGAGTTTCTATTGTATTTGAGAGTTTTGCAAGTGTGGGAGTGTGTTTCTTTCAAACTGAGTATCTTTACATCGTTTGCGTATCTTTACTATTCCAATTGTGTATCTTTACATCGTTTGCGTATCTTTACTATTCCAATTGTGTATCTTTTCATTTCTCGTTTGAGTATCTTTCTGTAAGGCTTCTGATGTGAGTTTCTATTGAATTTGAGAGTTTTGCACGTGTGGGAGTGTGTTTCCTTCAAACTGAGTATCTTTACATCGTTTGCGTATCTTTACTATTCCAATTGTGTATCTTTTCATTTCTCGTTTGAGTATCTTTCTGTAAGGCTTTCTGATGCGAGTTTCTAATGTAATTGAGAGTTTTGCAAGTGTGGGAGTGTGTTTCTTTCAAACTGAGTATCTTTACATCGTTTGCTTATCTTTACTATTCCAATTGTGTATTTTTTCATTTCTCGTTTGAGTATATTTCTGTAAGGCTTCTGATGCGAGTTTCTATTGAATTTGAGAGTTTTGCAAGCGTGGGAGTGTGTTTCTTTCAAACTGAGTATCTTTACATCGTTTGCGTACCTTTACTAATGCAACTGTGTATCTTTTCATTTCTCGTTTGAGTATATTTCTGTAAGGCTTCTGATGCGAGTTTCTATTGTATTTGAGAGTTTTGCAAGTGTGGGAGTGTGTTTCTTTCAAACTGAGTATCTTTACATCGTTTGCGTATCTTTACTATTCCAATTGTGTATCTTTTCATTTCTCGTTTGAGTATCTTTTTGTAAGGCTTTCTGATGCGAGTTTCTATTGAATTTGAGAGTTTTGCAAGTGTGGGAGTGTGTTTCCTTCAAACTGAGTATCTTTACATCGTTTGCGTAGCTTTACTATTCCAATTGTGTATCTTTTCATTTCTCGTTTGAGTATCTTTCTGTAAGGCTTTCTGATGCGAGTTTCTATTGAATTTGAGAGTTTTGCAAGTGTGGGAGTGTGTTTCTTTCAAACTGAGTATCTTTACATCGTTTGCGTAGCTTTACTATTCCAATTGTGTATCTTTACATCGTTTGCGTATCTTTACTATTCCAATTGTGTATCTTTACATCGTTTGCGTATCTTTACTACTCCAATTGTGTATCTTTTCATTTCTCGTTTGAGTATCTTTCTGTAAGGCTTTCTGATGCGAGTTTCTATTGTAATTGAGAGTTTTGCAATTGTGGGAGTGTATTTCTTTCAAACTGAGTATCTTTACATCGTTTGCGTTTCTTTACTATTCCAATTGTGTATCTTTACATCGTTTGCGTATCTTTACTATTCCAATTGTGTATCTTTACATCATTTGCGTATCTTTACTATTCCAATTGTGTATCTTTTCATTTCTCGTTTGAGTATCTTTCTGTAAGGCTTCTGATGCGAGTTTCTAATGTAATTGAGAGTTTTGCAAGTGTGGGAGTGTGTTTCTTTCAAACTGAGTATCTTTACATCGTTTGCGTATCTTTACTATTCCAATTGTGTATCTTTTCATTTCTCGTTTGAGTATCTTTCTATAAGGCTTTCTGATGCGAGTTTCTATTGAATTTGAGAGTTTTGCAAGTGTGGGAGTGTGTTTCTTTCAAACTGAGTATCTTTACATCGTTTGCGTATCTTTACTATCCCAATTGTGTATCTTTACATCGTTTCCGTATCTTTACTATTCCAATTGTGTATCTTTACATCGTTTGCGTATCTTTACTATTCCAATTGTGTATCTTTACATCGTTTGCGTATCTTTACTATTCCAATTGAGTATCTTTTCATTTCTCGATTGAGTATCTTTCTGTAAGGCTTTCTGATGCGAGTTTCTAATGTAATTGAGAGTTTTGCAAGTGTGGGAGTGTGTTTCTTTCAAACTGAGTATCTTTACATCGTTTGCGTATCTTTACTATTCCAATTGTGTATCTTTTCATTTCTCGATTGAGTATCTTTCCGTAAGGCTTTCGGATGCGAGTTTCTATTGAAATTGAGAGTTTTGCAAGTGTGGGAGTGTGTTTCTTTCAAACTGAGTATCTTTACATCGTTTGCGTTTCTTTACTATTCCAATTGTGTATCTTTACATCGTTTGCGTATCTTTACTATTCCAATTGTGTATCTTTACATCATTTGCGTATCTTTACTATTCCAATTGTGTATCTTTTCATTTCTCGTTTGAGTATCTTTCTGTAAGGCTTCTGATGCGAGTTTCTAATGTAATTGAGAGTTTTGCAAGTGTGGGAGTGTGTTTCTTTCAAACTGAGTATCTTTACATCGTTTGCTTATCTTTACTATTCCAATTGTGTATCTTTTCATTTCTCGTTTGAGTATCTTTCTGTAAGGCTTTCTGATGCGAGTTTCTATTGAATTTGAGAGTTTTGCAAGTGTGGGAGTGTGTTTCTTTCAAACTGAGTATCTTTACATCGTTTGCGTAGCTTTACTATTCCAATTGTGTATCTTTACATCGTTTCCGTATCTTTACTATTCCAATTGTGTATCTTTACATCGTTTGCGTATCTTTACTACTCCAATTGTGTATCTTTTCATTTCTCGTTTGAGTATCTTTCTGTAAGGCTTTCTGATGCGAGTTTCTATTGTAATTGAGAGTTTTGCAAGTGTGGGAGTGTATTTCTTTCAAACTGAGTATCTTTACATCGTTTGCGTTTCTTTACTATTCCAATTGTGTATCTTTACATCGTTTGCGTATCTTTACTATTCCAATTGTGTATCTTTACATCATTTGCGTATCTTTACTATTCCAATTGTGTATCTTTTCATTTCTCGTTTGAGTATCTTTCTGTAAGGCTTCTGATGCGAGTTTCTAATGTAATTGAGAGTTTTGCAAGTGTGGGAGTGTGTTTCTTTCAAACTGAGTATCTTTACATCGTTTGCGTATCTTTACTATTCCAATTGTGTATCTTTTCATTTCTCGTTTGAGTATCTTTCTATAAGGCTTTCTGATGCGAGTTTCTATTGAATTTGAGAGTTTTGCAAGTGTGGGAGTGTGTTTCTTTCAAACTGAGTATCTTTACATCGTTTGCGTATCTTTACTATCCCAATTGTGTATCTTTACATCGTTTCCGTATCTTTACTATTCCAATTGTGTATCTTTACATCGTTTGCGTATCTTTACTATTCCAATTGTGTATCTTTACATCGTTTGCGTATCTTTACTATTCCAATTGAGTATCTTTTCATTTCTCGATTGAGTATCTTTCTGTAAGGCTTTCTGATGCGAGTTTCTAATGTAATTGAGAGTTTTGCAAGTGTGGGAGTGTGTTTCTTTCAAACTGAGTATCTTTACATCGTTTGCGTATCTTTACTATTCCAATTGTGTATCTTTTCATTTCTCGATTGAGTATCTTTCCGTAAGGCTTTCGGATGCGAGTTTCTATTGAATTTGAGAGTTTTGCAAGTGTGGGAGTGTGTTTCTTTCAAACTGAGTATCTTTACATCGTTTGCGTATCTTTACTATTCCAATTGTGTATCTTTACATCGTTTGCGTATCTTTACTATTCCAATTGTGTATTTTTTCATTTCTCGTTTGAGTATCTTTCTGTAAGGCTTCTGATGCGAGTTTCTATTGTATTTGAGAGTTTTGCAAGTGTGGGAGTGTGTTTCTTTCAAACTGAGTATCTTTACATCGTTTGCGTTTCTTTACTATTCCAATTGTGTATCTTTACATCGTTTGCGTATCTTTACTATTCCAATTGTGTATCTTTTCATTTCTCGTTTGAGTATCTTTCTGTAAGGCTTCTGATGCGAGTTTCTAATGTAATTGAGAGTTTTGCAAGTGTGGGAGTGTGTTTCTTTCAAACTGAGTATCTTTACATCGTTTGCGTATCTTTACTATTCCAATTGTGTATCTTTTCATTTCTCGTTTGAGTATCTTTCTATAAGGCTTTCTGATGCGAGTTTCTATTGAATTTGAGAGTTTTGCAAGTGTGGGAGTGTGTTTCTTTCAAACTGAGTATCTTTACATCGTTTGCGTTTCTTTACTATTCCAATTGTGTATCTTTACATCGTTTGCGTATCTTTACTATTCCAATTGTGTATCTTTACATCATTTGCGTATCTTTACTATTCCAATTGTGTATCTTTTCATTTCTCGTTTGAGTATCTTTCTGTAAGGCTTCTGATGCGAGTTTCTAATGTAATTGAGAGTTTTGCAAGTGTGGGAGTGTGTTTCTTTCAAACTGAGTATCTTTACATCGTTTGCTTATCTTTACTATTCCAATTGTGTATCTTTTCATTTCTCGTTTGAGTATCTTTCTGTAAGGCTTTCTGATGCGAGTTTCTATTGAATTTGAGAGTTTTGCAAGTGTGGGAGTGTGTTTCTTTCAAACTGAGTATCTTTACATCGTTTGCGTATCTTTACTAATGCAACTGTGTATCTTTTCATTTCTCGTTTGAGTATATTTCTGTAAGGCTTCTGATGCGAGTTTCTATTGTATTTGAGAGTTTTGCAAGTGTGGGAGTGTGTTTCTTTCAAACTGAGTATCTTTACATCGTTTGCGTATCTTTACTATTCCAATTGTGTATCTTTACATCGTTTGCGTATCTTTACTATTCCAATTGTGTATCTTTTCATTTCTCGTTTGAGTATCCTTCTGTAAGGCTTTCTGATGCGAGTTTCTATTGTATTTGAGAGTTTTGCAAGTGTGGGAGTGTGTTTCTTTCAAACTGAGTATCTTTACATCGTTTGCGTATCTTTACTATTCCAATTGTGTATCTTTACATCGTTTGCGTATCTTTACTATTCCAATTGTGTATCTTTTCATTTCTCGTTTGAGTATCTTTCTGTAAGGCTTCTGATGCGAGTTTCTATTGAATTTGAGAGTTTTGCACGTGTGGGAGTGTGTTTCCTTCAAACTGAGTATCTTTACATCGTTTGCGTATCTTTACTATTCCAATTGTGTATCTTTTCATTTCTCGTTTGAGTATCTTTCTGTAAGGCTTCTGATGCGAGTTTCTAATGTAATTGAGAGTTTTGCAAGTGTGGGAGTGTGTTTCTTTCAAACTGAGTATCTTTACATCGTTTGCGTATCTTTACTATCCCAATTGTGTATCTTTACATCGTTTCCGTATCTTTACTATTCCAATTGTGTATCTTTACATCGTTTGCGTATCTTTACTATTCCAATTGTGTATCTTTACATCGTTTGCGTATCTTTACTATTCCAATTGAGTATCTTTTCATTTCTCGATTGAGTATCTTTCTGTAAGGCTTTCTGATGCGAGTTTCTAATGTAATTGAGAGTTTTGCAAGTGTGGGAGTGTGTTTCTTTCAAACTGAGTATCTTTACATCGTTTGCGTATCTTTACTATTCCAATTGTGTATCTTTTCATTTCTCGATTGAGTATCTTTCCGTAAGGCTTTCGGATGCGAGTTTCTATTGAATTTGAGAGTTTTGCAAGTGTGGGAGTGTGTTTCTTTCAAACTGAGTATCTTTACATCGTTTGCGTTTCTTTGCTATTCCAATTGTGTATCTTTACATTGTTTCCGTATCTTTACTATTCCAATTGTGTATCTTTACATCATTTGCGTATCTTTACTATTCCAATTGTGTATCTTTTCATTTCTCGTTTGAGTATCTTTCTGTAAGGCTTCTGATGCGAGTTTCTAATGTAATTGAGAGTTTTGCAAGTGTGGGAGTGTGTTTCTTTCAAACTGAGTATCTTTACATCGTTTGCTTATCTTTACTATTCCAATTGTGTATCTTTTCATTTCTCGTTTGAGTATCTTTCTGTAAGGCTTTCTGATGCGAGTTTCTATTGAATTTGAGAGTTTTGCAAGTGTGGGAGTGTGTTTCTTTCAAACTGAGTATCTTTACATCGTTTGCGTAGCTTTACTATTCCAATTGTGTATCTTTACATCGTTTCCGTATCTTTACTATTCCAATTGTGTATCTTTACATCGTTTGCGTATCTTTACTACTCCAATTGTGTATCTTTTCATTTCTCGTTTGAGTATCTTTCTGTAAGGCTTTCTGATGCGAGTTTCTATTGTAATTGAGAGTTTTGCAAGTGTGGGAGTGTATTTCTTTCAAACTGAGTATCTTTACATCGTTTGCGTTTCTTTACTATTCCAATTGTGTATCTTTACATCGTTTGCGTATCTTTACTATTCCAATTGTGTATCTTTACATCATTTGCGTATCTTTACTATTCCAATTGTGTATCTTTTCATTTCTCGTTTGAGTATCTTTCTGTAAGGCTTCTGATGCGAGTTTCTAATGTAATTGAGAGTTTTGCAAGTGTGGGAGTGTGTTTCTTTCAAACTGAGTATCTTTACATCGTTTGCGTATCTTTACTATTCCAATTGTGTATCTTTTCATTTCTCGTTTGAGTATCTTTCTATAAGGCTTTCTGATGCGAGTTTCTATTGAATTTGAGAGTTTTGCAAGTGTGGGAGTGTGTTTCTTTCAAACTGAGTATCTTTACATCGTTTGCGTATCTTTACTATCCCAATTGTGTATCTTTACATCGTTTCCGTATCTTTACTATTCCAATTGTGTATCTTTACATCGTTTGCGTATCTTTACTATTCCAATTGTGTATCTTTACATCGTTTGCGTATCTTTACTATTCCAATTGAGTATCTTTTCATTTCTCGATTGAGTATCTTTATGTAAGGCTTTCTGATGCGAGTTTCTAAAGTAATTGAGAGTTTTGCAAGTGTGGGAGTGTGTTTCTTTCAAACTGAGTATCTTTACATCGTTTGCGTATCTTTACTATTCCAATTGTGTATCTTTTCATATATCGATTGAGTATCTTTCCGTAAGGCTTTCGGATGCGAGTTTCTATTGAATTTGAGAGTTTTGCAAGTGTGGGAGTGTGTTTCTTTCAAACTGAGTATCTTTACATCGTTTGCGTATCTTTACTATTCCAATTGTGTATCTTTACATCGTTTGCGTATCTTTACTATTCCAATTGTGTATCTTTTCATTTCTCGTTTGAGTATCTTTCTGTAAGGCTTCTGATGCGAGTTTCTATTGTATTTGAGAGTTTTGCAAGTGTGGGAGTGTGTTTCTTTCAAACTGAGTATCTTTACATCGTTTGCGTTTCTTTACTATTCCAATTGTGTATCTTTACATCGTTTGCGTATCTTTACTATTCCAATTGTGTATCTTTTCATTTCTCGTTTGACTATCTTTCTGTAAGGCTTCTGATGCGAGTTTCTAATGTAATTGAGAGTTTTGCAAGTGTGGGAGTGTGTTTCTTTCAAACTGAGTATCTTTACATCGTTTGCGTATCTTTACTATTCCAATTGTGTATCTTTTCATTTCTCGTTTGAGTATCTTTCTATAAGGCTTTCTGATGCGAGTTTCTATTGAATTTGAGAGTTTTGCAAGTGTGGGAGTGTGTTTCTTTCAAACTGAGTATCTTTACATCGTTTGCGTTTCTTTACTATTCCAATTGTGTATCTTTACATCGTTTGCGTATCTTTACTATTCCAATTGTGTATCTTTACATCGTTTGCGTATCTTTACTATTCCAATTGTGTATCTTTTCATTTCTCGTTTGAGTATCTTTCTGTAAGGCTTCTGATGCGAGTTTCTAATGTAATTGAGAGTTTTGCAAGTGTGGGAGTGTGTTTCTTTCAAACTGAGTATCTTTACATCGTTTGCTTATCTTTACTATTCCAATTGTGTATCTTTTCATTTCTCGTTTGAGTATCTTTCTGTAAGGCTTTCTGATGCGAGTTTCTATTGAATTTGAGAGTTTTGCAAGTGTGGGAGTGTGTTTCTTTCAAACTGAGTATCTTTACATCGTTTGCGTATCTTTACTAATGCAACTGTGTATCTTTTCATTTCTCGTTTGAGTATATTTCTGTAAGGCTTCTGATGCGAGTTTCTATTGTATTTGAGAGTTTTGCAAGTGTGGGAGTGTGTTTCTTTCAAACTGAGTATCTTTACATCGTTTGCGTATCTTTACTATTCCAATTGTGTATCTTTACATCGTTTGCGTATCTTTACTATTCCAATTGTGTATCTTTTCATTTCTCGTTTGAGTATCCTTCTGTAAGGCTTTCTGATGCGAGTTTCTATTGTATTTGAGAGTTTTGCAAGTGTGGGAGTGTGTTTCTTTCAAACTGAGTATCTTTACATCGTTTGCGTATCTTTACTATTCCAATTGTGTATCTTTACATCGTTTGCGTATCTTTACTATTCCAATTGTGTATCTTTTCATTTCTCGTTTGAGTATCTTTCTGTAAGGCTTCTGATGCGAGTTTCTATTGAATTTGAGAGTTTTGCACGTGTGGGAGTGTGTTTCCTTCAAACTGAGTATCTTTACATCTATTGCGTATCTTTACTATTCCAATTGTGTATCTTTTCATTTCTCGTTTGAGTATCTTTCTGTAAGGCTTTCTGATGCGAGTTTCTAATGTAATTGAGAGTTTTGCAAGTGTGGGAGTGTGTTTCTTTCAAACTGAGTATCTTTACATCGTTTGCTTATCTTTACTATTCCAATTGTGTATCTTTTCATTTCTCGTTTGAGTATCTTTCTGTAAGGCTTTCTGATGCGAGTTTCTATTGAATTTGAGAGTTTTGCAAGTGTGGGAGTGTGTTTCTTTCAAACTGAGTATCTTTACATCGTTTGCGTATCTTTACTAATGCAACTGTGTATCTTTTCATTTCTCGTTTGAGTATATTTCTGTAAGGCTTCTGATGCGAGTTTCTATTGTATTTGAGAGTTTTGCAAGTGTGGGAGTGTGTTTCTTTCAAACTGAGTATCTTTACATCGTTTGCGTATCTTTACTATTCCAATTGTGTATCTTTACATCGTTTGCGTATCTTTACTATTCCAATTGTGTATCTTTTCATTTCTCGTTTGAGTATCTTTCTGTAAGGCTTCTGATGCGAGTTTCTAATGTAATTGAGAGTTTTGCAAGTGTGGGAGTGTGTTTCTTTCAAACTGAGTATCTTTACATCGTTTGCGTTTCTTTACTATTCCAATTGTGTATCTTTACATCGTTTGCGTATCTTTACTATTCCAATTGTGTATCTTTACATCATTTGCGTATCTTTACTATTCCAATTGTGTATCTTTTCATTTCTCGTTTGAGTATCTTTCTGTAAGGCTTCTGATGCGAGTTTCTAATGTAATTGAGAGTTTTGCAAGTGTGGGAGTGTGTTTCTTTCAAACTGAGTATCTTTACATCGTTTGCTTATCTTTACTATTCCAATTGTGTATCTTTTCATTTCTCGTTTGAGTATCTTTCTGTAAGGCTTTCTGATGCGAGTTTCTATTGAATTTGAGAGTTTTGCAAGTGTGGGAGTGTGTTTCTTTCAAACTGAGTATCTTTACATCGTTTGCGTATCTTTACTAATGCAACTGTGTATCTTTTCATTTCTCGTTTGAGTATATTTCTGTAAGGCTTCTGATGCGAGTTTCTATTGTATTTGAGAGTTTTGCAAGTGTGGGAGTGTGTTTCTTTCAAACTGAGTATCTTTACATCGTTTGCGTATCTTTACTATTCCAATTGTGTATCTTTACATCGTTTGCGTATCTTTACTATTCCAATTGTGTATCTTTTCATTTCTCGTTTGAGTATCCTTCTGTAAGGCTTTCTGATGCAAGTTTCTATTGTATTTGAGAGTTTTGCAAGTGTGGGAGTGTGTTTCTTTCAAACTGAGTATCTTTACATCGTTTGCGTATCTTTACTATTCCAATTGTGTATCTTTACATCGTTTGCGTATCTTTACTATTCCAATTGTGTATCTTTTCATTTCTCGTTTGAGTATCTTTCTGTAAGGCTTCTGATGCGAGTTTCTATTGAATTTGAGAGTTTTGCACGTGTGGGAGTGTGTTTCCTTCAAACTGAGTATCTTTACATCGTTTGCGTATCTTTACTATTCCAATTGTGTATCTTTTCATTTCTCGTTTGAGTATCTTTCTGTAAGGCTTCTGATGCGAGTTTCTAATGTAATTGAGAGTTTTGCAAGTGTGGGAGTGTGTTTCTTTCAAACTGAGTATCTTTACATCGTTTGCGTATCTTTACTATCCCAATTGTGTATCTTTACATCGTTTCCGTATCTTTACTATTCCAATTGTGTATCTTTACATCGTTTGCGTATCTTTACTATTCCAATTGTGTATCTTTACATCGTTTGCGTATCTTTACTATTCCAATTGAGTATCTTTTCATTTCTCGATTGAGTATCTTTCTGTAAGGCTTTCTGATGCGAGTTTCTAATGTAATTGAGAGTTTTGCAAGTGTGGGAGTGTGTTTCTTTCAAACTGAGTATCTTTACATCGTTTGCGTATCTTTACTATTCCAATTGTGTATCTTTTCATTTCTCGATTGAGTATCTTTCCGTAAGGCTTTCGGATGCGAGTTTCTATTGAATTTGAGAGTTTTGCAAGTGTGGGAGTGTGTTTCTTTCAAACTGAGTATCTTTACATCGTTTGCGTTTCTTTACTATTCCAATTGTGTATCTTTACATCGTTTGCGTATCTTTACTATTCCAATTGTGTATCTTTACATCATTTGCGTATCTTTACTATTCCAATTGTGTATCTTTTCATTTCTCGTTTGAGTATCTTTCTGTAAGGCTTCTGATGCGAGTTTCTAATGTAATTGAGAGTTTTGCAAGTGTGGGAGTGTGTTTCTTTCAAACTGAGTATCTTTACATCGTTTGCTGATCTTTACTATTCCAATTGTGTATCTTTTCATTTCTCGTTTGAGTATCTTTCTGTAAGGCTTTCTGATGCGAGTTTCTATTGAATTTGAGAGTTTTGCAAGTGTGGGAGTGTGTTTCTTTCAAACTGAGTATCTTTACATCGTTTGCGTAGCTTTACTATTCCAATTGTGTATCTTTACATCGTTTCCGTATCTTTACTATTCCAATTGTGTATCTTTACATCGTTTGCGTATCTTTACTACTCCAATTGTGTATCTTTTCATTTCTCGTTTGAGTATCTTTCTGTAAGGCTTTCTGATGCGAGTTTCTATTGTAATTGAGAGTTTTGCAAGTGTGGGAGTGTATTTCTTTCAAACTGAGTATCTTTACATCGTTTGCGTTTCTTTACTATTCCAATTGTGTATCTTTACATCGTTTGCGTATCTTTACTATTCCAATTGTGTATCTTTACATCATTTGCGTATCTTTACTATTCCAATTGTGTATCTTTTCATTTCTCGTTTGAGTATCTTTCTGTAAGGCTTCTGATGCGAGTTTCTAATGTAATTGAGAGTTTTGCAAGTGTGGGAGTGTGTTTCTTTCAAACTGAGTATCTTTACATCGTTTGCGTATCTTTACTATTCCAATTGTGTATCTTTTCATTTCTCGTTTGAGTATCTTTCTATAAGGCTTTCTGATGCGAGTTTCTATTGAATTTGAGAGTTTTGCAAGTGTGGGAGTGTGTTTCTTTCAAACTGAGTATCTTTACATCGTTTGCGTATCTTTACTATCCCAATTGTGTATCTTTACATCGTTTCCGTATCTTTACTATTCCAATTGTGTATCTTTACATCGTTTGCGTATCTTTACTATTCCAATTGTGTATCTTTACATCGTTTGCGTATCTTTACTATTCCAATTGAGTATCTTTTCATTTCTCGATTGAGTATCTTTCTGTAAGGCTTTCTGATGCGAGTTTCTAATGTAATTGAGAGTTTTGCAAGTGTGGGAGTGTGTTTCTTTCAAACTGAGTATCTTTACATCGTTTGCGTATCTTTACTATTCCAATTTTGTATCTTTTCATTTCTCGTTTGAGTATCTTTTTGTAAGGCTTTCTGATGCGAGTTTCTATTGAATTTGAGAGTTTTGCAAGTGTGGGAGTGTGTTTCCTTCAAACTGAGTATGTTTACATCGTTTGCGTAGCTTTACTATTCCAATTGTGTATCTTTTCATTTCTCGTTTGAGTATCTTTCTGTAAGGCTTTCTGATGCGAGTTTCTATTGAATTTGAGAGTTTTGCAAGTGTGGGAGTGTGTTTCTTTCAAACTGAGTATCTTTACATCGTTTGCGTAGCTTTACTATTCCAATTGTGTATCTTTACATCGTTTCCGTATCTTTACTATTCCAATTGTGTATCTTTACATCGTTTGCGTATCTTTACTACTCCAATTGTGTATCTTTTCATTTCTCGTTTGAGTATCTTTCTGTAAGGCTTTCTGATGCGAGTTTCTATTGTAATTGAGAGTTTTGCAAGTGTGGGAGTGTATTTCTTTCAAACTGAGTATCTTTACATCGTTTGCGTTTCTTTACTATTCCAATTGTGTATCTTTACATCGTTTGCGTATCTTTACTATTCCAATTGTATATCTTTACATCATTTGCGTATCTGATAGGAGCACTTTGTGCGACGTTCTTAACATGTTTTTACCTCTATTTGTACTTTGCTTAGCCCTTATTATTGTAATATAGAGTCATTGAGTCGAGTTAGGAGTCTTTAGTGACGTTCGTTCCCTTTTGGTGCTAAAACAGGTGTAAAATGCAGAAATTGTCGAGAGTGCTATAGAGTAGTATTCCTTGTCGAACTAGGAAACCTAGTTTGGTTAGGATTTTTTTTTATTCGATATTTCTGTAACATATGTGATTTATATTTATTATTTCCTTTCCTTATTTTCAGAATTAAATGTGAGATAATGAGTTGGAAATTATGGAAAGAAAGAGGAGAAGAAGGAAACAAAAGGAGAAAAGGGAAAGAAGTAATTTAGTTTCTGAATAAGATGAAAAGGAAGAAGTATGCAGCCTTAAAGGAGGGAAGGTTCATCCGGCCATTAAATGGAAAGAATAAGAAAAGAAGGAAACAAAAGAAGAAAAAGGAAGGAGAGAACAAAGAGATAATTCTGAAGAATGCATGTGGTCTAGAAGAAGGGAGAATGCATGTGACCAACAAAGATGATCATCATTCAATCGAGAAGGAAAGAAAAGAAAAAAAAGGAAATACATGGATCAGCCCATTCAAAACCCTAGCAGCCCCTCCTCTCCTCCTTCCTCTATAAAAGGCATGGCCTCCCTCACAATTCACGATCTTCATTCTCTCACAAAGCAAGCCGAAATTCTGCCCAAATATCCAGAAAATTACAAGCCAAAAACTTCATCCATCTCCACCAAGCCATGCTCATCTTCTTGCCTCTCCAAATCCGAATTCATCCTTGCATCATCCTTCAAGGTTTCTAATGTGTATTCATCCATGGCTTGTAATCTTTCTTTTTATTTTCTGCAATTTTCGAATTTATTGAATGAATTATTGGATGTTATTTTGGGTTTCATATATGAAGAATATAATTTCAGACTTCTTTGGTTTTATGTTTTGATTGTATGAACTCATGAGATTTGTATGTTTGCTGTGTATAATGACTTAGGGCAGTAGGGTTTCGAAATTAATTTAGGTTTTATTTCAATTAATTCCTTGAATTTGTACATCTAAATCAATACTTGAGGAAGCCAAGGCCATGGTTCTCCTAGGGTTGCGATTTAATTCACCAAAGTGTGCATTGATTGAATATGCGCTTCGTGTTTCAATTATGGATACTTATATAGGGCTGTGATAGTTCTAGGAATTTACATGTTTAATCAAGATGAGTGACGCCATGCTTGCTTACATGTCTCCAATTCGACTTAATGTGCTTATGTGCTACTTTGTTGTTCAATTAGTACGCTTCGTTATGTTGAACTCTCTTTAGCATATGTTTAGGATTGAACGCTTCGTTGATTCTAAATAATTAAGAAGTCTTAACGATTAGATGAACCGCTTCGGACTCTAATTAGAATTGGAATTGAAATGTACTTAGAAAGAATCGAAAATACTTGCTGCCTATATGTGTTCTATGCATGTCATACATGTTTCTTGAGTAGAATTCGTGTTTTGGTTATGTGATGAGTGGTTGATCAATTGTATATAAGTAATTTAGGATTTATTTTACGTTATAGTTTTAGAATCCAAATCAAATCCCCCAATAACATGATAAGTGTTGAGGCCCTTTTGATTCCCCGGACTGAACGATCCCTGCTTATTCTATACTAACGATGATGTTTTTCAGGGTATTTTATAGACGTTCTAACCGAACGCTCTATCATTTTGGCGCCGTTGCCGGGGAATTGATTAATTCTCAATGATTTGAAGTGTTACTATTGTGAATTGTATAATTGCATTTTGTTTCTGTGAATAGTAATCGTAAATAGTGCTTATATGAACAGTAACTCCGAAAGAAAAAAAAAACTTGGATAGAACGAAAATTTTTATTGTGTATATTAAGTTGTTATTTGTTATATTGTTGTAGTAGTATGCCTATAAGAAACTTGTTACACATAGTTAAATTTTTTATTTTTATCTTTAAGGAAGCTAAATATTTATTTATGCTTAGTTTATTGTAAGTTATAAGGTGAACGGAATAGGTAAAGTCCATTTTGTTAATATTAGCCTTAACCCTCCATTTGTACCTTGCAAAGGTCACTTGGGGTTGTGGGCGGCTTTTATTAACACTTTGCGAGCAGTCTAACACACAAAGTTATTCCGAGCTGAGTAAGGGGCTTGCTATTTTCATTACCCTGGTTCAAGGTTTACAAAATTGGATCTCAGAGGCCCATAGACTGACATACATCTCGGTGATGGAGTCGATTGGGAAAACATCCTTTCGAGGTTGTGGCCCCCGTGGTGTCCAACAAATGAGTCCTGCCTTGTGACTATCTCTGATTCTAGCTATCTAGCCTTCTGAAACAAAGGAATGAGTTTGTGTCTAGACGACGTACTTAGGCCGCACGTCCACCTCGCTTTATAACTTAGAAAATAACTTTGTATAAATAGATGTATATAGTTTCAAAAGAAAATAATATTCTAATTTTTAAGGTATATCGGATAAAGCAAGACCCTTACCTTGGGCTGTTTCAGTCCATTGCACAGTTAGCTCCTCTGCTCCACGTACCTTAAACATTAGGATGTTGTGAATAAAAACAATTATATTTTAGGATATTCATACACATTTGTTGTAAAACAAAAATTGTCCTTAACGTTTATACTTGTATTTCATTTATACAATTACTAACATGTCTTTTATTTCGTTTTATATATAATTGATCATTAACATTTTGTGTCTTTGTATAGCATAGTTGTCAATTGTGGATTCTAAGAAAGAGTTGGAGAATTCTATTGTTAATAGTTGATTGAAGCTTTCAATGACTTGGGAAGGACGACAAGTGTTGCAAGAAGCGGAGTTCTACCACACTCTAACTTTTGATTCATGATTTGCAATTAATTCAACTCATTCTAACTTTAGCTTAATCATTAACACTTTACTAACTTATTCTTCGAGATCTCATCTCCACTTTTCTAATTATCTTTCTCTTGATGCGATGTAGTTTAAGAGTGGATGAACATGCATCGAGTTTTGATAGTCAAAGAGGCACAAATTTGGAGGTGTACAACTCCAAGTGGCATGGCCTACAACTTAAAAAGAAATGAAGAGTCTAGGCCAAAGGACTATAAACATTAAGCGCTGCATGGGAGGCAACCCATTTCAACCGTACCTGTGGAGGAGTCGTCTACGGGAGTTTGCATTTTCTTATCCCTTCACTCTTATGGTTGAATTGTATATGTATTATTGTGTGATCTTAGTCTATACTTATGAATTACATTATGATTATTGAGCTTACATTGAGGACAATGTAATTTTCTAAGTGTGGGGTAGGGTTACATGATCATTGTTTGCTGATTTTTGCTTTGATTTCATGTTAAAAAACGAAAAGAAAAAAAAAATTCGAAAAAAATGTGATATTTTGAGTCTTAGGATGCCCCTAAAGTCTAGGATGATTATGTCTCTAAATGCATAGATGATGGTTTTGCATTTCATAAGAATTGAATTGTAAGTTTCATTGATAATGTGGATTTGGTATGAACATGTGAGAGTTGATTGAATGTAATATGACATACATGTTTGGTTAGTCTAAGTCCATAACAACCTGTGAGTTTTTGAGCCTATATATGCTTTCTTCTTGAGTGATAATATGAAATTTCGTGGTTGTTTTGTGAACCTCATTATTCTTTGCATATTCAATGACTATGTGCCATAGTTTTTAATGGACTCTAGAATTTACTAGAACTCATCTTTTGTGATTGTTGAAACTTTTAAGTCATAAAATGCTCTGATTTTGAAAAGGATTTATGGATCATTTCTAGGATTTCCACCACTTTAGCCAAACAGCCATGTATCCCTATATGTGCCCTGTTTGGGACCCCTTAGTTGAACCCCATTTGAGCCTACATTGAGCCTTTCTTCATCACCTATGTTATCTCCATGCTTAGTATAGTTACCTCTACCTTGTCCTATAGACTTGGCAGAACTATTTTTTTTGAGATGATGTTGTGATGATGTATGAAATAAGTGTGGGGTGGAAGAGATGAGAAAGAAAATATGAACAAGCTTTTAATCATGCCGAAAAAAAAATGAATGAATGAAAAAAAAAATGTATGAATTCGGCAAAACAAGAAAAAGGAAAGAAAAGATGTTGTCTTCCATTTGTGATTTGGAGTTGAGTTGTAATTGAAGGTCTAAAAATGTGTATTTGACCTTTGTCCATGTTCACTTTGTGGTAGAAATGATGATTGGGCCCAACTTGTTATATTTGGCCCTTGATGGTGTGTGGTGTCATAAGGATGGTGTTTACTCTGCTAAGTCTATAGGATTACCTTTGTAATTCCTTGATATTCCATGCCTTTAGCTAAGCCTAAACATTCACCTTATCTAATGATCCTAATGATTCTTAAAATGAGCAAAACTTGGTTTGTGGAGATGATCACATGAGTTGAGCATATGGTTTTGGTCCATTTGTGCACTTAGTTGTTAAATGAGGTTTTCCTTTTGTTATTCACAAAGTGCCTTCATTTGATGAAATATGCAAGCTATTTGATGCTTTATTATCCTTTCTCTTGCATATACTTGTGTGTTAATCATAACCATGAATCTGAGTGAAAAGAAGATAGTATACCTTCTGAGGAGGATTGGATTAACTAAACATGTTATGTGCTTATTGTCTCATTTCTTACTTATTCATACCATGAAACATGTTTATGAAACTTGGAATTTATGTGCTTACATGCAAATGCTTAAACTTGAAAGCTATGTGTTTTGAGATTCTGAGGCAATCATTTAGGGGCAATAGAGTTTTGTGTTTGTTTTGTTTTGTTTTGCTAAGGGACTAGCAAAAGCCAAGTGTGGGGTAGTTGATAGGAGCACTTTGTGCGACGTTCTTAACATGTTTTTACCTCTATTTGTACTTTGCTTAGCCCTTATTATTGTAATATAGAGTCATTGAGTCGAGTTAGGAGTCTTTAGTGACGTTCGTTCCCTTTTGGTGCTAAAACAGGTGTAAAATGCAGAAATTGTCGAGAGTGCTATAGAGTAGTATTCCTTGTCGAACTAGGAAACCTAGTTTGGTTAGGATTTTTTTTATTCGATATTTCTGTAACATATGTGATTTATATTTATTATTTCCTTTCCTTATTTTCAGAATTAAATGTGAGATAATGAGTTGGAAATTATGGAAAGAAAGAGGAGAAGAAGGAAACAAAAGGAGAAAAGGGAAAGAAGTAATTTAGTTTCTGAATAAGATGAAAAGGAAGAAGTATGCAGCCTTAAAGGAGGGAAGGTTCATCCGGCCATTAAATGGAAAGAATAAGAAAAGAAGGAAACAAAAGAAGAAAAAGGAAGGAGAGAACAAAGAGATAATTCTGAAGAATGCATGTGGTCTAGAAGAAGGGAGAATGCATGTGACCAACAAAGATGATCATCATTCAATCGAGAAGGAAAGAAAAGAAAAAAAAGGAAATACATGGATCAGCCCATTCAAAACCCTAGCAGCCCCTCCTCTCCTCCTTCCTCTATAAAAGGCATGGCCTCCCTCACAATTCACGATCTTCATTCTCTCACAAAGCAAGCCGAAATTCTGCCCAAATATCCAGAAAATTACAAGCCAAAAACTTCATCCATCTCCACCAAGCCATGCTCATCTTCTTGCCTCTCCAAATCCGAATTCATCCTTGCATCATCCTTCAAGGTTTCTAATGTGTATTCATCCATGGCTTGTAATCTTTCTTTTTATTTTCTGCAATTTTCGAATTTATTGAATGAATTATTGGATGTTATTTTGGGTTTCATATATGAAGAATATAATTTCAGACTTCTTTGGTTTTATGTTTTGATTGTATGAACTCATGAGATTTGTATGTTTGCTGTGTATAATGACTTAGGGCAGTAGGGTTTCGAAATTAATTTAGGTTTTATTTCAATTAATTCCTTGAATTTGTACATCTAAATCAATACTTGAGGAAGCCAAGGCCATGGTTCTCCTAGGGTTGCGATTTAATTCACCAAAGTGTGCATTGATTGAATATGCGCTTCGTGTTTCAATTATGGATACTTATATAGGGCTGTGATAGTTCTAGGAATTTACATGTTTAATCAAGATGAGTGACGCCATGCTTGCTTACATGTCTCCAATTCGACTTAATGTGCTTATGTGCTACTTTGTTGTTCAATTAGTACGCTTCGTTATGTTGAACTCTCTTTAGCATATGTTTAGGATTGAACGCTTCGTTGATTCTAAATAATTAAGAAGTCTTAACGATTAGATGAACCGCTTCGGACTCTAATTAGAATTGGAATTGAAATGTACTTAGAAAGAATCGAAAATACTTGCTGCCTATATGTGTTCTATGCATGTCATACATGTTTCTTGAGTAGAATTCGTGTTTTGGTTATGTGATGAGTGGTTGATCAATTGTATATAAGTAATTTAGGATTTATTTTACGTTATAGTTTTAGAATCCAAATCAAATCCCCCAATAACATGATAAGTGTTGAAGCCCTTTTGATTCCCCGGACTGAACGATCCCTGCTTATTCTATACTAACGATGATGTTTTTCAGGGTATTTTATAGACGTTCTAACCGAACGCTCTATCAGTATCTTTACTATTCCAATTGTGTATCTTTTCATTTCTCGTTTGAGTATCTTTCTGTAAGGCTTCTGATGCGAGTTTCTAATGTAATTGAGAGTTTTGCAAGTGTGGGAGTGTGTTTCTTTCAAACTGAGTATCTTTACATCGTTTGCGTATCTTTACTATTCCAATTGTGTATCTTTTCATTTCTCGTTTGAGTATCTTTCTATAAGGCTTTCTGATGCGAGTTTCTATTGAATTTGAGAGTTTTGCAAGTGTGGGAGTGTGTTTCTTTCAAACTGAGTATCTTTACATCGTTTGCGTATCTCTACTATCCCAATTGTGTATCTTTACATCGTTTCCGTATCTTTACTATTCCAATTGTGTATCTTTTCATTTCTCGATTGAGTATCTTTCTGTAAGGCTTTCTGATGCGAGTTTCTAATGTAATTGAGAGTTTTGCAAGTGTGGGAGTGTGTTTCTTTCAAACTGTGTATCTTTACATCGTTTGCGTATCTTTACTAATGCAACTGTGTATCTTTTCATTTCTCGTTTGAGTATATTTCTGTAAGGCTTCTGATGCGAGTTTCTATTGAATTTGAGAGTTTTGCAAGTGTGGGAGTGTGTTTCTTTCAAACTGAGTATCTTTACATCGTTTGCGTATCTTTACTAATGCAACTGTGTATCTTTTCATTTCTCGTTTGAGTATATTTCTGTAAGGCTTCTGATGCGAGTTTCTATTGTATTTGAGAGTTTTGCAAGTGTGGGAGTGTGTTTCTTTCAAACTGAGTATCTTTACATCGTTTGCGTATCTTTACTATTCCAATTGTGTATCTTTTCATTTCTCGTTTGAGTATCTTTTTGTAAGGCTTTCTGATGCGAGTTTCTATTGAATTTGAGAGTTTTGCAAGTGTGGGAGTGTGTTTCCTTCAAACTGAGTATCTTTACATCGTTTGCGTATCTTTACTATTCCAATTGTGTATCTTTTCATTTCTCGTTTGAGTATCTTTCTGTAAGGCTTTCTGATGCGAGTTTCTATTGAATTTGAGAGTTTTGCAAGTGTGGGAGTGTGTTTCTTTCAAACTGAGTATCTTTACATCGTTTGCGTATCTTTACTATTCCAATTGTGTATCTTTACATCGTTTCCGTATCTTTACTATTCCAATTGTGTATCTTTACATCGTTTGCGTATCTTTACTACTCCAATTGTGTATCTTTTCATTTCTCGTTTGAGTATCTTTCTGTAAGGCTTTCTGATGCGAGTTTCTATTGTAATTGAGAGTTTTGCAAGTGTGGGAGTGTATTTCTTTCAAACTGAGTATCTTTACATCGTTTGCGTTTCTTTACTATTCCAATTGTGTATCTTTACATCGTTTGCGTATCTTTACTATTCCAATTGTGTATCTTTACATCGTTTGCGTATCTTTACTATTCCAATTGAGTATCTTTTCATTTCTCGTTTGAGTATCTTTCTGTAAGGCTTTCTGATGCGAGTTTCTAATGTAATTGAGAGTTTTGCAAGTGTGGGAGTGTGTTTCTTTCAAACTGAGTATCTTTACATCGTTTGCGTATCTTTACTATTCCAATTGTGTATCTTTTCATTTCTCGATTGAGTATCTTTCCGTAAGGCTTTCGGATGCGAGTTTCTATTGAATTTGAGAGTTTTGCAAGTGTGGGAGTGTGTTTCTTTCAAACTGAGTATCTTTACATCGTTTGCGTATCTTTACTATTCCAATTGTGTATCTTTACATCGTTTGCGTATCTTTACTACTCCAATTGTGTATCTTTTCATTTCTCGTTTGAGTATCTTTCTGTAAGGCTTTCTGATGCGAGTTTCTATTGTAATTGAGAGTTTTGCAAGTGTGGGAGTGTATTTCTTTCAAACTGAGTATCTTTACATCGTTTGCGTTTCTTTACTATTCCAATTGTGTATCTTTACATCGTTTGCGTATCTTTACTATTCCAATTGTGTATCTTTACATCGTTTGCGTATCTTTACTATTCCAATTGAGTATCTTTTCATTTCTCGTTTGAGTATCTTTCTGTAAGGCTTCTGATGCGAGTTTCTAATGTAATTGAGAGTTTTGCAAGTGTGGGAGTGTGTTTCTTTCAAACTGAGTATCTTTACATCGTTTGCGTATCTTTACTATTCCAATTGTGTATCTTTTCATTTCTCGTTTGAGTATCTTTCTATAAGGCTTTCTGATGCGAGTTTCTATTGAATTTGAGAGTTTTGCAAGTGTGGGAGTGTGTTTCTTTCAAACTGAGTATCTTTACATCGTTTGCGTATCTTTACTATCCCAATTGTGTATCTTTACATCGTTTCCGTATCTTTACTATTCCAATTGTGTATCTTTACATCGTTTGCGTATCTTTACTATTCCAATTGTGTATCTTTACATCGTTTGCGTATCTTTACTATTAAAATTGAGTATCTTTTCATTTCTAGTTTGAGTATCTTTCTGTAAGGCTTTCTGATGCGAGTTTCTAATGTAATTGAGAGTTTTGCAAGTGTGGGAGTGTGTTTCTTTCAAACTGAGTATCTTTACATCGTTTGCGTATCTTTACTATTCCAATTGTGTATCTTTTCATTTCTCGTTTGAGTATCTTTTTGTAAGGCTTTCTGATGCGAGTTTCTATTGAATTTGAGAGTTTTGCAAGTGTGGGAGTGTGTTTCCTTCAAACTGAGTATCTTTACATCGTTTGCGTATCTTTACTATTCCAATTGTGTATCTTTTCATTTCTCGTTTGAGTATCTTTCTGTAAGGCTTTCTGATGCGAGTTTCTATTGAATTTGAGAGTTTTGCAAGTGTGGGAGTGTGTTTCTTTCAAACTGAGTATCTTTACATCGTTTGCGTATCTTTACTATTCCAATTGTGTATCTTTACATCGTTTCCGTATCTTTACTATTCCAATTGTGTATCTTTACATCGTTTGCGTATCTTTACTACTCCAATTGTGTATCTTTTCATTTCTCGTTTGAGTATCTTTCTGTAAGGCTTTCTGATGCGAGTTTCTATTGTAATTGAGAGTTTTGCAAGTGTGGGAGTGTATTTCTTTCAAACTGAGTATCTTTACATCGTTTGCGTTTCTTTACTATTCCAATTGTGTATCTTTACATCGTTTGCGTATCTTTACTATTCCAATTGTGTATCTTTACATCGTTTGCGTATCTTTACTATTCCAATTGAGTATCTTTTCATTTCTCGTTTGAGTATCTTTCTGTAAGGCTTTCTGATGCGAGTTTCTAATGTAATTGAGAGTTTTGCAAGTGTGGGAGTGTGTTTCTTTCAAACTGAGTATCTTTACATCGTTTGCGTATCTTTACTATTCCAATTGTGTATCTTTTCATTTCTCGATTGAGTATCTTTCCGTAAGGCTTTCGGATGCGAGTTTCTATTGAATTTGAGAGTTTTGCAAGTGTGGGAGTGTGTTTCTTTCAAACTGAGTATCTTTACATCGTTTGCGTATCTTTACTATTCCAATTGTGTATCTTTACATCGTTTGCGTATCTTTACTACTCCAATTGTGTATCTTTTCATTTCTCGTTTGAGTATCTTTCTGTAAGGCTTTCTGATGCGAGTTTCTATTGTAATTGAGAGTTTTGCAAGTGTGGGAGTGTATTTCTTTCAAACTGAGTATCTTTACATCGTTTGCGTTTCTTTACTATTCCAATTGTGTATCTTTACATCGTTTGCGTATCTTTACTATTCCAATTGTGTATCTTTACATCGTTTGCGTATCTTTACTATTCCAATTGAGTATCTTTTCATTTCTCGTTTGAGTATCTTTCTGTAAGGCTTCTGATGCGAGTTTCTAATGTAATTGAGAGTTTTGCAAGTGTGGGAGTGTGTTTCTTTCAAACTGAGTATCTTTACATCGTTTGCGTATCTTTACTATTCCAATTGTGTATCTTTTCATTTCTCGTTTGAGTATCTTTCTATAAGGCTTTCTGATGCGAGTTTCTATTGAATTTGAGAGTTTTGCAAGTGTGGGAGTGTGTTTCTTTCAAACTGAGTATCTTTACATCGTTTGCGTATCTTTACTATCCCAATTGTGTATCTTTACATCGTTTCCGTATCTTTACTATTCCAATTGTGTATCTTTACATCGTTTGCGTATCTTTACTATTCCAATTGTGTATCTTTACATCGTTTGCGTATCTTTACTATTAAAATTGAGTATCTTTTCATTTCTCGTTTGAGTATCTTTCTGTAAGGCTTTCTGATGCGAGTTTCTAATGTAATTGAGAGTTTTGCAAGTGTGGGAGTGTGTTTCTTTCAAACTGAGTATCTTTACATCGTTTGCGTATCTTTACTATTCCAATTGTGTATCTTTTCATTTCTCGATTGAGTATCTTTCCGTAAGGCTTTCGGATGCGAGTTTCTATTGAATTTGAGAGTTTTGCAAGTGTGGGAGTGTGTTTCTTTCAAACTGAGTATCTTTACATCGTTTGCGTATCTTTACTATTCCAATTGTGTATCTTTACATCGTTTGCGTATCTTTACTACTCCAATTGTGTATCTTTTCATTTCTCGTTTGAGTATCTTTCTGTAAGGCTTTCTGATGCGAGTTTCTATTGTAATTGAGAGTTTTGCAAGTGTGGGAGTGTATTTCTTTCAAACTGAGTATCTTTACATCGTTTGCGTTTCTTTACTATTCCAATTGTGTATCTTTACATCGTTTGCGTATCTTTACTATTCCAATTGTGTATCTTTACATCGTTTGCGTATCTTTACTATTCCAATTGAGTATCTTTTCATTTCTCGTTTGAGTATCTTTCTGTAAGGCTTCTGATGCGAGTTTCTAATGTAATTGAGAGTTTTGCAAGTGTGGGAGTGTGTTTCTTTCAAACTGAGTATCTTTACATCGTTTGCGTATCTTTACTATTCCAATTGTGTATCTTTTCATTTCTCGTTTGAGTATCTTTCTATAAGGCTTTCTGATGCGAGTTTCTATTGAATTTGAGAGTTTTGCAAGTGTGGGAGTGTGTTTCTTTCAAACTGAGTATCTTTACATCGTTTGCGTATCTTTACTATCCCAATTGTGTATCTATACATCGTTTCCGTATCTTTACTATTCCAATTGTGTATCTTTACATCGTTTGCGTATCTTTACTATTCCAATTGTGTATCTTTACATCGTTTGCGTATCTTTACTATTAAAATTGAGTATCTTTTCATTTCTCGTTTGAGTATCTTTCTGTAAGGCTTTCTGATGCGAGTTTCTAATGTAATTGAGAGTTTTGCAAGTGTGGGAGTGTGTTTCTTTCAAACTGAGTATCTTTACATCGTTTGCGTATCTTTACTATTCCAATTGTGTATCTTTTCATTTCTCGATTGAGTATCTTTCAGTAAGGCTTTCGGATGCGAGTTTCTATTGAATTTGAGAGTTTTGCAAGTGTGGGAGTGTGTTTCTTTCAAACTGAGTATCTTTACATCGTTTGCGTATCTTTACTATTCCAATTGTGTATCTTTACATCGTTTGCGTATCTTTACTATTCCAATAGTGTATTTTTTCATTTCTCGTTTGAGTATCTTTCTGTAAGGCTTCTGATGCGAGTTTCTATTGTATTTGAGAGTTTTGCAAGTGTGGGAGTGTGTTTCTTTCAAACTGAGTATCTTTACATCGTTTGCGTATCTTTACTATTCCAATTGTGTATCTTTACATCGTTTGCGTATCTTTACTATTCCAGTTGTGTATCTTTTCATTTCTCGTTTCAGTATCTTTCTGTAAGGCTTTCTGATGCGAGTTTCTAATGAATTTGAGAGTTTTGCAAGTGTGGGAGTGTGTTTCTTTCAAACTGAGTATCTTTACATCGTTTGCGTATCTTTACTATTCCAATTGTGTATCTTTTCATTTCTCGTTTGAGTATCTTTTTGTAAGGCTTTCTGATGCGAGTTTCTATTGAATTTGAGAGTTTTGCAAGTGTGGGAGTGTGTTTCCTTCAAACTGAGTATCTTTACATCGTTTGCGTATCTTTACTATTCCAATTGTGTATCTTTTCATTTCTCGTTTGAGTATCTTTCTGTAAGGCTTTCTGATGCGAGTTTCTATTGAATTTGAGAGTTTTGCAAGTGTGGGAGTGTGTTTCTTTCAAAATGAGTATCTTTACATCGTTTGCGTATCTTTACTATTCCAATTGTGTATCTTTACATCGTTTCCGTATCTTTACTATCCCAATTGTGTATCTTTACATCGTTTGCGTATCTTTACTATTCCAATTGTGTATCTTTACATCGTTTGCGTATCTTTACTATTCCAATTGTGTATCTTTACATCGTTTGCGTATCTTTACTATTAAAATTGAGTATCTTTTCATTTCTCGTTTGAGTATCTTTCTGTAAGGCTTTCTGATGCGAGTTTCTAATGTAATTGAGAGTTTTGCAAGTGTGGGAGTGTGTTTCTTTCAAACTGAGTATCTTTACATCGTTTGCGTATCTTTACTATTCCAATTGTGTATCTTTTCATTTCTCGTTTGAGTATCTTTTTGTAAGGCTTTCTGATGCGAGTTTCTATTGAATTTGAGAGTTTTGCAAGTGTAGGAGTGTGTTTCCTTCAAACTGAGTATCTTTACATCGTTTGCGTATCTTTACTATTCCAATTGTGTATCTTTTCATTTCTGGTTTGAGTATCTTTCTGTAAGGCTTTCTGATGCGAGTTTCTATTGAATTTGAGAGTTTTGCAAGTGTGGGAGTGTGTTTCTTTCAAACTGAGTATCTTTACATCGTTTGCGTATCTTTACTATTCCAATTGTGTATCTTTACATCGTTTCCGTATCTTTACTATTCCAATTGTGTATCTTTACATCGTTTGCGTATCTTTACTACTCCAATTGTGTATCTTTTCATTTCTCGTTTGAGTATCTTTCTGTAAGGCTTTCTGATGCGAGTTTCTATTGTAATTGAGAGTTTTGCAAGTGTGGGAGTGTATTTCTTTCAAACTGAGTATCTTTACATCGTTTGCGTATCTTTACTATTCCAATTGTGTATCTTTACATCGTTTGCGTATCTTTACTATTCCAATTGTGTATCTTTACATCGTTTGCGTATCTTTACTATTCCAATTGAGTATCTTTTCATTTCTCGTTTGAGTATCTTTCTGTAAGGCTTTCTGATGCGAGTTTCTAATGTAATTGAGAGTTTTGCAAGTGTGGGAGTGTGTTTCTTTCAAACTGAGTATCTTTACATCGTTTGCGTATCTTTACTATTCCAATTGTGTATCTTTTCATTTCTCGATTGAGTATCTTTCCGTAAGGCTTTCGGATGCGAGTTTCTATTGAATTTGAGAGTTTTGCAAGTGTGGGAGTGTGTTTCTTTCAAACTGAGTATCTTTACATCGTTTGCGTATCTTTACTATTCCAATTGTGTATCTTTACATCGTTTGCGTATCTTTACTACTCCAATTGTGTATCTTTTCATTTCTCGTTTGAGTATCTTTCTGTAAGGCTTTCTGATGCGAGTTTCTATTGTAATTGAGAGTTTTGCAAGTGTGGGAGTGTATTTCTTTCAAACTGAGTATCTTTACATCGTTTGCGTTTCTTTACTATTCCAATTGTGTATCTTTACATCGTTTGCGTATCTTTACTATTCCAATTGTGTATCTTTACATCGTTTGCGTATCTTTACTATTCCAATTGAGTATCTTTTCATTTCTCGTTTGAGTATCTTTCTGTAAGGCTTCTGATGCGAGTTTCTAATGTAATTGAGAGTTTTGCAAGTGTGGGAGTGTGTTTCTTTCAAACTGAGTATCTTTACATCGTTTGCGTATCTTTACTATTCCAATTGTGTATCTTTTCATTTCTCGTTTGAGTATCTTTCTATAAGGCTTTCTGATGCGAGTTTCTATTGAATTTGAGAGTTTTGCAAGTGTGGGAGTGTGTTTCTTTCAAACTGAGTATCTTTACATCGTTTGCGTATCTTTACTATCCCAATTGTGTATCTTTACATCGTTTCCGTATCTTTACTATTCCAATTGTGTATCTTTACATCGTTTGCGTATCTTTACTATTCCAATTGTGTATCTTTACATCGTTTGCGTATCTTTACTATTAAAATTGAGTATCTTTTCATTTCTCGTTTGAGTATCTTTCTGTAAGGCTTTCTGATGCGAGTTTCTAATGTAATTGAGAGTTTTGCAAGTGTGGGAGTGTGTTTCTTTCAAACTGAGTATCTTTACATCGTTTGCGTATCTTTACTATTCCAATTGTGTATCTTTTCATTTCTCGATTGAGTATCTTTCCGTAAGGCTTTCGGATGCGAGTTTCTATTGAATTTGAGAGTTTTGCAAGTGTGGGAGTGTGTTTCTTTCAAACTGAGTATCTTTACATCGTTTGCGTATCTTTACTATTCCAATTGTGTATCTTTACATCGTTTGCGTATCTTTACTACTCCAATTGTGTATCTTTTCATTTCTCGTTTGAGTATCTTTCTGTAAGGCTTTCTGATGCGAGTTTCTATTGTAATTGAGAGTTTTGCAAGTGTGGGAGTGTATTTCTTTCAAACTGAGTATCTTTACATCGTTTGCGTTTCTTTACTATTCCAATTGTGTATCTTTACATCGTTTGCGTATCTTTACTATTCCAATTGTGTATCTTTACATCGTTTGCGTATCTTTACTATTCCAATTGAGTATCTTTTCATTTCTCGTTTGAGTATCTTTCTGTAAGGCTTCTGATGCGAGTTTCTAATGTAATTGAGAGTTTTGCAAGTGTGGGAGTGTGTTTCTTTCAAACTGAGTATCTTTACATCGTTTGCGTATCTTTACTATTCCAATTGTGTATCTTTTCATTTCTCGTTTGAGTATCTTTCTATAAGGCTTTCTGATGCGAGTTTCTATTGAATTTGAGAGTTTTGCAAGTGTGGGAGTGTGTTTCTTTCAAACTGAGTATCTTTACATCGTTTGCGTATCTTTACTATCCCAATTGTGTATCTATACATCGTTTCCGTATCTTTACTATTCCAATTGTGTATCTTTACATCGTTTGCGTATCTTTACTATTCCAATTGTGTATCTTTACATCGTTTGCGTATCTTTACTATTAAAATTGAGTATCTTTTCATTTCTCGTTTGAGTATCTTTCTGTAAGGCTTTCTGATGCGAGTTTCTAATGTAATTGAGAGTTTTGCAAGTGTGGGAGTGTGTTTCTTTCAAACTGAGTATCTTTACATCGTTTGCGTATCTTTACTATTCCAATTGTGTATCTTTTCATTTCTCGATTGAGTATCTTTCCGTAAGGCTTTCGGATGCGAGTTTCTATTGAATTTGAGAGTTTTGCAAGTGTGGGAGTGTGTTTCTTTCAAACTGAGTATCTTTACATCGTTTGCGTATCTTTACTATTCCAATTGTGTATCTTTACATCGTTTGCGTATCTTTACTATTCCAATAGTGTATATTTTCATTTCTCGTTTGAGTATCTTTCTGTAAGGCTTCTGATGCGAGTTTCTATTGTATTTGAGAGTTTTGCAAGTGTGGGAGTGTGTTTCTTTCAAACTGAGTATCTTTACATCGTTTGCGTATCTTTACTATTCCAATTGTGTATCTTTACATCGTTTGCGTATCTTTACTATTCCAATTGTGTATCTTTTCATTTCTCGTTTGAGTATCTTTCTGTAAGGCTTTCTGATGCGAGTTTCTAATGAATTTGAGAGTTTTGCAAGTGTGGGAGTGTGTTTCTTTCAAACTGAGTATCTTTACATCGTTTGCGTATCTTTACTATTCCAATTGTGTATCTTTTCATTTCTCGTTTGAGTATCTTTTTGTAAGGCTTTCTGATGCGAGTTTCTATTGAATTTGAGAGTTTTGCAAGTGTGGGAGTGTGTTTCCTTCAAACTGAGTATCTTTACATCGTTTGCGTATCTTTACTATTCCAATTGTGTATCTTTTCATTTCTCGTTTGAGTATCTTTCTGTAAGGCTTTCTGATGCGAGTTTCTATTGAATTTGAGAGTTTTGCAAGTGTGGGAGTGTGTTTCTTTCAAAATGAGTATCTTTACATCGTTTGCGTATCTTTACTATTCCAATTGTGTATCTTTACATCGTTTCCGTATCTTTACTATCCCAATTGTGTATCTTTACATCGTTTGCGTATCTTTACTATTCCAATTGTGTATCTTTACATCGTTTGCGTATCTTTACTATTCCAATTGTGTATCTTTACATCGTTTGCGTATCTTTACTATTAAAATTGAGTATCTTTTCATTTCTCGTTTGAGTATCTTTCTGTAAGGCTTTCTGATGCGAGTTTCTAATGTAATTGAGAGTTTTGCAAGTGTGGGAGTGTGTTTCTTTCAAACTGAGTATCTTTACATCGTTTGCGTATCTTTACTATTCCAATTGTGTATCTTTTCATTTCTCGTTTGAGTATCTTTTTGTAAGGCTTTCTGATGCGAGTTTCTATTGAATTTGAGAGTTTTGCAAGTGTGGGAGTGTGTTTCCTTCAAACTGAGTATCTTTACATCGTTTGCGTATCTTTACTATTCCAATTGTGTATCTTTTCATTTCTCGTTTGAGTATCTTTCTGTAAGGCTTTCTGATGCGAGTTTCTATTGAATTTGAGAGTTTTGCAAGTGTGGGAGTGTGTTTCTTTCAAACTGAGTATCTTTACATCGTTTGCGTATCTTTACTATTCCAATTGTGTATCTTTACATCGTTTCCGTATCTTTACTATTCCAATTGTGTATCTTTACATCGTTTGCGTATCTTTACTACTCCAATTGTGTATCTTTTCATTTCTCGTTTGAGTATCTTTCTGTAAGGCTTTCTGATGCGAGTTTCTATTGTAATTGAGAGTTTTGCAAGTGTGGGAGTGTATTTCTTTCAAACTGAGTATCTTTACATCGTTTGCGTTTCTTTACTATTCCAATTGTGTATCTTTACATCGTTTGCGTATCTTTACTATTCCAATTGTGTATCTTTACATCGTTTGCGTATCTTTACTATTCCAATTGAGTATCTTTTCATTTCTCGTTTGAGTATCTTTCTGTAAGGCTTTCTGATTCGAGTTTCTAATGTAATTGAGAGTTTTGCAAGTGTGGGAGTGTGTTTCTTTCAAACTGAGTATCTTTACATCGTTTGCGTATCTTTACTATTCCAATTGTGTATCTTTTCATTTCTCGATTGAGTATCTTTCCGTAAGGCTTTCGGATGCGCGTTTCTATTGAATTTGAGAGTTTTGCAAGTGTGGGAGTGTGTTTCTTTCAAACTGAGTATCTTTACATCGTTTGCGTATCTTTACTATTCCAATTGTGTATCTTTACATCGTTTGCGTATCTTTACTACTCCAATTGTGTATCTTTTCATTTCTCGTTTGAGTATCTTTCTGTAAGGCTTTCTGATGCGAGTTTCTATTGTAATTGAGAGTTTTGCAAGTGTGGGAGTGTATTTCTTTCAAACTGAGTATCTTTACATCGTTTGCGTTTCTTTACTATTCCAATTGTGTATCTTTACATCGTTTGCGTATCTTTACTATTCCAATTGTGTATCTTTACATCGTTTGCGTATCTTTACTATTCCAATTGAGTATCTTTTCATTTCTCGTTTGAGTATCTTTCTGTAAGGCTTCTGATGCGAGTTTCTAATGTAATTGAGAGTTTTGCAAGTGTGGGAGTGTGTTTCTTTCAAACTGAGTATCTTTACATCGTTTGCGTATCTTTACTATTCCAATTGTGTATCTTTTCATTTCTCGTTTGAGTATCTTTCTATAAGGCTTTCTGATGCGAGTTTCTATTGAATTTGAGAGTTTTGCAAGTGTGGGAGTGTGTTTCTTTCAAACTGAGTATCTTTACATCGTTTGCGTATCTTTACTATCCCAATTGTGTATCTTTACATCGTTTCCGTATCTTTAGTATTCCAATTGTGTATCTTTACATCGTTTGCGTATCTTTACTATTCCAATTGTGTATCTTTACATCGTTTGCGTATCTTTACTATTAAAATTGAGTATCTTTTCATTTCTCGTTTGAGTATCTTTCTGTAAGGCTTTCTGATGCGAGTTTCTAATGTAATTGAGAGTTTTGCAAGTGTGGGAGTGTGTTTCTTTCAAACTGAGTATCTTTACATCGTTTGCGTATCTTTACTATTCCAATTGTGTATCTTTTCATTTCTCGTTTGAGTATCTTTTTGTAAGGCTTTCTGATGCGAGTTTCTATTGAATTTGAGAGTTTTGCAAGTGTGGGAGTGTGTTTCCTTCAAACTGAGTATCTTTACATCGTTTGCGTATCTTTACTATTCCAATTGTGTATCTTTTCATTTCTCGTTTGAGTATCTTTCTGTAAGGCTTTCTGATGCGAGTTTCTATTGAATTTGAGAGTTTTGCAAGTGTGGGAGTGTGTTTCTTTCAAACTGAGTATCTTTACATCGTTTGCGTATCTTTACTATTCCAATTGTGTATCTTTACATCGTTTGCGTATCTTTACTATTCCAATTGTGTATCTTTACATCGTTTGCGTATCTTTACTACTCCAATTGTGTATCTTTTCATTTCTCGTTTGAGTATCTTTCTGTAAGGCTTTCTGATGCGAGTTTCTATTGTAATTGAGAGTTTTGCAAGTGTGGGAGTGTATTTCTTTCAAACTGAGTATCTTTACATCGTTTGCGTTTCTTTACTATTCCAATTGTGTATCTTTACATCGTTTGCGTATCTTTACTATTCCAATTGTGTATCTTTACATCGTTTGCGTATCTTTACTATTCCAATTGAGTATCTTTTCATTTCTCGTTTGAGTATCTTTCTGTAAGGCTTTCTGATTCGAGTTTCTAATGTAATTGAGAGTTTTGCAAGTGTGGGAGTGTGTTTCTTTCAAACTGAGTATCTTTACATCGTTTGCGTATCTTTACTATTCCAATTGTGTATCTTTTCATTTCTCGATTGAGTATCTTTCCGTAAGGCTTTCGGATGCGAGTTTCTATTGAATTTGAGAGTTTTGCAAGTGTGGGAGTGTGTTTCTTTCAAACTGAGTATCTTTACATCGTTTGCGTATCTTTACTATTCCAATTGTGTATCTTTACATCGTTTGCGTATCTTTACTACTCCAATTGTGTATCTTTTCATTTCTCGTTTGAGTATCTTTCTGTAAGGCTTTCTGATGCGAGTTTCTATTGTAATTGAGAGTTTTGCAAGTGTGGGAGTGTATTTCTTTCAAACTGAGTATCTTTACATCGTTTGCGTTTCTTTACTATTCCAATTGTGTATCTTTACATCGTTTGCGTATCTTTACTATTCCAATTGTGTATCTTTACATCGTTTGCGTATCTTTACTATTCCAATTGAGTATCTTTTCATTTCTCGTTTGAGTATCTTTCTGTAAGGCTTCTGATGCGAGTTTCTAATGTAATTGAGAGTTTTGCAAGTGTGGGAGTGTGTTTCTTTCAAACTGAGTATCTTTACATCGTTTGCGTATCTTTACTATTCCAATTGTGTATCTTTTCATTTCTCGTTTGAGTATCTTTCTATAAGGCTTTCTGATGCGAGTTTCTATTGAATTTGAGAGTTTTGCAAGTGTGGGAGTGTGTTTCTTTCAAACTGAGTATCTTTACATCGTTTGCGTATCTTTACTATCCCAATTGTGTATCTTTACATCGTTTCCGTATCTTTACTATTCCAATTGTGTATCTTTACATCGTTTGCGTATCTTTACTATTCCAATTGTGTATCTTTACATCGTTTGCGTATCTTTACTATTAAAATTGAGTATCTTTTCATTTCTCGTTTGAGTATCTTTCTGTAAGGCTTTCTGATGCGAGTTTCTAATGTAATTGAGAGTTTTGCAAGTGTGGGAGTGTGTTTCTTTCAAACTGAGTATCTTTACATCGTTTGCGTATCTTTACTATTCCAATTGTGTATCTTTTCATTTCTCGATTGAGTATCTTTCCGTAAGGCTTTCGGATGCGAGTTTCTATTGAATTTGAGAGTTTTGCAAGTGTGGGAGTGTGTTTCTTTCAAACTGAGTATCTTTACATCGTTTGCGTATCTTTACTATTCCAATTGGGTATCTTTACATCGTTTGCGTATCTTTACTACTCCAATTGTGTATCTTTTCATTTCTCGTTTGAGTATCTTTCTGTAAGGCTTTCTGATGCGAGTTTCTATTGTAATTGAGAGTTTTGCAAGTGTGGGAGTGTATTTCTTTCAAACTGAGTATCTTTACATCGTTTGCGTTTCTTTACTATTCCAATTGTGTATCTTTACATCGTTTGCGTATCTTTACTATTCCAATTGTGTATCTTTACATCGTTTGCGTATCTTTACTATTCCAATTGAGTATCTTTTCATTTCTCGTTTGAGTATCTTTCTGTAAGGCTTCTGATGCGAGTTTCTAATGTAATTGAGAGTTTTGCAAGTGTGGGAGTGTGTTTCTTTCAAACTGAGTATCTTTACATCGTTTGCGTATCTTTACTATTCCAATTGTGTATCTTTTCATTTCTCGTTTGAGTATCTTTCTATAAGGCTTTCTGATGCGAGTTTCTATTGAATTTGAGAGTTTTGCAAGTGTGGGAGTGTGTTTCTTTCAAACTGAGTATCTTTACATCGTTTGCGTATCTTTACTATCCCAATTGTGTATCTTTACATCGTTTCCGTATCTTTACTATTCCAATTGTGTATCTTTACATCGTTTGCGTATCTTTACTATTCCAATTGTGTATCTTTACATCGTTTGCGTATCTTTACTATTAAAATTGAGTATCTTTTCATTTCTCGTTTGAGTATCTTTCTGTAAGGCTTTCTGATGCGAGTTTCTAATGTAATTGAGAGTTTTGCAAGTGTGGGAGTGTGTTTCTTTCAAACTGAGTATCTTTACATCGTTTGCGTATCTTTACTATTCCAATTGTGTATCTTTTCATTTCTCGATTGAGTATCTTTCCGTAAGGCTTTCGGATGCGAGTTTCTATTGAATTTGAGAGTTTTGCAAGTGTGGGAGTGTGTTTCTTTCAAACTGAGTATCTTTACATCGTTTGCGTATCTTTACTATTCCAATTGTGTATCTTTACATCGTTTGCGTATCTTTACTATTCCAATAGTGTATTTTTTCATTTCTCGTTTGAGTATCTTTCTGTAAGGCTTCTGATGCGAGTTTCTATTGTATTTGAGAGTTTTGCAAGTGTGGGAGTGTGTTTCTTTCAAACTGAGTATCTTTACATCGTTTGCGTATCTTTACTATTCCAATTGTGTATCTTTACATCGTTTGCGTATCTTTACTATTCCAATTGTGTATCTTTTCATTTCTCGTTTGAGTATCTTTCTGTAAGGCTTTCTGATGCGAGTTTCTAATGAATTTGAGAGTTTTGCAAGTGTGGGAGTGTGTTTCATTCAAACTGAGTATCTTTACATCGTTTGCGTATCTTTACTATTCCAATTGTGTATCTTTTCATTTCTCGTTTGAGTATCTTTTTGTAAGGCTTTCTGATGCGAGTTTCTATTGAATTTGAGAGTTTTGCAAGTGTGGGAGTGTGTTTCCTTCAAACTGAGTATCTTTACATCGTTTGCGTATCTTTACTATTCCAATTGTGTATCTTTTCATTTCTCGTTTGAGTATCTTTCTGTAAGGCTTTCTGATGCGAGTTTCTATTGAATTTGAGAGTTTTGCAAGTGTGGGAGTGTGTTTCTTTCAAAATGAGTATCTTTACATCGTTTGCGTATCTTTACTATTCCAATTGTGTATCTTTACATCGTTTCCGTATCTTTACTATTCCAATTGTGTATCTTTACATCGTTTGCGTACCTTTACTACTCTAATTGTGTATCTTTTCATTTCTCGTTTGAGTATCTTTCTGTAAGGCTTTCTGATGCGAGTTTCTATTGTAATTGAGAGTTTTGCAAGTGTGGGAGTGTATTTCTTTCAAACTGAGTATCTTTACATCGTTTGCGTTTCTTTACTATTCCAATTGTGTATCTTTACATCGTTTGCGTATCTTTACTATTCCAATTGCGTATCTTTACTATTCGAATTGTGTATCTTTTCATTTCTAGTTTGAGTATCTTTCTGTATGGCTTTCTGATGCGAGTTTCTAATGAATTTGAGAGTTTTGCAAGTGTGGGAGTGTGTTTCTTTCAAACTGAGTATCTTTACATCGTTTGCGTATCTTTACTATTCCAATTGTGTATCTTTTCATTTCTCGTTTGAGTATCTTTTTGTAAGGCTTTCTGATGCGAGTTTCTATTGAATTTGAGAGTTTTGCAAGTGTGGGAGTGTGTTTCCTTCAAACTGAGTATCTTTACATCGTTTGCGTATCTTTACTATTCCAATTGTGTATCTTTTCATTTCTCGTTTGAGTATCTTTCTATAATGCTTTCTGATGCGAGATTCTATTGAATTTGAGAGTTTTGCAAGTGTGGGAGTGTGTTTCTTTCAAACTGAGTATCTTTACATCGTTTGCGTATCTTTACTATTCCAATTGTGTATCTTTACATCGTTTCCGTATCTTTACTATTCCAATTGTGTATCTTTACATCGTTTGCGTATCTTTACTATTCCAATTGTGTATCTTTACATCGTTTGCGTATCTTTACTATTCCAATTGAGTATCTTTTCATTTCTCGTTTGAGTATCTTTCTGTAAGGCTTCTGATGCGAGTTTCTAATGTAATTGAGAGTTTTGCAAGTGTGGGAGTGTGTTTCTTTCAAACTGAGTATCTTTACATCGTTTGCGTATCTTTACTATTCCAATTGTGTATCTTTTCATTTCTCGTTTGAGTATCTTTCTATAAGTCTTTCTGATGCGAGTTTCTATTGAATTTGAGAGTTTTGCAAGTGTGGGAGTGTGTTTCTTTCAAACTGAGTATCTTTACATCGTTTGCGTATCTTTACTATCCCAATTGTGTATCTTTACATCGTTTCCGTATCTTTACTATTCCAATTGTGTATCTTTACATCGTTTGCGTATCTTTACTATTCCAATTGTGTATCTTTACATCGTTTGCGTATCTTTACTATTCCAATTGAGTATCTTTTCATTGCTCGTTTGAGTATCTTTCTGTAAGGCTTTCTGATGCGAGTTTCTAATGTAATTGAGAGTTTTGCAAGTGTGGGAGTGTGTTTCTTTCAAACTGAGTATCTTTACATCGTTTGCGTATCTTTACTATTCCAATTGTGTATCTTTTCATTTCTCGATTGAGTATCTTTCGGTAAGGCTTTCGGATGCGAGTTTCTATTGAATTTGAGAGTTTTGCAAGTGTGGGAGTGTGTTTCTTTCAAACTGAGTATCTTTACATCGTTTGCGTATCTTTACTATTCCAATTGTGTATCTTTACATCGTTTGCGTATCTTTACTATTCCAATTGTGTATTTTTTCATTTCTCGTTTAAGTATCTTTCTGTAAGGCTTCTGATGCGAGTTTCTATTGTATTTGAGAGTTTTGCAAGTGTGGGAGTGTGTTTCTTTCAAACTGAGTATCTTTACATCGTTTGCGTATCTTTACTATTCCAATTGTGTATCTTTTCATTTCTCGTTTGAGTATCTTTCTATAAGGCTTTCTGATGCGAGTTTCTATTGAATTTGAGAGTTTTGCAAGTGTGGGAGTGTGTTTCTTTCAAACTGAGTATCTTTACATCGTTTGCGTATCTTTACTATTCCAATTGTGTATCTTTACATCGTTTGCGTATCTTTACTATTCCAATTGAGTATCTTTTCATTTCTCGTTTGAGTATCTTTCTGTAAGGCTTTCTGATGCGAGTTTCTAATGTAATTGAGAGTTTTGCAAGTGTGGGAGTGTGTTTCTTTCAAACTGAGTATCTTTACATCGTTTGCGTATCTTTACTATTCCAATTGTGTATCTTTTCATTTCTCGATTGAGTATCTTTCGGTAAGGCTTTCGGATGCGAGTTTCTATTGAATTTGAGAGTTTTGCAAGTGTGGGAGTGTGTTTCTTTCAAACTGAGTATCTTTACATCGTTTGCGTATCTTTACTATTCCAATTGGGTATCTTTACATCGTTTGCGTATCTTTACTATTCCAATTGTGTATTTTTTCATTTCTCGTTTAAGTATCTTTCTGTAAGGCTTCTGATGCGAGTTTCTATTGTATTTGAGAGTTTTGCAAGTGTGGGAGTGTGTTTCTTTCAAACTGAGTATCTTTACATCGTTTGCGTATCTTTACTATTCCAATTGTGTATCTTTTCATTTATCGTTTGAGTATCTTTCTGTAAGGCTTCTGATGCGAGTTTCTATTGTATTTGAGAGTTTTGCAAGTGTGGGAGTGTGTTTCTTTCAAACTGAGTATCTTTACATCGTTTGCGTATCTTTACTATTCCAATTGTGTATCTTTACATCGTTTGCGTATCTTTACTATTCCAATTGTGTATCTTTTCATTTCTCGTTTGAGTATCTTTCTGTAAGGCTTTCTGATGCGAGTTTCTAATGTAATTGAGAGTTTTGCAAGTGTGGGAGTGTGTTTCTTTCAAACTGAGTATCTTTACATCGTTTGCGTATCTTTACTATTCCAATTGTGTATCTTTTCATTTCTCGATTGAGTATCTTTCGGTAAGGCTTTCGGATGCGAGTTTCTATTGAATTTGAGAGTTTTGCAAGTGTGGGAGTGTGTTTCTTTCAAACTGAGTATCTTTACATCGTTTGCGTATCTTTACTATTCCAATTGTGTATCTTTTCATTTCTCGATTGAGTATCTTTCCGTAAGGCTTTCGGATGCGAGTTTCTATTGAATTTGAGAGTTTTGCAAGTGTGGGAGTGTGTTTCCTTCAAACTGAGTATCTTTACATCGTTTGCGTATCTTTACTATTCCAATTGTGTATCTTTTCATTTCTCGTTTGAGTATCTTTCTGTAAGGCTTTCTGATGCGAGTTTCTATTGAATTTGAGAGTTTTGCAAGTGTGGGAGTGTGTTTCTTTCAAAATGAGTATCTTTACATCGTTTGCGTATCTTTACTATTCCAATTGTGTATCTTTACATCGTTTCCGTATCTTTACTATTCCAATTGTGTATCTTTACATCGTTTGCGTACCTTTACTACTCTAATTGTGTATCTTTTCATTTCTCGTTTGAGTATCTTTCTGTAAGGCTTTCTGATGCGAGTTTCTAATGTAATTGAGAGTTTTGCAAGTGTGGGAGTGTGTTTCTTTCAAACTGAGTATCTTTACATCGTTTGCGTATCTTTACTATTCCAATTGTGTATCTTTTCATTTCTCGATTGAGTATCTTTCCGTAAGGCTTTCGGATGCGAGTTTCTATTGAATTTGAGAGTTTTGCAAGTGTGGGAGTGTGTTTCTTTCAAACTGAGTATCTTTACATCGTTTGCGTATCTTTACTATTCCAATTGGGTATCTTTACATCGTTTGCGTATCTTTACTACTCCAATTGTGTATCTTTTCATTTCTCGTTTGAGTATCTTTCTGTAAGGCTTTCTGATGCGAGTTTCTATTGTAATTGAGAGTTTTGCAAGTGTGGGAGTGTATTTCTTTCAAACTGAGTATCTTTACATCGTTTGCGTTTCTTTACTATTCCAATTGTGTATCTTTACATCGTTTGCGTATCTTTACTATTCCAATTGTGTATCTTTACATCGTTTGCGTATCTTTACTATTCCAATTGAGTATCTTTTCATTTCTCGTTTGAGTATCTTTCTGTAAGGCTTCTGATGCGAGTTTCTAATGTAATTGAGAGTTTTGCAAGTGTGGGAGTGTGTTTCTTTCAAACTGAGTATCTTTACATCGTTTGCGTATCTTTACTATTCCAATTGTGTATCTTTTCATTTCTCGTTTGAGTATCTTTCTATAAGGCTTTCTGATGCGAGTTTCTATTGAATTTGAGAGTTTTGCAAGTGTGGGAGTGTGTTTCTTTCAAACTGAGTATCTTTACATCGTTTGCGTATCTTTACTATCCCAATTGTGTATCTTTACATCGTTTCCGTATCTTTACTATTCCAATTGTGTATCTTTACATCGTTTGCGTATCTTTACTATTCCAATTGTGTATCTTTACATCGTTTGCGTATCTTTACTATTAAAATTGAGTATCTTTTCATTTCTCGTTTGAGTATCTTTCTGTAAGGCTTTCTGATGCGAGTTTCTAATGTAATTGAGAGTTTTGCAAGTGTGGGAGTGTGTTTCTTTCAAACTGAGTATCTTTACATCGTTTGCGTATCTTTACTATTCCAATTGTGTATCTTTTCATTTCTCGATTGAGTATCTTTCCGTAAGGCTTTCGGATGCGAGTTTCTATTGAATTTGAGAGTTTTGCAAGTGTGGGAGTGTGTTTCTTTCAAACTGAGTATCTTTACATCGTTTGCGTATCTTTACTATTCCAATTGTGTATCTTTACATCGTTTGCGTATCTTTACTATTCCAATAGTGTATTTTTTCATTTCTCGTTTGAGTATCTTTCTGTAAGGCTTCTGATGCGAGTTTCTATTGTATTTGAGAGTTTTGCAAGTGTGGGAGTGTGTTTCTTTCAAACTGAGTATCTTTACATCGTTTGCGTATCTTTACTATTCCAATTGTGTATCTTTACATCGTTTGCGTATCTTTACTATTCCAATTGTGTATCTTTTCATTTCTCGTTTGAGTATCTTTCTGTAAGGCTTTCTGATGCGAGTTTCTAATGAATTTGAGAGTTTTGCAAGTGTGGGAGTGTGTTTCTTTCAAACTGAGTATCTTTACATCGTTTGCGTATCTTTACTATTCCAATTGTGTATCTTTTCATTTCTCGTTTGAGTATCTTTCTGTAAGGCTTTCTGATGCGAGTTTCTATTGAATTTGAGAGTTTTGCAAGTGTGGGAGTGTGTTTCCTTCAAACTGAGTATCTTTACATCGTTTGCGTATCTTTACTATTCCAATTGTGTATCTTTTCATTTCTCGTTTGAGTATCTTTCTGTAAGGCTTTCTGATGCGAGTTTCTATTGAATTTGAGAGTTTTGCAAGTGTGGGAGTGTGTTTCTTTCAAAATGAGTATCTTTACATCGTTTGCGTATCTTTACTATTCCAATTGTGTATCTTTACATCGTTTCCGTATCTTTACTATTCCAATTGTGTATCTTTACATCGTTTGCGTACCTTTACTACTCTAATTGTGTATCTTTTCATTTCTCGTTTGAGTATCTTTCTGTAAGGCTTTCTGATGCGAGTTTCTATTGTAATTGAGAGTTTTGCAAGTGTGGGAGTGTATTTCTTTCAAACTGAGTATCTTTACATCGTTTGCGTTTCTTTACTATTCCAATTGTGTATCTTTACATCGTTTGCGTATCTTTACTATTCCAATTGCGTATCTTTACTATTCCAATTGTGTATCTTTTCATTTCTCGTTTGAGTATCTTTCTGTAAGGCTTTCTGATGCGAGTTTCTAATGAATTTGAGAGTTTTGCAAGTGTGGGAGTGTGTTTCTTTCAAACTGAGTATCTTTACATCGTTTGCGTATCTTTACTATTCCAATTGTGTATCTTTTCATTTCTCGTTTGAGTATCTTTATGTAAGGCTTTCTGATGCGAGTTTCTATTGAATTTGAGAGTTTTGCAAGTGTGGGAGTGTGTTTCCTTCAAACTGAGTATCTTTACATCGTTTGCGTATCTTTACTATTCCAATTGTGTATCTTTTCATTTC
The DNA here is from genome assembly GCF_933775445.1 of Argentina anserina. Taxonomy (NCBI): domain Eukaryota; kingdom Viridiplantae; phylum Streptophyta; class Magnoliopsida; order Rosales; family Rosaceae; genus Argentina; species Argentina anserina. The sequence goes on along the minus strand of NW_026089433.1, from coordinate 147,489 downwards.
TCGTTTGAGTATCTTTCTATAATGCTTTCTGATGCGAGATTCTATTGAATTTGAGAGTTTTGCAAGTGTGGGAGTGTGTTTCTTTCAAACTGAGTATCTTTACATCGTTTGCGTATCTTTACTATTCCAATTGTGTATCTTTACATCGTTTCCGTATCTTTACTATTCCAATTGTGTATCTTTACATCGTTTGCGTATCTTTACTATTCCAATTGTGTATCTTTACATCGTTTGCGTATCTTTACTATTCCAATTGAGTATCTTTTCATTTCTCGTTTGAGTATCTTTCTGTAAGGCTTCTGATGCGAGTTTCTAATGTAATTGAGAGTTTTGCAAGTGTGGGAGTGTGTTTCTTTCAAACTGAGTATCTTTACATCGTTTGCGTATCTTTACTATTCCAATTGTGTATCTTTTCATTTCTCGTTTGAGTATCTTTCTATAAGGCTTTCTGATGCGAGTTTCTATTGAATTTGAGAGTTTTGCAAGTGTGGGAGTGTGTTTCTTTCAAACTGAGTATCTTTACATCGTTTGCGTATCTTTACTATCCCAATTGTGTATCTTTACATCGTTTCCGTATCTTTACTATTCCAATTGTGTATCTTTACATCGTTTGCGTATCTTTACTATTCCAATTGTGTATCTTTACATCGTTTGCGTATCTTTACTATTCCAATTGAGTATCTTTTCATTGCTCGTTTGAGTATCTTTCTGTAAGGCTTTCTGATGCGAGTTTCTAATGTAATTGAGAGTTTTGCAAGTGTGGGAGTGTGTTTCTTTCAAACTGAGTATCTTTACATCGTTTGCGTATCTTTACTATTCCAATTGTGTATCTTTTCATTTCTCGATTGAGTATCTTTCGGTAAGGCTTTCGGATGCGAGTTTCTATTGAATTTGAGAGTTTTGCAAGTGTGGGAGTGTGTTTCTTTCAAACTGAGTATCTTTACATCGTTTGCGTATCTTTACTATTCCAATTGTGTATCTTTACATCGTTTGCGTATCTTTACTATTCCAATTGTGTATTTTTTCATTTCTCGTTTAAGTATCTTTCTGTAAGGCTTCTGATGCGAGTTTCTATTGTATTTGAGAGTTTTGCAAGTGTGGGAGTGTGTTTCTTTCAAACTGAGTATCTTTACATCGTTTGCGTATCTTTACTATTCCAATTGTGTATCTTTTCATTTCTCGTTTGAGTATCTTTCTATAAGGCTTTCTGATGCGAGTTTCTATTGAATTTGAGAGTTTTGCAAGTGTGGGAGTGTGTTTCTTTCAAACTGAGTATCTTTACATCGTTTGCGTATCTTTACTATTCCAATTGTGTATCTTTACATCGTTTGCGTATCTTTACTATTCCAATTGAGTATCTTTTCATTTCTCGTTTGAGTATCTTTCTGTAAGGCTTTCTGATGCGAGTTTCTAATGTAATTGAGAGTTTTGCAAGTGTGGGAGTGTGTTTCTTTCAAACTGAGTATCTTTACATCGTTTGCGTATCTTTACTATTCCAATTGTGTATCTTTTCATTTCTCGATTGAGTATCTTTCGGTAAGGCTTTCGGATGCGAGTTTCTATTGAATTTGAGAGTTTTGCAAGTGTGGGAGTGTGTTTCTTTCAAACTGAGTATCTTTACATCGTTTGCGTATCTTTACTATTCCAATTGGGTATCTTTACATCGTTTGCGTATCTTTACTATTCCAATTGTGTATTTTTTCATTTCTCGTTTAAGTATCTTTCTGTAAGGCTTCTGATGCGAGTTTCTATTGTATTTGAGAGTTTTGCAAGTGTGGGAGTGTGTTTCTTTCAAACTGAGTATCTTTACATCGTTTGCGTATCTTTACTATTCCAATTGTGTATCTTTTCATTTATCGTTTGAGTATCTTTCTGTAAGGCTTCTGATGCGAGTTTCTATTGTATTTGAGAGTTTTGCAAGTGTGGGAGTGTGTTTCTTTCAAACTGAGTATCTTTACATCGTTTGCGTATCTTTACTATTCCAATTGTGTATCTTTACATCGTTTGCGTATCTTTACTATTCCAATTGAGTATCTTTTCATTTCTCGTTTGAGTATCTTTCTGTAAGGCTTTCTGATGCGAGTTTCTAATGTAATTGAGAGTTTTGCAAGTGTGGGAGTGTGTTTCTTTCAAACTGAGTATCTTTACATCGTTTGCGTATCTTTACTATTCCAATTGTGTATCTTTTCATTTCTCGATTGAGTATCTTTCGGTAAGGCTTTCGGATGCGAGTTTCTATTGAATTTGAGAGTTTTGCAAGTGTGGGAGTGTGTTTCTTTCAAACTGAGTATCTTTACATCGTTTGCGTATCTTTACTATTCCAATTGTGTATCTTTTCATTTCTCGATTGAGTATCTTTCCGTAAGGCTTTCGGATGCGAGTTTCTATTGAATTTGAGAGTTTTGCAAGTGTGGGAGTGTGTTTCTTTCAAACTGAGTATCTTTACATCGTTTGCGTATCTTTACTATTCCAATTGTGTATCTTTACATCGTTTGCGTATCTTTACTACTCCAATTGTGTATCTTTTCATTTCTCGTTTGAGTATCTTTCTGTAAGGCTTTCTGATGCGAGTTTCTATTGTAATTGAGAGTTTTGCAAGTGTGGGAGTGTATTTCTTTCAAACTGAGTATCTTTACATCGTTTAAGTTTCTTTACTATTCCAATTGTGTATCTTTACATCGTTTGCGTATCTTTACTATTCCAATTGTGTATCTTTACATCGTTTGCGTATCTTTACTATTCCAATTGAGTATCTTTTCATTTCTCGTTTGAGTATCTTTCTGTAAGGCTTCTGATGCGAGTTTCTAATGTAATTGAGAGTTTTGCAAGTGTGGGAGTGTGTTTCTTTCAAACTGAGTATCTTTACATCGTTTGCGTATCTTTACTATTCCAATTGTGTATCTTTTCATTTCTCGTTTGAGTATCTTTCTATAAGGCTTTCTGATGCGAGTTTCTATTGAATTTGAGAGTTTTGCAAGTGTGGGAGTGTGTTTCTTTCAAACTGAGTATCTTTACATCGTTTGCGTATCTTTACTATCCCAATTGTGTATCTTTACATCGTTTCCGTATCTTTACTATTCCAATTGTGTATCTTTACATCGTTTGCGTATCTTTACTATTCCAATTGTGTATCTTTACATCGTTTGCGTATCTTTACTATTAAAATTGAGTATCTTTTCATTTCTCGTTTGAGTATCTTTCTGTAAGGCTTTCTGATGCGAGTTTCTAATGTAATTGAAAGTTTTGCAAGTGTGGGAGTGTGTTTCTTTCAAACTGAGTATCTTTACATCGTTTGCGTATCTTTACTATTCCAATTGTGTATCTTTTCATTTCTCGATTGAGTATCTTTCCGTAAGGCTTTCGGATGCGAGTTTCTATTGAATTTGAGAGTTTTGCAAGTGTGGGAGTGTGTTTCTTTCAAACTGAGTATCTTTACATCGTTTGCGTATCTTTACTATTCCAATTGTGTATCTTTACATCGTTTGCGTATCTTTACTACTCCAATTGTGTATCTTTTCATTTCTCGTTTGAGTATCTTTCTGTAAGGCTTTCTGATGCGAGTTTCTATTGTAATTGAGAGTTTTGCAAGTGTGGGAGTGTATTTCTTTCAAACTGAGTATCTTTACATCGTTTGCGTTTCTTTACTATTCCAATTGTGTATCTTTACATCGTTTGCGTATCTTTACTATTCCAATTGTGTATCTTTACATCGTTTGCGTATCTTTACTATTCCAATTGTGTATCTTTTCATTTCTCGTTTGAGTATCTTTCTGTAAGGCTTCTGATGCGAGTTTCTAATGTAATTGAGAGTTTTGCAAGTGTGGGAGTGTGTTTCTTTCAAACTGAGTATCTTTACATCGTTTGCGTATCTTTACTATTCCAATTGTGTATCTTTTCATTTCTCGTTTGAGTATCTTTCTATAAGGCTTTCTGATGCGAGTTTCTATTGAATTTGAGAGTTTTGCAAGTGTGGGAGTGTGTTTCTTTCAAACTGAGTATCTTTACATCGTTTGCGTATCTTTACTATCCCAATTGTGTATCTTTACATCGTTTCCGTATCTTTACTATTCCAATTGTGTATCTTTACATCGTTTGCGTATCTTTACTATTCCAATTGTGTATCTTTACATCGTTTGCGTATCTTTACTATTAAAATTGAGTATCTTTTCATTTCTCGTTTGAGTATCTTTCTGTAAGGCTTTCTGATGCGAGTTTCTAATGTAATTGAGAGTTTTGCAAGTGTGGGAGTGTGTTTCTTTCAAACTGAGTATCTTTACATCGTTTGCGTATCTTTACTATTCCAATTGTGTATCTTTTCATTTCTCGATTGAGTATCTTTCCGTAAGGCTTTCGGATGCGAGTTTCTATTGAATTTGAGAGTTTTGCAAGTGTGGGAGTGTGTTTCTTTCAAACTGAGTATCTTTACATCGTTTGCGTATCTTTACTATTCCAATTGTGTATCTTTACATCGTTTGCGTATCTTTACTATTCCAATAGTGTATTTTTTCATTTCTCGTTTGAGTATCTTTCTGTAAAGCTTCTGATGCGAGTTTCTATTGTATTTGAGAGTTTTGCAAGTGTGGGAGTGTGTTTCTTTCAAACTGAGTATCTTTACATCGTTTGCGTATCTTTACTATTCCAATTGTGTATCTTTACATCGTTTGCGTATCTTTACTATTCCAATTGTGTATCTTTTCATTTCTCGTTTGAGTATCTTTCTGTAAGGCTTTCTGATGCGAGTTTCTAATGAATTTGAGAGTTTTGCAAGTGTGGGAGTGTGTTTCTTTCAAACTGAGTATCTTTACATCGTTTGCGTATCTTTACTATTCCAATTGTGTATCTTTTCATTTCTCGTTTGAGTATCTTTTTGTAAGGCTTTCTGATGCGAGTTTCTATTGAATTTGAGAGTTTTGCAAGTGTGGGAGTGTGTTTCCTTCAAACTGAGTATCTTTACATCGTTTGCGTATCTTTACTATTCCAATTGTGTATCTTTTCATTTCTCGTTTGAGTATCTTTCTGTAAGGCTTTCTGATGCGAGTTTCTATTGAATTTGAGAGTTTTGCAAGTGTGGGAGTGTGTTTCTTTCAAAATGAGTATCTTTACATCGTTTGCGTATCTTTACTATTCCAATTGTGTATCTTTACATCGTTTCCGTATCTTTACTATTCCAATTGTGTATCTTTACATCGTTTGCGTACCTTTACTACTCTAATTGTGTATCTTTTCATTTCTCGTTTGAGTATCTTTCTGTAAGGCTTTCTGATGCGAGTTTCTATTGTAATTGAGAGTTTTGCAAGTGTGGGAGTGTATTTCTTTCAAACTGAGTATCTTTACATCGTTTGCGTTTCTTTACTATTCCAATTGTGTATCTTTACATCGTTTGCGTATCTTTACTATTCCAATTGTGTATCTTTACATCATTTGCGTATCTTTACTATTCCAATTGTGTATCTTTTCATTTCTCGTTTGAGTATCTTTCTGTAAGGCTTTCTGATGCGAGTTTCTAATGAATTTGAGAGTTTTGCAAGTGTGGGAGTGTGTTTCTTTCAAACTGAGTATCTTTACATCGTTTGCGTATCTTTACTATTCCAATTGTGTATCTTTTCATTTCTCGTTTGAGTATCTTTTTGTAAGGCTTTCTGATGCGAGTTTCTATTGAATTTGAGAGTTTTGCAAGTGTGGGAGTGTGTTTCCTTCAAACTGAGTATCTTTACATCGTTTGCGTATCTTTACTATTCCAATTGTGTATCTTTTCATTTCTCGTTTGAGTATCTTTCTATAATGCTTTCTGATGCGAGATTCTATTGAATTTGAGAGTTTTGCAAGTGTGGGAGTGTGTTTCTTTCAAACTGAGTATCTTTACATCGTTTGCGTATCTTTACTATTCCAATTGTGTATCTTTACATCGTTTCCGTATCTTTACTATTCCAATTGTGTATCTTTACATCGTTTGCGTATCTTTACTATTCCAATTGTGTATCTTTACATCGTTTGCGTATCTTTACTATTCCAATTGAGTATCTTTTCATTTCTCGTTTGAGTATCTTTCTGTAAGGCTTCTGATGCGAGTTTCTAATGTAATTGAGAGTTTTGCAAGTGTGGGAGTGTGTTTCTTTCAAACTGAGTATCTTTACATCGTTTGCGTATCTTTACTATTCCAATTGTGTATCTTTTCATTTCTCGTTTGAGTATCTTTCTATAAGGCTTTCTGATGCGAGTTTCTATTGAATTTGAGAGTTTTGCAAGTGTGGGAGTGTGTTTCTTTCAAACTGAGTATCTTTACATCGTTTGCGTATCTTTACTATCCCAATTGTGTATCTTTACATCGTTTCCGTATCTTTACTATTCCAATTGTGTATCTTTACATCGTTTGCGTATCTTTACTATTCCAATTGTGTATCTTTACATCGTTTGCGTATCTTTACTATTCCAATTGAGTATCTTTTCATTGCTCGTTTGAGTATCTTTCTGTAAGGCTTTCTGATGCGAGTTTCTAATGTAATTGAGAGTTTTGCAAGTGTGGGAGTGTGTTTCTTTCAAACTGAGTATCTTTACATCGTTTGCGTATCTTTACTATTCCAATTGTGTATCTTTTCATTTCTCGATTGAGTATCTTTCGGTAAGGCTTTCGGATGCGAGTTTCTATTGAATTTGAGAGTTTTGCAAGTGTGGGAGTGTGTTTCTTTCAAACTGAGTATCTTTACATCGTTTGCGTATCTTTACTATTCCAATTGTGTATCTTTACATCGTTTGCGTATCTTTACTATTCCAATTGTGTATTTTTTCATTTCTCGTTTAAGTATCTTTCTGTAAGGCTTCTGATGCGAGTTTCTATTGTATTTGAGAGTTTTGCAAGTGTGGGAGTGTGTTTCTTTCAAACTGAGTATCTTTACATCGTTTGCGTATCTTTACTATTCCAATTGTGTATCTTTTCATTTCTCGTTTGAGTATCTTTCTATAAGGCTTTCTGATGCGAGTTTCTATTGAATTTGAGAGTTTTGCAAGTGTGGGAGTGTGTTTCTTTCAAACTGAGTATCTTTACATCGTTTGCGTATCTTTACTATCCCAATTGTGTATCTTTACATCGTTTCCGTATCTTTACTATTCCAATTGTGTATCTTTACATCGTTTGCGTATCTTTACTATTCCAATTGTGTATCTTTACATCGTTTGCGTATCTTTACTATTCCAATTGAGTATCTTTTCATTGCTCGTTTGAGTATCTTTCTGTAAGGCTTTCTGATGCGAGTTTCTAATGTAATTGAGAGTTTTGCAAGTGTGGGAGTGTGTTTCTTTCAAACTGAGTATCTTTACATCGTTTAGGTATCTTTACTATTCCAATTGTGTATCTTTTCATTTCTCGATTGAGTATCTTTCCGTAAGGCTTTCGGATGCGAGTTTCTATTGAATTTGAGAGTTTTGCAAGTGTGGGAGTGTGTTTCTTTCAAACTGAGTATCTTTACATCGTTTGCGTATCTTTACTATTCCAATTGTGTATCTTTACATCGTTTGCGTATCTTTACTATTCCAATTGTGTATTTTTTCATTTCTCGTTTAAGTATCTTTCTGTAAGGCTTCTGATGCGAGTTTCTATTGTATTTGAGAGTTTTGCAAGTGTGGGAGTGTGTTTCTTTCAAACTGAGTATCTTTACATCGTTTGCGTATCTTTACTATTCCAATTGTGTATCTTTACATCGTTTGCGTATCTTTACTATTCCAATTGTGTATCTTTTCATTTCTCGTTTGAGTATCTTTCTGTAAGGCTTTCTGATGCGAGTTTCTAATGAATTTGAGAGTTTTGCAAGTGTGGGAGTGTGTTTCTTTCAAACTGAGTATCTTTACATCGTTTGCGTATCTTTACTATTCCAATTGTGTATCTTTTCATTTCTCGTTTGAGTATCTTTCTGTAAGGCTTTCTGATGCGAGTTTCTATTGAATTTGAGAGTTTTGCAAGTGTAGGAGTGTGTTTCTTTCAAACTGAGTATCTTTACATCGTTTGCGTATCTTTACTATTCCAATTGTGTATCTTTACATCGTTTCCGTATCTTTACTATTCCAATTGTGTATCTTTACATCGTTTGCGTATCTTTACTATTCCAATAGTGTATTTTTTCATTTCTCGTTTGAGTATCTTTCTATAAGGCTTCTGATCCGAGTTTCTATTGTATTTGAGAGTTTTGCAAGTGTGGGAGTGTGTTTCTTTCAAACTGAGTATCTTTACATCGTTTGCGTATCTTTACTATTCCAATTGTGTATCTTTACATCGTTTGCGTATCTTTACTATTCCAATTGTGTATTTTTTCATTTCTCGTTTAAGTATCTTTCTGTAAGGCTTCTGATGCGAGTTTCTATTGTATTTGAGAGTTTTGCAAGTGTGGGAGTGTGTTTCTTTCAAACTGAGTATCTTTACATCGTTTGCGTATCGTTACTATTCCAATTGTGTATCTTTACATCGTTTGCGTATCTTTACTATTCCAATTGTGTATCTTTTCATTTCTCGTTTGAGTATCTTTCTGTAAGGCTTTCTGATGCGAGTTTCTAATGAATTTGAGAGTTTTGCAAGTGTGGGAGTGTGTTTCTTTCAAACTGAGTATCTTTACATCGTTTGCGTATCTTTACTATTCCAATTGTGTATCTTTTCATTTCTCGTTTGAGTATCTTTTTGTAAGGCTTTCTGATGCGAGTTTCTATTGAATTTGAGAGTTTTGCAAGTGTGGGAGTGTGTTTCCTTCAAACTGAGTATCTTTACATCGTTTGCGTATCTTTACTATTCCAATTGTGTATCTTTTCATTTCTCGTTTGAGTATCTTTCTGTAAGGCTTCTGATGCGAGTTTCTATTGTATTTGAGAGTTTTGCAAGTGTGGGAGTGTGTTTCTTTCAAACTGAGTATCTTTACATCGTTTGCGTATCTTTACTATTCCAATTGTGTATCTTTACATCGTTTGCGTATCTTTACTATTCCAATTGTGTATCTTTTCATTTCTCGTTTGAGTATCTTTCTGTAAGGCTTTCTGATGCGAGTTTCTAATGAATTTGAGAGTTTTGCAAGTGTGGGAGTGTGTTTCCTTCAAACTGAGTATCTTTACATCGTTTGCGTATCTTTACTATTCCAATTGTGTATCTTTTCATTTCTCGTTTGAGTATCTTTTTGTAAGGCTTTCTGATGCGAGTTTCTATTGAATTTGAGAGTTTTGCAAGTGTGGGAGTGTGTTTCCTTCAAACTGAGTATCTTTACATCGTTTGCGTATCTTTACTATTCCAATTGTGTATCTTTTCATTTCTCGTTTGAGTATCTTTCTGTAAGGCTATCTGATGCGAGTTTCTATTGAATTTGAGAGTTTTGCAAGTGTAGGAGTGTGTTTCTTTCAAACTGAGTATCTTTACATCGTTTGCGTATCTTTACTATTCCAATTGTGTATCTTTACATCGTTTCCGTATCTTTACTATTCCAATTGTGTATCTTTACATCGTTTGCGTATCTTTACTACTCCAATTGTGTATCTTTTCATTTCTCGTTTGAGTATCTTTCTGTAAGGCTTTCTGATGCGAGTTTCTATTGTAATTGAGAGTTTTGCAAGTGTGGGAGTGTATTTCTTTCAAACTGAGTATCTTTACATCGTTTGCGTTTCTTTACTATTCCAATTGTGTATCTTTACATCGTTTGCGTATCTTTACTATTCCAATTGTGTATCTTTACATCATTTGCGTATCTTTACTATTCCAATTGTGTATCTTTTCATTTCTCGTTTGAGTATCTTTCTGTAAGGCTTCTGATGCGAGTTTCTAATGTAATTGAGAGTTTTGCAAGTGTGGGAGTGTGTTTCTTTCAAACTGAGTATCTTTACATCGTTTGCGTATCTTTACTATTCCAATTGTGTATCTTTTCATTTCTCGTTTGACTATCTTTCTATAATGCTTTCTGATGCGAGTTTCTATTGAATTTGAGAGTTTTGCAAGTGTGGGAGTGTGTTTCTTTCAAACTGAGTATCTTTACATCGTTTGCGTATCTTTACTATCCCAATTGTGTATCTTTACATCGTTTCCGTATCTTTACTATTCCAATTGTGTATCTTTACATCGTTTGCGTATCTTTACTATTCCAATTGTGTATCTTTACATCGTTTGCGTATCTTTACTATTAAAATTGAGTATCTTTTCATTTCTCGTTTGAGTATCTTTCTGTAAAGCTTTCTGATGCGAGTTTCTAATGTAATTGAGAGTTTTGCAAGTGTGGGAGTGTGTTTCTTTCAAACTGAGTATCTTTACATCGTTTGCGTATCTTTACTATTCCAATTGTGTATCTTTTCATTTCTCGATTGAGTATCTTTCCGTAAGGCTTTCGGATGCGAGTTTCTATTGAATTTGAGAGTTTTGCAAGTGTGGGAGTGTGTTTCTTTCAAACTGTGTATCTTTACATCGTTTGCGTATCTTTACTATTCCAATAGTGTATTTTTTCATTTCTCGTTTGAGTATCTTTCTGTAAGGCTTCTGATGCGAGTTTCTATTGTATTTGAGAGTTTTGCAAGTGTGGGAGTGTATTTCTTTCAAACTGAGTATCTTTACATCGTTTGCGTATCTTTACTATTCCAATTGTGTATCTTTACATCGTTTGCGTATCTTTACTATTCCAATTGTGTATCTTTTCATTTCTCGTTTGAGTATCTTTCTGTAAGGCTTTCTGATGCGAGTTTCTATTGAATTTGAGAGTTTTGCAAGTGTGGGAGTGTGTTTCTTTCAAACTGAGTATCTTTACATCGTTTGCGTATCTTTACTATTCCAATTGTGTATCTTTTCATTTCTCGTTTGACTATCTTTCTATAATGCTTTCTGATGCGAGTTTCTATTGAATTTGAGAGTTTTGCAAGTGTGGGAGTGTGTTTCTTTCAAACTGAGTATCTTTACATCGTTTGCGTATCTTTACTATCCCAATTGTGTATCTTTACATCGTTTCCGTATCTTTACTATTCCAATTGTGTATCTTTACATCGTTTGCGTATCTTTACTATTCCAATTGTGTATCTTTACATCGTTTGCGTATCTTTACTATTAAAATTGAGTATCTTTTCATTTCTCGTTTGAGTATCTTTCTGTAAAGCTTTCTGATGCGAGTTTCTAATGTAATTGAGAGTTTTGCAAGTGTGGGAGTGTGTTTCTTTCAAACTGAGTATCTTTACATCGTTTGCGTATCTTTACTATTCCAATTGTGTATCTTTTCATTTCTCGATTGAGTATCTTTCCGTAAGGCTTTCGGATGCGAGTTTCTATTGAATTTGAGAGTTTTGCAAGTGTGGGAGTGTGTTTCTTTCAAACTGTGTATCTTTACATCGTTTGCGTATCTTTACTATTCCAATAGTGTATTTTTTCATTTCTCGTTTGAGTATCTTTCTGTAAGGCTTCTGATGCGAGTTTCTATTGTATTTGAGAGTTTTGCAAGTGTGGGAGTGTATTTCTTTCAAACTGAGTATCTTTACATCGTTTGCGTATCTTTACTATTCCAATTGTGTATCTTTACATCGTTTGCGTATCTTTACTATTCCAATTGTGTATCTTTTCATTTCTCGTTTGAGTATCTTTCTGTAAGGCTTTCTGATGCGAGTTTCTAATGAATTTGAGAGTTTTGCAAGTGTGGGAGTGTGTTTCTTTCAAACTGAGTATCTTTACATCGTTTGCGTATCTTTACTATTCCAATTGTGTATCTTTTCATTTCTCGTTTGAGTATCTTTTTGTAAGGCTTTCTGATGCGAGTTTCTATTGAATTTGAGAGTTTTGCAAGTGTGGGAGTGTGTTTCCTTCAAACTGAGTATCTTTACATCGTTTGCGTATCTTTACTATTCCAATTGTGTATCTTTTCATTTCTCGTTTGAGTATCTTTCTGTAAGGCTTTCTGATGCGAGTTTCTATTGAATTTGAGAGTTTTGCAAGTGTGGGAGTGTGTTTCTTTCAAACTGAGTATCTTTACATCGTTTGCGTATCTTTACTATTCCAATTGTGTATCTTTACATCGTTTCCGTATCTTTACTATTCCAATTGTGTATCTTTACATCGTTTGCGTATCTTTACTACTCCAATTGTGTATCTTTTCATTTCTCGTTTGAGTATCTTTCTGTAAGGCTTTCTGATGCGAGTTTCTATTGTAATTGAGAGTTTTGCAAGTGTGGGAGTGTATTTCTTTCAAACTGAGTATCTTTACATCGTTTGCGTTTCTTTACTATTCCAATTGTGTATCTTTACATCGTTTGCGTATCTTTACTATTCCAATTGTGTATCTTTACATCATTTGCGTATCTTTACTATTCCAATTGTGTATCTTTTCATTTCTCGTTTGAGTATCTTTCTGTAAGGCTTTCTGATGCGAGTTTCTATTGAATTTGAGAGTTTTGCAAGTGTGGGAGTGTGTTTCTTTCAAACTGAGTATCTTTACATCGTTTGCGTATCCTTACTATTCCAATTGTGTATCTTTACATCGTTTGCGTATCTTTACTATTCCAATTGTGTATCTTTTCATTTCTGGTTTGAGTATCTTTCTGTAAGGCTTCTAATGCGAGTTTCTATTGTATTTGAGAGTTTTGCAAGTGTGGGAGTGTGTTTCTTTCAAACTGAGTATCTTTACATCGTTTCCGTATCTTTACTATTCCAATTGTGTATCTTTACATCGTTTGCGTATCTTTACTATTCCAATTGTGTATCTTTTCATTTCTCGTTTGAGTATCTTTCTGTAAGGCTTTCTGATGCGAGTTTCTATTGAATTTGAGAGTTTTGCAAGTGTGGGAGTGTGTTTCTTTCAAACTGAGTATCTTTACATCGTTTGCGTATCTTTACTATTCCAAACTGAGTATCTTTACATCGTTTGCGTATCTTTACTATTCCAATTGTGTATCTTTTCATTTCTGGTTTGAGTATCTTTCTGTAAGGCTTCTAATGCGAGTTTCTATTGTATTTGAGAGTTTTGCAAGTGTGGGAGTGTGTTTCTTTCAAACTGAGTATCTTTACATCGTTTGCGTATCTTTACTATTCCAATTGTGTATCTTTACATCGTTTGCGTATCTTTACTATTCCAATTGTGTATCTTTTCATTTCTCGTTTGAGTATCTTTCTGTAAGGCTTTCTGATGCGAGTTTCTATTGAATTTGAGAGTTTTGCAAGTGTGGGAATGTGTTTCCTTCAAACTGAGTATCTTTACATCGTTTGCGTATCTTTACTATTCCAATTGTGTATCTTTTCATTTCTCGTTTGAGTATCTTTCTGTAAGGCTTTCTGATGCGAGTTTCTATTGTATTTGAGAGTTTTGCAAGTGTGGGAGTGTGTTTCTTTCAAACTGAGTATCTTTACATCGTTTGCGTATCTTTACTATTCCAATAGTGTATTTTTTCATTTCTCGTTTGAGTATCTTTCTGTAAGGCTTCTGATGCGAGTTTCTATTGTATTTGAGAGTTTTGCAAGTGTGGGAGTGTGTTTCTTTCAAACTGAGTATCTTTACATCGTTTGCGTATCTTTACTATTCCAATTGTGTATCTTTACATCGTTTGCGTATCTTTACTATTCCAATTGTGTATCTTTTCATTTCTCGTTTGAGTATCTTTCTGTAAGGCTTTCTGATGCGAGTTTCTAATGAATTTGAGAGTTTTGCAAGTGTGGGAGTGTGTTTCTTTCAAACTGAGTATCTTTACATCGTTTGCGTATCTTTACTATTCCAATTGTGTATCTTTTCATTTCTCGTTTGAGTATCTTTTTGTAAGGCTTTCTGATGCGAGTTTCTATTGAATTTGAGAGTTTTGCAAGTGTGGGAGTGTGTTTCCTTCAAACTGAGTATCTTTACATCGTTTGCGTATCTTTACTATTCCAATTGTGTATCTTTTCATTTCTCGTTTGAGTATCTTTCTGTAAGGCTTTCTGATGCGAGTTTCTATTGAATTTGAGAGTTTTGCAAGTGTGGGAGTGTGTTTCTTTCAAACTGAGTATCTTTACATCGTTTGCGTATCTTTACTATTCCAATTGTGTATCTTTACATCGTTTCCGTATCTTTACTATTCCAATTGTGTATCTTTACATCGTTTGCGTATCTTTACTACTCCAATTGTGTATCTTTTCATTTCTCGTTTGAGTATCTTTCTGTAAGGCTTTCTGATGCGAGTTTCTATTGTAATTGAGAGTTTTGCAAGTGTGGGAGTGTATTTCTTTCAAACTGAGTATCTTTACATCGTTTGCGTTTCTTTACTATTCCAATTGTGTATCTTTACATCGTTTGCGTATCTTTACTATTCCAATTGTGTATCTTTACATCATTTGCGTATCTTTACTATTCCAATTGTGTATCTTTTCATTTCTCGTTTGAGTATCTTTCTGTAAGGCTTCTGATGCGAGTTTCTAATGTAATTGAGAGTTTTGCAAGTGTGGGAGTGTGTTTCTTTCAAACTGAGTATCTTTACATCGTTTGCGTATCTTTACTATTCCAATTGTGTATCTTTTCATTTCTCGTTTGAGTATCTTTCTATAATGCTTTCTGATGCGAGTTTCTATTGAATTTGAGAGTTTTGCAAGTGTGGGAGTGTGTTTCTTTCAAACTGAGTATCTTTACATCGTTTGCGTATCTTTACTATCCCAATTGTGTATCTTTACATCGTTTCCGTATCTTTACTATTCCAATTGTGTATCTTTACATCGTTTGCGTATCTTTACTATTCCAATTGTGTATCTTTACATCGTTTGCGTATCTTTACTATTAAAATTGAGTATCTTTTCATTTCTCGTTTGAGTATCTTTCTGTAAGGCTTTCTGATGCGAGTTTCTAATGTAATTGAGAGTTTTGCAAGTGTGGGAGTGTGTTTCTTTCAAACTGAGTATCTTTACATCGTTTGCGTATCTTTACTATTCCAATTGTGTATCTTTTCATTTCTCGATTGAGTATCTTTCCGTAAGGCTTTCGGATGCGAGTTTCTATTGAATTTGAGAGTTTTGCAAGTGTGGGAGTGTGTTTCTTTCAAACTGAGTATCTTTACATCGTTTGCGTATCTTTACTATTCCAATTGTGTATCTTTACATCGTTTGCGTATCTTTACTATTCCAATAGTGTATTTTTTCATTTCTCGTTTGAGTATCTTTCTGTAAGGCTTCTGATGCGAGTTTCTATTGTATTTGAGAGTTTTGCAAGTGTGGGAGTGTATTTCTTTCAAACTGAGTATCTTTACATCGTTTGCGTATCTTTACTATTCCAATTGTGTATCTTTACATCGTTTGCGTATCTTTACTATTCCAATTGTGTATCTTTTCATTTCTCGTTTGAGTATCTTTCTGTAAGGCTTTCTGATGCGAGTTTCTAATGAATTTGAGAGTTTTGCAAGTGTGGGAGTGTGTTTCTTTCAAACTGAGTATCTTTACATCGTTTGCGTATCTTTACTATTCCAATTGTGTATCTTTTCATTTCTCGTTTGAGTATCTTTTTGTAAGGCTTTCTGATGCGAGTTTCTATTGAATTTGAGAGTTTTGCAAGTGTGGGAGTGTGTTTCCTTCAAACTGAGTATCTTTACATCGTTTGCGTATCTTTACTATTCCAATTGTGTATCTTTTCATTTCTCGTTTGAGTATCTTTCTGTAAGGCTTTCTGATGCGAGTTTCTATTGAATTTGAGAGTTTTGCAAGTGTGGGAGTGTGTTTCTTTCAAACTGAGTATCTTTACATCGTTTGCGTATCTTTACTATTCCAATTGTGTATCTTTACATCGTTTGCGTATCTTTACTATTCCAATTGTGTATCTTTACATCGTTTGCGTATCTTTACTACTCCAATTGTGTATCTTTTCATTTCTCGTTTGAGTATCTTTCTGTAAGGCTTTTTGATGCGAGTTTCTATTGAATTTGAGAGTTTTGCAAGTGTGGGAGTGTGTTTCCTTCAAACTGAGTATCTTTACATCGTTTGCGTATCTTTACTATTCCAATTGTGTATCTTTACATCATTTGCGTATCTTTACTATTCCAATTGTGTATCTTTTCATTTCTCGTTTGAGTATATTTCTGTAAGGCTTCTGATGCGAGTTTCTATTGTATTTGAGAGTTTTGCAAGTGTGGGAGTGTGTTTCTTTCAAACTGAGTATCTTTACATCGTTTGCGTATCTTTACTATTCCAATTGTGTATCTTTACATCGTTTGCGTATCTTTACTATTCCAATTGTGTATCTTTTCATTTCTCGTTTGAGTATCTTTTTGTAAGGCTTTCTGATGCGAGTTTCTATTGAATTTGAGAGTTTTGCAAGTGTGGGAGTGTGTTTCCTTCAAACTGAGTATCTTTACATCGTTTGCGTATCTTTACTATTCCAATTGTGTATCTTTTCATTTCTCGTTTGAGTATCTTTCTGTAAGGCTTTCTGATGCGAGTTTCTATTGAATTTGAGAGTTTTGCAAGTGTGGGAGTGTGTTTCTTTCAAACTGAGTATCTTTACATCGTTTGCGTATCTTTACTATTCCAATTGTGTATCTTTACATCGTTTCCGTATCTTTACTATTCCAATTGTGTATCTTTACATCGTTTGCGTATCTTTACTACTCCAATTGTGTATCTTTTCATTTCTCGTTTGAGTATCTTTCTGTAAGGATTTTTGATGCGAGTTTCTATTGAATTTGAGAGTTTTGCAAGTGTGGGAGTGTGTTTCCTTCAAACTGAGTATCTTTACATCGTTTGCGTATCTTTACTATTCCAATTGTGTATCTTTACATCATTTGCGTATCTTTACTATTCCAATTGTGTATCTTTTCATTTCTCGTTTGAGTATCTTTCTGTAAGGCTTTCTGATGCGAGTTTCTATTGAATTTGAGAGTTTTGCAAGTGTGGGAGTGTGTTTCTTTCAAACTGAGTATCTTTACATCGTTTGCGTATCCTTACTATTCCAATTGTGTATCTTTACATCGTTTGCGTATCTTTACTATTCCAATTGTGTATCTTTTCATTTCTGGTTTGAGTATCTTTCTGTAAGGCTTCTAATGCGAGTTTCTATTGTATTTGAGAGTTTTGCAAGTGTGGGAGTGTGTTTCTTTCAAACTGAGTATCTTTACATCGTTTCCGTATCTTTACTATTCCAATTGTGTATCTTTACATCGTTTGCGTATCTTTACTATTCCAATTGTGTATCTTTTCATTTCTCGTTTGAGTATCTTTCTGTAAGGCTTTCTGATGCGAGTTTCTATTGAATTTGAGAGTTTTGCAAGTGTGGGAGTGTGTTTCTTTCAAACTGAGTATCTTTACATCGTTTGCGTATCTTTACTATTCCAATTTTGTATCTTTACATCGTTTGCGTATCTTTACTATTCCAATTGTGTATCTTTTCATTTCTGGTTTGAGTATCTTTCTGTAAGGCTTCTAATGCGAGTTTCTATTGTATTTGAGAGTTTTGCAAGTGTGGGAGTGTGTTTCTTTCAAACTGAGTATCTTTACATCGTTTGCGTATCTTTACTATTCCAATTGTGTATCTTTACATCGTTTGCGTATCTTTACTATTCCAATTGTGTATCTTTTCATTTCTCGTTTGAGTATCTTTCTGTAAGGCTTTCTGATGCGAGTTTCTATTGAATTTGAGAGTTTTGCAAGTGTGGGAGTGTGTTTCCTTCAAACTGAGTATCTTTACATCGTTTGCGTATCTTTACTATTCCAATTGTGTATCTTTTCATTTCTCGTTTGAGTATCTTTCTGTAAGGCTTTCTGATGCGAGTTTCTATTGAATTTGAGAGTTTTGCAAGTGTGGGAGTGTGTTTCTTTCAAACTGAGTATCTTTACATCGTTTGCGTATCTTTACTATTCCAATTGTGTATCTTTACATCGTTTGCGTATCTTTACTATTCCAATTGTGTATCTTTTCATTTCTCGTTTGAGTATCTTTCTGTAAGGCTTCTGATGCGAGTTTCTATTGTATTTGAGAGTTTTGCAAGTGTGGGAGTGTGTTTCTTTCAAACTGAGTATCTTTACATAGTTTGCGTATCTTTACTATTCCAATTGTGTATCTTTACATCGTTTGCGTATCTTTACTATTCCAATTGTGTATCTTTTCATTTCTCGTTTGAGTATCTTTCTGTAAGGTTTCTGATGCGAGTTTCTATTGTATTTGAGAGTTTTGCAAGTGTGGGAGTGTGTTTCTTTCAAACTGAGTATCTTTACATCGTTTGCGTATGTTTACTATTCCAATTGTGTATCTTTACATCGTTTGCGTATCTTTACTATTCCAATTATGTATTTTTATTTCTCGTTTGAGTATCTTTCTGTAAGGCTTTCTGATGCGAGTTTCTATTGAATTTGAGAGTTTTGCAAGTGTGGGAGTGTGTTTCTTTCAAACTGAGTATCTTTACATCGTTTGCGTGTCTTTACTATTCCAATTGTGTATCTTTTCATTTCTCGTTTGAGTATCTTTCTGTAAGGCTTCTGATGCGAGTTTCTATTGTATTTGAGAGTTTTGCAAGTCTGGGAGTGTCTTTCTTTCAAACTGAGTATCTTTACATCGTTTGCGTATCTTTACCATTCCAATTGTGTATCTTTTCATTTCTCGTTTGAGTATCCTTCTGTAAGGCTTTCTGATGCGAGTTTCTATTGAATTTGAGAGTTTTGCAAGTGTGGGAGTGTGTTTCTTTCAAACTGAGTATCTTTACATCGTTTGCGTATCTTTACTATTCCAATTGTTTATCTTTACAATTCCAATTGAGTATCTTTTCATTTCTCGTTTGAGTATCTTTCTGTAAGGCTTCTGATGCGAGTTTCTATTGTATTTGAGAGTTTTGTAAGTGTGGGAGTGTGTTTCTTTCAAACTGAGTATCTTTACATCGTTTGCGTATCTTTACTATTCCAATTGTGTATCTTTTCATTTCTCGTTTGAGTATCTTTCTGTAAGGCTTTCTGATGCGAGTTTCTATTGAATTTGAGAGTTTTGCAAGTGTGGGAGTGTGTTTCTTTCAAACTGAGTATCTTTACATCGTTTGCGTATCTTTACTATTCCAATTGTGTATCTTTACATCGTTTGCGTATCTTTACAATTCCAATTGAGTATCTTTTCATTTCTCGTTTGAGTATCTTTCTGTAAGGCTTCTGATGCGAGTTTCTATTGTATTTGAGAGTTTTGCAAGTGTGGGAGTGTGTTTCTTTCAAACTGAGTATCTTTACATCGTTTGCGTATCTTTACTATTCCAATTGTGTATCTTTTCATTTCTCGTTTGAGTATCTTTCTGTAAGGCTTTCTGATGCGAGTTTCTATTGTATTTGAGAGTTTTGCAAGTGTGGGAGTGTGTTTCTTTCAAACTGAGTATCTTTACATCGTTTGCGTATCTTTACTATTCCAATTGTGTATCTTTACATCGTTTGCGTATCTTTACTATTCCAATTGTGTATCTTTTCATTTCTCGTTTGAGTATCTTTCTGTAAGGCTTCTGATGCGAGTTACTATTGAATTTGAGTGTTTTGCAAGTGTGGGAGTGTGTTTCTTTCAAACTGAGTATCTTTACATCGTTTGCGTATCTTTACTATTCCAATTCTGTATCTTTACATCGTTTGCGTATCTTTACAATTCCAATTGAGTATCTTTTCATTTCTCGTTTGAGTATCTTTCTGTAAGGCTTCTGATGCGAGTTTCTATTGTATTTGAGAGTTTTGCAAGTGTGGGAGTGTGTTTCTTTCAAACTGAGTATCTTTACATCGTTTGCATATCTTTACTATTCCAATTGTGTATCTTTTCATTTCTCGTTTGAGTATCTTTCTGTAACGCTTCTGATGCGAGTTTCTATTGTATTTGAGAGTTTTGCAAGTGTGGGAGTGTGTTTCTTTCAAACTGAGTATCTTTACATCGTTTGCGTATCTTTACTATTCCAATTGTGTATCTTTACATCGTTTGCGTATCTTTACTATTCCAATTGTGTATCTTTTCATTTCTCGTTTGAGTATCTTTCTGTAAGGCTTCTGATGCGAGTTTCTATTGTATTTGAGAGTTTTGCAAGTGTGGGAGTGTGTTTCTTTCAAACTGAGTATCTTTACATCGTTTGCGTATCTTTATTATTCCAATTCAGTATCTTTACATCGCTTGCGTATCATTATTATTCCAATTGTGTATCTTTTCATTTCTCGTTTGAGTATCTTTCTGTAAGGCTTTCTGATGCGAGTTTCTATTAAATTTGAGAGTTTTGCAAGTTTGGAAGTGTGTTTCTTTCAAACTGAGTATCTTTACATCGTTTGCGTATCTTTACTATTCCAATTGTGTATCTTTTCATTTCTCGTTTGAGTATCTTTCTGTAAGGCTTTCTGATGCGAGTTTCTATTGAATTTGAGAGTTTTGCAAGTGTGGGAGTGTGTTTCTTTCAAACTGAGTATCTTTACATCGTTTGCGTATCTTTACTATTCCAATTGTGTATCTTTACATCGTTTGCGTATCTTTACAATTCCAATTGAGTATCTTTTCATTTCTCGTTTGAGTATCTTTCTGTAAGGCTTTCTGATGCGAGTTTCTATTGTATTTGAGAGTTTTGCAAGTGTGGCAGTGTGTTTCTTTCAAACTGAGTATCTTTACTATTCCAATTGTGTATCTTTTCATTTCTCGTTTGAGTATCTTTCTGTAAGGCTTTCTGATGCGAGTTTCTATTGAATTTGAGAGTTTTGCAAGTGTGGGAGTGTGTTTCTTTCAAACTGAGTATCTTTACATCGTTTGCGTATCTTTACTATTCCAATTGTGTATCTTTACATCGTTTGCGTATCTTTACAATTCCAATTGAGTATCTTTTCATTTCTCGTTTGAGTATCTTTCTGTAAGGCTTCTGATGCGAGTTTCTATTGTATTTGAGAGTTTTCCAAGTGTGGGAGTGTGTTTCTTTCAAACTGAGTATCTTTACATCGTTTGCGTATCTTTACTATTCCAATTGTGTATCTTTTCATTTCTCGTTTGAGTATCTTTCTGTAAGGCTTCTGATGCGAGTTACTATTGAATTTGAGTGTTTTGCAAGTGTGGGAGTGTGTTTCTTTCAAACTGAGTATCTTTACATCGTTTGCGTATCTTTACTATTCCAATTGTGTATCTTTACATCGTTTGCGTATCTTTACAATTCCAATTGAGTATCTTTTCATTTCTCGTTTGAGTATCTTTCTGTAAGGCTTCTGATGCGAGTTTCTATTGTATTTGAGAGTTTTGCAAGTGTGGGAGTGTGTTTCTTTCAAACTGAGTATCTTTACATCGTTTGCGTATCTTTACTATTCCAATTGTGTATCTTTTCATTTCTCGTTTGAGTATCTTTCTGTAACGCTTCTGATGCGAGTTTCTATTGTATTTGAGAGTTTTGCAAGTGTGGGAGTGTGTTTCTTTCAAACTGAGTATCTTTACATCGTTTGCGTATCTTTACTATTCCAATTGTGTATCTTTACATCGTTTGCGTATCTTTACTATTCCAATTGTGTATCTTTTCATTTCTCGTTTGAGTATCTTTCTGTAAGGCTTCTGATGCGAGTTTCTATTGTATTTGAGAGTTTTGCAAGTGTGGGAGTGTGTTTCTTTCAAACTGAGTATCTTTACATCGTTTGCCTATCTTTACTATTCCAATTGTGTATCTTTACATCGTTTGCGTATCTTTACTATTCCAATTGTGTATCTTTTCATTTCTCGTTTGAGTATCTTTCTGTAAGGCTTTCTGATGCGAGTTTCTATTGTATTTGAGAGTTTTGCAAGTGTGGGAGTGTGTTTCTTTCAAACTGAGTATATTTACATCGTTTGCGTATGTTTACTATTCCAATTGTGTATCTTTTCATTTCTCGTTTGAGTATCTTTCTGTAAGGCTTTCTGATGCGAGTTTCTATTGAATTTGAGAGTTTTGCAAGTGTGGGAGTGTGTTTCTTTCAAACTGAGTATCTTTACATCGTTTGCGTATCTTTACTATTCCAATTGTGTATCTTTACATCGTTTGCGTATCTTTACAATTCCAATTGAGTATCTTTTCATTTCTCGTTTGAGTATCTTTCTGTAAGGCTTTCTGATGCGAGTTTCTATTGAATTTGAGAGTTTTGCAAGTGTGGGAGTGTGTTTCTTTCAAACTGAGTATCTTTACTATTCCAATTGTGTATCTTTTCATTTCTCGTTTGAGTATCTTTCTGTAAGGCTTTCTGATGCGAGTTTCTATTGAATTTGAGAGTTTTGCAAGTGTGGGAGTGTGTTTCTTTCAAACTGAGTATCTTTACATCGTTTGCGTATCTTTACTATTCCAATTGTGTATCTTTACATCGTTTGCGTATCTTTACAATTCCAATTGAGTATCTTTTCATTTCTCGTTTGAGTATCTTTCTGTAAGGCTTCTGATGCGAGTTTCTATTGTATTTGAGAGTTTTCCAAGTGTGGGAGTGTGTTTCTTTCAAACTGAGTATCTTTACATCGTTTGCGTATCTTTACTATTCTAATTGTGTATCTTTTCATTTCTCGTTTGAGTATCTTTCTGTAAGGCTTCTGATGCGAGTTTCTATTGTATTTGAGAGTTTTGCAAGTGTGGGAGTGTGTTTCTTTCAAACTGAGTATCTTTACATCGTTTGCCTATCTTTACTATTCCAATTGTGTATCTTTTCATTTCTCGTTTGAGTATCTTTCTGTAAGGCTTCTGATGCGAGTTTCTATTGTATTTGAGAGTTTTGCAAGTGTGGGAGTGTGTTTCTTTCAAACTGAGTATCTTTACATCGTTTGCCTATCTTTACTATTCCAATTGTGTATCTTTACATCGTTTGCGTATCTTTACTATTCCAATTGTGTATCTTTTCATTTCTCGTTTGAGTATCTTTCTGTAAGGCTTTCTGATGCGAGTTTCTATTGTATTTGAGAGTTTTGCAAGTGTGGGAGTGTGTTTCTTTCAAACTGAGTATATTTACATCGTTTGCGTATGTTTACTATTCCAATTGTGTATCTTTTCATTTCTCGTTTGAGTATCTTTCTGTAAGGCTTTCTGATGCGAGTTTCTATTGAATTTGAGAGTTTTGCAAGTGTGGGAGTGTGTTTCTTTCAAACTGAGTATCTTTACATCGTTTGCGTATCTTTACTATTCCAATTGTGTATCTTTACATCGTTTGCGTATCTTTACAATTCCAATTGAGTATCTTTTCATTTCTCGTTTGAGTATCTTTCTGTAAGGCTTTCTGATGCGAGTTTCTATTGTATTTGAGAGTTTTGCAAGTGTGGCAGTGTGTTTCTTTCAAACTGAGTATCTTTACTATTCCAATTGTGTATCTTTTCATTTCTCGTTTGAGTATCTTTCTGTAAGGCTTTCTGATGCGAGTTTCTATTGAATTTGAGAGTTTTGCAAGTGTGGGAGTGTGTTTCTTTCAAACTGAGTATCTTTACATCGTTTGCGTATCTTTACTATTCCAATTGTGTATCTTTACATCGTTTGCGTATCTTTACAATTCCAATTGAGTATCTTTTCATTTCTCGTTTGAGTATCTTTCTGTAAGGCTTCTGATGCGAGTTTCTATTGTATTTGAGAGTTTTCCAAGTGTGGGAGTGTGTTTCTTTCAAACTGAGTATCTTTACATCGTTTGCGTATCTTTACTATTCCAATTGTGTATCTTTTCATTTCTCGTTTGAGTATCTTTCTGTAAGGCTTCTGATGCGAGTTACTATTGAATTTGAGTGTTTTGCAAGTGTGGGAGTGTGTTTCTTTCAAACTGAGTATCTTTACATCGTTTGCCTATCTTTACTATTCCAATTGTGTATCTTTACATCGTTTGCGTATCTTTACTATTCCAATTGTGTATCTTTTCATTTCTCGTTTGAGTATCTTTCTGTAAGGCTTCTGATGCGAGTTTCTATTGTATTTGAGAGTTTTGCAAGTGTGGGAGTGTGTTTCTTTCAAACTGAGTATCTTTACATCGTTTGCCTATCTTTACTATTCCAATTGTGTATCTTTACATCGTTTGCGTATCTTTACTATTCCAATTGTGTATCTTTTCATTTCTCGTTTGAGTATCTTTCTGTAAGGCTTTCTGATGCGAGTTTCTATTGTATTTGAGAGTTTTGCAAGTGTGGGAGTGTGTTTCTTTCAAACTGAGTATATTTACATCGTTTGCGTATGTTTACTATTCCAATTGTGTATCTTTTCATTTCTCGTTTGAGTATCTTTCTGTAAGGCTTTCTGATGCGAGTTTCTATTGAATTTGAGAGTTTTGCAAGTGTGGGAGTGTGTTTCTTTCAAACTGAGTATCTTTACATCGTTTGCGTATCTTTACTATTCCAATTGTGTATCTTTACATCGTTTGCGTATCT
Source organism: Argentina anserina (assembly GCF_933775445.1). Classification (NCBI taxonomy): domain Eukaryota; kingdom Viridiplantae; phylum Streptophyta; class Magnoliopsida; order Rosales; family Rosaceae; genus Argentina; species Argentina anserina. Next base: position 123,247 of record NW_026089433.1, on the reverse strand, counting down.
TTACAATTCCAATTGAGTATCTTTTCATTTCTCGTTTGAGTATCTTTCTGTAAGGCTTTCTGATGCGAGTTTCTATTGTATTTGAGAGTTTTGCAAGTGTGGCAGTGTGTTTCTTTCAAACTGAGTATCTTTACTATTCCAATTGTGTATCTTTTCATTTCTCGTTTGAGTATCTTTCTGTAAGGCTTTCTGATGCGAGTTTCTATTGAATTTGAGAGTTTTGCAAGTGTGGGAGTGTGTTTCTTTCAAACTGAGTATCTTTACATCGTTTGCGTATCTTTACTATTCCAATTGTGTATCTTTACATCGTTTGCGTATCTTTACAATTCCAATTGAGTATCTTTTCATTTCTCGTTTGAGTATCTTTCTGTAAGGCTTCTGATGCGAGTTTCTATTGTATTTGAGAGTTTTCCAAGTGTGGGAGTGTGTTTCTTTCAAACTGAGTATCTTTACATCGTTTGCGTATCTTTACTATTCCAATTGAGTATCTTTACATCGTTTGCGTATCTTTACTATTCCAATTGTGTCTCTTTTCATTTCTCATTTGAGTATCTTTCTGTAAGGCTTCTGATGCGAGTTTCTATTGTATTTGAGAGTTTTGCAGGTGTGGGAGTGTGTTTCTTTCAAACTGAGTATCTTTACATCGTTTGCGTATCTTTACTATTCGAATTGTGTATCTTTACATCGTTTGCGTATCTTTACCATTCCAATTGTGTATCTTTTCATTTCTCGTTTGAGTATCTTTCTGTAAGGCTTCTGATGCGAGTTTCTATTGTATTTGAGAGTTTTCCAAGTGTGGGAGTGTGTTTCTTTCAAACTGAGTATCTTTACATCGTTTGCGAATCTTTACTATTCCAATTGTGTATCTTTTCATTTCTCGTTTGAGTATCTTTCTGTAGGGCTTTCTGATGCGAGTTTCTATTGAATTTGAGAGTTTTGCAAGTGTGGGAGTGTGTTTCTTTCAAACTGAGTATCTTTACATAGTTTGCGTATCTTTACTATTCCAATTGTGTATCTTTACATCGTTTGCGTATCTTTACTATTCCAATTGTGTATCTTTTCATTTCTCGTTTGAGTATCTTTCTGTAAGGCTTTCTGATGCGAGTTTCTATTGAATTTGAGAGTTTTGCAAGTGTGGGAGTGTGTTTCTTTCAAACTGAGTATCTTTACATCGTTTGCGTATCTTTATTATTCCAATTCAGTATCTTTACATCGCTTGCGTATCATTATTATTCCAATTGTGTATCTTTTCATTTCTCGTTTGAGTATCTTTCTGTAAGGCTTCTGATGCGAGTTTCTATTGTATTTGAGAGTTTTGCAAGTGTGGGAGTGTGTTTCTTTAAAACTGAGTATCTTTACATCGTTTGCGTATCTTTACTATTCCAATTGTGTATCTTTTCATTTCTCGTTTGAGTATCTTTCTGTAAGGCTTTCTGATGCGAGTTTCTATTGTATTTGAGAGTTTTGCAAGTGTGGGAGTGTGTTTCTTTCAAACTGAGTATCTTTACATCGTTTGCGTATCTTTACTATTCTAATTGTGTATCTTTTCATTTCTCGTTTGAGTATCTTTCTGTAAGGCTTCTGATGCGAGTTTCTATTGTATTTGAGAGTTTTGCAAGTGTGGGAGTGTGTTTCTTTCAAACTGAGTATCTTTACATCGTTTGCCTATCTTTACTATTCCAATTGTGTATCTTTACATCGTTTGCGTATCTTTACTATTCCAATTGTGTATCTTTTCATTTCTCGTTTGAGTATCTTTCTGTAAGGCTTTCTGATGCGAGTTTCTATTGTATTTGAGAGTTTTGCAAGTGTGGGAGTGTGTTTCTTTCAAACTGAGTATATTTACATCGTTTGCGTATGTTTACTATTCCAATTGTGTATCTTTACATCGTTTGCGTATCTTTACCATTCCAATTGTGTATCTTTTCATTTCTCGTTTGAGTATCTTTCTGTAAGGCTTCTGATGCGAGTTTCTATTGTATTTGAGAGTTTTCCAAGTGTGGGAGTGTGTTTCTTTCAAACTGAGTATCTTTACATCGTTTGCGAATCTTTACTATTCCAATTGTGTATCTTTTCATTTCTCGTTTGAGTATCTTTCTGTAAGGCTTTCTGATGCGAGTTTCTATTGAATTTGAGAGTTTTGCAAGTGTGGGAGTGTGTTTCTTTCAAACTGAGTATCTTTACATAGTTTGCGTATTTTTACTATTCCAATTGTGTATCTTTACATCGTTTGCGTATCTTTACCATTCCAATTGTGTATCTTTTCATTTCTCGTTTGAGTATCTTTCTGTAAGGCTTCTGATGCGAGTTTCTATTGTATTTGAGAGTTTTGCAAGTGTGGGAGTGTGTTTCTTTCAAACTGAGTATCTTTACATAGTTTGCGTATCTTTACTATTCCAATTGTGTATCTTTACATCGTTTGCGTATCTTTACCATTCCAATTGTGTATCTTTTCATTTCTCGTTTGAGTATCTTTCTGTAAGGCTTTCTGATGCGAGTTTCTATTGAATTTGAGAGTTTTGCAAGTGTGGGAGTGTGTTTCTTTCAAACTGAGTATCTTTACATAGTTTGCGTATCTTTACTATTCCAATTGTGTATCTTTACATCGTTTGCGTATCTTTACTATTCCAATTGTGTATCTTTTCATTTCTCGTTTGAGTATCTTTCTGTAAGGCTTTCTGATGCGAGTTTCTATTGTATTTGAGAGTTTTGCAAGTGTGGGAGTGTGTTTCTTTCAAACTGAGTATCTTTACATCGTTTGCGTATCTTTACTATTCCAATTGTGTATCTTTTCATTTCTCGTTTGAGTATCTTTCTGTAAGGCTTTCTGATGCGAGTTTCTATTGTATTTGAGAGTTTTGCAAGTGTGGGAGTGTGTTTCTTTCAAACTGAGTATCTTTACATAGTTTGCGTATCTTTACTATTCCAATTGTGTATCTTTATATTGTTTGCGTATCTTTACCATTCCAATTGTGTATCTTTTCATTTCTCGTTTGAGTATCTTTCTGTAGGGCTTCTGATGCGAGTTTCTATTGTATTTGAGAGTTTTGCAAGTGTGGGAGTGTGTTTCTTTCAAACTGAGTATCTTTACATCGTTTGCGTATCTTTACTATTCCAATTGTGTATCTTTTCATTTCTCGTTTGAGTATCTTTCTGTAAGGCTTTCTGATGCGAGTTTCTATAGAATTTGAGAGTTTTGCAAGTGTGGGAGTGTGTTTCTTTCAAACTGAGTATCTTTAAATAGTTTGCGTATCTTTACTATTCCAATTGTGTATCTTTACATCGTTTGCGTATCTTTACCATTCCAATTGTGTATCTTTTCATTTCTCGTTTGAGTATCTTTCTGTAAGGCTTCTGATGCGAGTTTCTATTGTATTTGAGAGTTTTGCAAGTGTGGGAGTGTGTTTCTTTCAAACTGAGTATCTTTACATAGTTTGCGTATCTTTACTATTCCAATTGTGTATCTTTACATCGTTTGCGTATCTTTACCATTCCAATTGTGTATCTTTTCATTTCTCGTTTGAGTATCTTTCTGTAAGGCTTCTGATGCGAGTTTCTATTGTATTTGAGAGTTTTCCAAGTGTGGGAGTGTGTTTCTTTCAAACTGAGTATCTTTACATCGTTTGCGAATCTTTACTATTCCAATTGTGTATCTTTTCATTTCTCGTTTGAGTATCTTTCTGTAAGGCTTTCTGATGCGAGTTTCTATTGAATTTGAGAGTTTTGCAAGTGTGGGAGTGTGTTTCTTTCAAACTGAGTATCTTTACATAGTTTGCGTATTTTTACTATTCCAATTGTGTATCTTTACATCGTTTGCGTATCTTTACCATTCCAATTGTGTATCTTTTCATTTCTCGTTTGAGTATCTTTCTGTAAGGCTTCTGATGCGAGTTTCTATTGTATTTGAGAGTTTTGCAAGTGTGGGAGTGTGTTTCTTTCAAACTGAGTATCTTTACATAGTTTGCGTATCTTTACTATTCCAATTGTGTATCTTTACATCGTTTGCGTATCTTTACCATTCCAATTGTGTATCTTTTCATTTCTCGTTTGAGTATCTTTCTGTAAGGCTTTCTGATGCGAGTTTCTATTGAATTTGAGAGTTTTGCAAGTGTGGGAGTGTGTTTCTTTCAAACTGAGTATCTTTACATAGTTTGCGTATCTTTACTATTCCAATTGTGTATCTTTACATCGTTTGCGTATCTTTACTATTCCAATTGTGTATCTTTTCATTTCTCGTTTGAGTATCTTTCTGTAAGGCTTTCTGATGCGAGTTTCTATTGTATTTGAGAGTTTTGCAAGTGTGGGAGTGTGTTTCTTTCAAACTGAGTATCTTTACATCGTTTGCGTATCTTTACTATTCCAATTGTGTATCTTTTCATTTCTCGTTTGAGTATCTTTCTGTAAGGCTTTCTGATGCGAGTTTCTATTGTATTTGAGAGTTTTGCAAGTGTGGGAGTGTGTTTCTTTCAAACTGAGTATCTTTACATAGTTTGCGTATCTTTACTATTCCAATTGTGTATCTTTATATCGTTTGCGTATCTTTACCATTCCAATTGTGTATCTTTTCATTTCTCGTTTGAGTATCTTTCTGTAGGGCTTCTGATGCGAGTTTCTATTGTATTTGAGAGTTTTGCAAGTGTGGGAGTGTGTTTCTTTCAAACTGAGTATCTTTACATCGTTTGCGTATCTTTACTATTCCAATTGTGTATCTTTTCATTTCTCGTTTGAGTATCTTTCTGTAAGGCTTTCTGATGCGAGTTTCTATTGAATTTGAGAGTTTTGCAAGTGTGGGAGTGTGTTTCTTTCAAACTGAGTATCTTTAAATAGTTTGCGTATCTTTACTATTCCAATTGTGTATCTTTACATCGTTTGCGTATCTTTACCATTCCAATTGTGTATCTTTTCATTTCTCGTTTGAGTATCTTTCTGTAAGGCTTCTGATGCGAGTTTCTATTGTATTTGAGAGTTTTGCAAGTGTGGGAGTGTGTTTCTTTCAAACTGAGTATCTTTACATAGTTTGCGTATCTTTACTATTCCAATTGTGTATCTTTACATCGTTTGCGTATCTTTACCATTCCAATTGTGTATCTTTTCATTTCTCGTTTGAGTATCTTTCTGTAAGGCTTTCTGATGCGAGTTTCTATTGAATTTGAGAGTTTTGCAAGTGTGGGAGTGTGTTTCTTTCAAACTGAGTATCTTTACATAATTTGCGTATCTTTACTATTCCAATTGTGTATCTTTACATCGTTTGCGTATCTTTACTATTCCAATTGTGTATCTTTTCATTTCTCGTTTGAGTATCTTTCTGTAAGGCTTTCTGATGCGAGTTTCTATTGTATTTGAGAGTTTTGCAAGTGTGGGAGTGTGTTTCTTTCAAACTGAGTATCTTTACATCGTTTGCGTATCTTTACTATTCCAATTGTGTATCTTTTCATTTCTCGTTTGAGTATCTTTCTGTAAGGCTTTCTGATGCGAGTTTCTATTGTATTTGAGAGTTTTGCAAGTGTGGGAGTGTGTTTCTTTCAAACTGAGTATCTTTACATCGTTTGCGTATCTTTACTATTCCAATTGTGTATCTTTACATCGTTTGCGTATCTTTACTATTCCAATTGTGTATCTTTTCATTTCTCGTTTGAGTATCTTTCTGTAAGGCTTTCTGATGCGAGTTTCTATTGAATTTGAGAGTTTTGCAAGTGTGGGAGTGTGTTTCTTTCAAACTGAGTATCTTTACATCGTTTGCGTATCTTTACTATTCCAATTGTGTATCTTTTCATTTCTCGTTTGAGTATCTTTCTGTAAGGCTTTCTGATGCGAGTTTCTATTGAATTTGAGAGTTTTGCAAGTGTGGGAGTGTGTTTCTTTCAAACTGAGTATCTTTACATCGTTTGCGTATCTTTACTATTCCAATTGTGTATCTTTACATCGTTTGCGTATCTTTACTATTCCAATTGTGTATCTTTTCATTTCTCGTTTGAGTATCTTTCTGTAAGGCTTCTGATGCGAGTTTCTATTGTATTTGAGAGTTTTGCAAGTGTGGGAGTGTGTTTCTTTCAAACTGAGTATCTTTACATAGTTTGCGTATCTTTACTATTCCAATTGTGTATCTTTACATCGTTTGCGTATCTTTACTATTCCAATTGTGTATCTTTTCATTTCTCGTTTGAGTATCTTTCTGTAAGGCTTTCTGATGCGAGTTTCTATTGAATTTGAGAGTTTTGCAAGTGTGGGAGTGTGTTTCTTTCAAACTGAGTATCTTTACATCGTTTGCGTATCTTTACTATTCCAATTGTGTATCTTTACATCGTTTGCGTATCTTTACTACTCCAATTGTGTATCTTTTCATTTCTCGTTTGAGTATCTTTCTGTAAGGCTTCTGATGCGAGTTTCTATTGTATTTGAGAAATTTGCAAGTGTGGGAGTGTGTTTCTTTCAAACTGAGTATCTTTACATCGTTTGCGTATCTTTACTATTCCAATTGTGTATCTTTTCATTTCTCGTTTGAGTATCTTTCTGTAAGGCTTCTGATGCGAGTTTCTATTGTATTTGAGAGTTTTGCAAGTGTGGGAGTGTGTTTCTTTCAAACTGAGTATCTTTACATCGTTTGCGTATCTTTACTATTCCAATTGTGTATCTTTACATCGTTTGCGTATCTTTACTATTCCAATTGTGTATCTTTTCATTTCTCGTTTGAGTATCTTTCTATAAGGCTTTCTGATGCGAGTTTCTATTGAATTTGAGAGTTTTCCAAGTGTGGGAGTAAGTTTACTATTCCAACTGTGTATCTTTACATCGTTTGCGTATTTTTACTATTCCAGTTGTGTATCTTTTCATTTCTCGTTTGAGTATCTTTCTGTAAGGATTTCTGATGCGAGTTTCTATTGAATTTGAGAGTTTTGCAAGTGTGGGAGTGTGTTTCTTTAAAACTGAGTATCTTTACATCGTTTGCATATCTTTACTATTCCAATTGTGTATCTTTTCATTTCTCGATTGAGTATCTTTCCGTAAGGCTTTCGGATGCGAGTTTCTATTGAATTTGAGAGTTTTGCAAGTGTGGGAGTGTGTTTCTTTCAAACTGAGTATCTTTACATCGTTTGCGTATCTTTACTATTCCAATTGTGTATCTTTACATCGTTTGCGTATCTTTACTATTCCAATTGTGTATTTTTTCATTTCTCGTTTAAGTATCTTTCTGTAAGGCTTCTGATGCGAGTTTCTATTGTATTTGAGAGTTTTGCAAGTGTGGGAGTGTGTTTCTTTCAAACTGAGTATCTTTACATCGTTTGCGTATCTTTACTATTCCAATTGTGTATCTTTACATCGTTTGCGTATCTTTACTATTCCAATTGTGTATCTTTTCATTTCTCGTTTGAGTATCTTTCTGTAAGGCTTTCTGATGCGAGTTTCTAATGAATTTGAGAGTTTTGCAAGTGTGGGAGTGTGTTTCTTTCAAACTGAGTATCTTTACATCGTTTGCGTATCTTTACTATTCCAATTGTGTATCTTTTCATTTCTCGTTTGAGTATCTTTCTGTAAGGCTTTCTGATGCGAGTTTCTATTGAATTTGAGAGTTTTGCAAGTGTAGGAGTGTGTTTCTTTCAAACTGAGTATCTTTACATCGTTTGCGTATCTTTACTATTCCAATTGTGTATCTTTACATCGTTTCCGTATCTTTACTATTCCAATTGTGTATCTTTACATCGTTTGCGTATCTTTACTATTCCAATAGTGTATTTTTTCATTTCTCGTTTGAGTATCTTTCTATAAGGCTTCTGATGCGAGTTTCTATTGAATTTGAGAGTTTTGCAAGTGTGGGAGTGTGTTTCTTTCAAACTGAGTATCTTTACATAGTTTGCGTATCTTTACTATTCCAATTGTGTATCTTTACATCGTTTGCGTATCTTTACTATTCCAATTGTGTATCTTTTCATTTCTCGTTTGAGTATCTTTCTGTAAGGCTTTCTGATGCGAGTTTCTATTGTATTTGAGAGTTTTGCAAGTGTGGGAGTGTGTTTCTTTCAAACTGAGTATCTTTACATCGTTTGCGTATCTTTACTATTCCAATTGTGTATCTTTTCATTTCTCGTTTGAGTATCTTTCTGTAAGGCTTTCTGATGCGAGTTTCTATTGTATTTGAGAGTTTTGCAAGTGTGGGAGTGTGTTTCTTTCAAACTGAGTATCTTTACATAGTTTGCGTATCTTTACTATTCCAATTGTGTATCTTTATATCGTTTGCGTATCTTTACCATTCCAATTGTGTATCTTTTCATTTCTCGTTTGAGTATCTTTCTGTAGGGCTTCTGATGCGAGTTTCTATTGTATTTGAGAGTTTTGCAAGTGTGGGAGTGTGTTTCTTTCAAACTGAGTATCTTTACATCGTTTGCGTATCTTTACTATTCCAATTGTGTATCTTTTCATTTCTCGTTTGAGTATCTTTCTGTAAGGCTTTCTGATGCGAGTTTCTATTGAATTTGAGAGTTTTGCAAGTGTGGGAGTGTGTTTCTTTCAAACTGAGTATCTTTAAATAGTTTGCGTATCTTTACTATTCCAATTGTGTATCTTTACATCGTTTGCGTATCTTTACTATTCCAATTGTGTATCTTTTCATTTCTCGTTTGAGTATCTTTCTGTAAGGCTTCTGATGCGAGTTTCTATTGTATTTGAGAGTTTTGCAAGTGTGGGAGTGTGTTTCTTTCAAACTGAGTATCTTTACATAGTTTGCGTATCTTTACTATTCCAATTGTGTATCTTTACATCGTTTGCGTATCTTTACCATTCCAATTGTGTATCTTTTCATTTCTCGTTTGAGTATCTTTCTGTAAGGCTTTCTGATGCGAGTTTCTATTGAATTTGAGAGTTTTGCAAGTGTGGGAGTGTGTTTCTTTCAAACTGAGTATCTTTACACAATTGGCGTATCTTTACTATTCCAATTGTGTATCTTTACATCGTTTGCGTATCTTTACTATTCCAATTGTGTATCTTTTCATTTCTCGTTTGAGTATCTTTCTGTAAGGCTTTCTGATGCGAGTTTCTATTGTATTTGAGAGTTTTGCAAGTGTGGGAGTGTGTTTCTTTCAAACTGAGTATCTTTACATCGTTTGCGTATCTTTACTATTCCAATTGTGTATCTTTTCATTTCTCGTTTGAGTATCTTTCTGTAAGGCTTTCTGATGCGAGTTTCTATTGTATTTGAGAGTTTTGCAAGTGTGGGAGTGTGTTTCTTTCAAACTGAGTATCTTTACATCGTTTGCGTATCTTTACTATTCCAATTGTGTATCTTTACATCGTTTGCGTATCTTTACTATTCCAATTGTGTATCTTTTCATTTCTCGTTTGAGTATCTTTCTGTAAGGCTTTCTGATGCGAGTTTCTATTGAATTTGAGAGTTTTGCAAGTGTGGGAGTGTGTTTCTTTCAAACTGAGTATCTTTACATCGTTTGCGTATCTTTACTATTCCAATTGTGTATCTTTTCATTTCTCGTTTGAGTATCTTTCTGTAAGGCTTTCTGATGCGAGTTTCTATTGAATTTGAGAGTTTTGCAAGTGTGGGAGTGTGTTTCTTTCAAACTGAGTATCTTTACATCGTTTGCGTATCTTTACTATTCCAATTGTGTATCTTTACATCGTTTGCGTATCTTTACTATTCCAATTGTGTATCTTTTCATTTCTCGTTTGAGTATCTTTCTGTAAGGCTTCTGATGCGAGTTTCTATTGTATTTGAGAGTTTTGCAAGTGTGGGAGTGTGTTTCTTTCAAACTGAGTATCTTTACATAGTTTGCGTATCTTTACTATTCCAATTGTGTATCTTTACATCGTTTGCGTATCTTTACTATTCCAATTGTGTATCTTTTCATTTCTCGTTTGAGTATCTTTCTGTAAGGCTTTCTGATGCGAGTTTCTATTGAATTTGAGAGTTTTGCAAGTGTGGGAGTGTGTTTCTTTCAAACTGAGTATCTTTACATCGTTTGCGTATCTTTACTATTCCAATTGTGTATCTTTACATCGTTTGCGTATCTTTACTACTCCAATTGTGTATCTTTTCATTTCTCGTTTGAGTATCTTTCTGTAAGGCTTCTGATGCGAGTTTCTATTGTATTTGAGAAATTTGCAAGTGTGGGAGTGTGTTTCTTTCAAACTGAGTATCTTTACATCGTTTGCGTATCTTTACTATTCCAATTGTGTATCTTTTCATTTCTCGTTTGAGTATCTTTCTGTAAGGCTTCTGATGCGAGTTTCTATTGTATTTGAGAGTTTTGCAAGTGTGGGAGTGTGTTTCTTTCAAACTGAGTATCTTTACATCGTTTGCGTATCTTTACTATTCCAATTGTGTATCTTTACATCGTTTGCGTATCTTTACTATTCCAATTGTGTATCTTTTCATTTCTCGTTTGAGTATCTTTCTATAAGGCTTTCTGATGCGAGTTTCTATTGAATTTGAGAGTTTTCCAAGTGTGGGAGTAAGTTTACTATTCCAACTGTGTATCTTTACATCGTTTGCGTATTTTTACTATTCCAGTTGTGTATCTTTTCATTTCTCGTTTGAGTATCTTTCTGTAAGGATTTCTGATGCGAGTTTCTATTGAATTTGAGAGTTTTGCAAGTGTGGGAGTGTGTTTCTTTAAAACTGAGTATCTTTACATCGTTTGCATATCTTTACTATTCCAATTGTGTATCTTTTCATTTCTCGTTTGAGTATCTTTCTGTAAGGCTTCTGATGCGAGTTTCTATTGTATTTGAGAGTTTTGCAAGTGTGGGAGTGTGTTTCTTTCAAACTGAGTATCTTTACATCGTTTGCGTATCTTTACTATTCCAATTGTGTATCTTTTCATTTCTCGTTTGAGTATCTTTCTGTAAGGCTTTCTGATGCGAGTTTCTATTTAATTTGAGAGTTTTGCAAGTGTGGGAGTGTGTTTCTTTCAAACTGAGTATCTTTACATTGTTTGCGTATCTTTACTATTCCAATTGTGTATCTTTACATCGTTTGCGTATCTTTACTATTCCAATTGTGTATCTTTTCATTTCTCGTTTGAGTATCTTTCTGTAGGCCTTCTGATGCGAGTTTCTATTGTATTTGAGAGTTTTGCAAGTGTGGGAGTGTGTTTCTTTAAAACTGAGTATCTTTACATCGTTTGCGTATCTTTACTATTCCAATTGTGTATCTTTTCATTTCTCGTTTGAGTATCTTTCTGTAAGGCTTCTGATGCGAGTTTCTATTGTATTTGATAGTTTTGCAAGTGTGGGAGTGTGTTTCTTTGAAACTGAGTATCTTTATATCGTTTGCGTATCTTTACTATTCCAATTGTGTATCTTTTCATTTCTCGTTTGAGTATCTTTCTGTAAGGCTTTCTGATGCGAGTTTCTATTGAATTTGAGAGTTTTGCAAGTGTGGGAGTGTGTTTCCTTCAAACTGAGTATCTTTACATCGTTTGCGTATGTTTACTATTCCAATTGTGTATGTTTACATCGTTTGCGTATCTTTACTATTCCAATTGTGTATCTTTACATCGTTTGCGTATTTTTACTATTCCAATTGTGTATCTTTTCATTTCTCGTTTGAGTATCTTTCTGTAAGGCTTCTGATGCGAGTTTCTATTGAATTTGAGAGTTTTGCAAGTGTGGGAGTGTGTTTCTTTAAAACTGAGTATCTTTACATCGTTTGCGTATCTTTACTATTCCAATTGTGTATCTTTTCATTTCTCGTTTGAGTATCTTTCTGTAAGGCTTCTGATGCGAGTTTCTATTGTATTTGAGAGTTTTGCAAGTGTGGGAGTGTGTTTCTTTCAAACTGAGTATCTTTACATCGTTTGCGTATCTTTACTATTCCAATTGTGTATCTTTTGATTTCTCGTTTGAGTATCTTTCTGTAAGGCTTTGTGATGCGAGTTTCTATTGAATTTGAGAGTTTTGCAAGTGTGGGAGTGTGTTTCTTTCAAACTGAGTATCTTTACATCGTTTGCGTATCTTTACTATTCCAATTGTGTATCTTTACATCGTTTGCGTATCTTTACTATTCCAATTGTGTATCTTTACATCGTTTGCGTATTTTTACTATTCCAATTGTGTATCTTTTCATTTCTCGTTTGAGTATCTTTCTGTAAGGCTTTCTGATGCGAGTTTCTATTGAATTTGAGAGTTTTGCAAGTGTGGGAGTGAGTTTCTTTAAAACTGAGTATCTTTACATCGTTTGCGTATCTTTACTATTCCAATTGTGTATCTTTTCATTTCTCGTTTGAGAATCTTTCTGTAAGGCTTCTGATGCGAGTTTCTATTGTATTTGAGAGTTTTGCAAGTGTGGGAGTGTGTTTCCTTCAAACTGAGTATCTTTACATCGTTTGCGTATGTTTACTATTCCAATTGTGTATGTTTACATCGTTTGCGTATCTTTACTATTCCAATTGTGTATCTTTACATCGTTTGCGTATTTTTACTATTCCAATTGTGTATCTTTTCATTTCTCGTTTGAGTATCTTTCTGTAAGGCTTTCTGATGCGAGTTTCTATTGAATTTGAGAGTTTTGCAAGTGTGGGAGTGTGTTTCTTTAAAACTGAGTATCTTTACATCGTTTGCGTATCTTTACTATTCCAATTGTGTATCTTTTCATTTCTCGTTTGAGTATCTTTCTGTAAGGCTTCTGATGCGAGTTTCTATTGTATTTGAGAGTTTTGCAAGTGTGGGAGTGTGTTTCTTTCAAACTGAGTATCTTTACATCGTTTGCGTATCTTTACTATTCCAATTGTGTATCTTTTGATTTCTCGTTTGAGTATCTTTCTGTAAGGCTTTGTGATGCGAGTTTCTATTGAATTTGAGAGTTTTGCAAGTGTGGGAGTGTGTTTCTTTCAAACTGAGTATCTTTACATCGTTTGCATATCTTTACTATTCCAATTGTGTATCTTTTCATTTCTCGTTTGAGTATCTTTCTGTAAGGCTTCTGATGCGAGTTTCTATTGTATTTGAGAGTTTTGCAAGTGTGGGAGTGTGTTTCTTTCAAACTGAGTATCTTTACATCGTTTGCGTATCTTTACTATTCCAATTGTGTATCTTTTCATTTCTCGTTTGAGTATCTTTCTGTAAGGCTTTCTGATGCGAGTTTCTATTTAATTTGAGAGTTTTGCAAGTGTGGGAGTGTGTTTCTTTCAAACTGAGTATCTTTACATCGTTTGCGTATCTTTACTATTCCAATTGTGTATCTTTACATCGTTTGCGTATCTTTACTACTCCAATTGTGTATCTTTTCATTTCTCGTTTGAGTATCTTTCTGTAAGGCTTCTGATGCGAGTTTCTATTGTATTTGAGAAATTTGCAAGTGTGGGAGTGTGTTTCTTTCAAACTGAGTATCTTTACATCGTTTGCGTATCTTTACTATTCCAATTGTGTATCTTTTCATTTCTCGTTTGAGTATCTTTCTGTAAGGCTTCTGATGCGAGTTTCTATTGTATTTGAGAGTTTTGCAAGTGTGGGAGTGTGTTTCTTTCAAACTGAGTATCTTTACATCGTTTGCGTATCTTTACTATTCCAATTGTGTATCTTTACATCGTTTGCGTATCTTTACTATTCCAATTGTGTATCTTTTCATTTCTCGTTTGAGTATCTTTCTATAAGGCTTTCTGATGCGAGTTTCTATTGAATTTGAGAGTTTTCCAAGTGTGGGAGTAAGTTTACTATTCCAACTGTGTATCTTTACATCGTTTGCGTATTTTTACTATTCCAGTTGTGTATCTTTTCATTTCTCGTTTGAGTATCTTTCTGTAAGGATTTCTGATGCGAGTTTCTATTGAATTTGAGAGTTTTGCAAGTGTGGGAGTGTGTTTCTTTAAAACTGAGTATCTTTACATCGTTTGCATATCTTTACTATTCCAATTGTGTATCTTTTCATTTCTCGTTTGAGTATCTTTCTGTAAGGCTTCTGATGCGAGTTTCTATTGTATTTGAGAGTTTTGCAAGTGTGGGAGTGTGTTTCTTTCAAACTGAGTATCTTTACATCGTTTGCGTATCTTTACTATTCCAATTGTGTATCTTTTCATTTCTCGTTTGAGTATCTTTCTGTAAGGCTTTCTGATGCGAGTTTCTATTTAATTTGAGAGTTTTGCAAGTGTGGGAGTGTGTTTCTTTCAAACTGAGTATCTTTACATTGTTTGCGTATCTTTACTATTCCAATTGTGTATCTTTACATCGTTTGCGTATCTTTACTATTCCAATTGTGTATCTTTTCATTTCTCGTTTGAGTATCTTTCTGTAGGCCTTCTGATGCGAGTTTCTATTGTATTTGAGAGTTTTGCAAGTGTGGGAGTGTGTTTCTTTAAAACTGAGTATCTTTACATCGTTTGCGTATCTTTACTATTCCAATTGTGTATCTTTTCATTTCTCGTTTGAGTATCTTTCTGTAAGGCTTCTGATGCGAGTTTCTATTGTATTTGATAGTTTTGCAAGTGTGGGAGTGTGTTTCTTTGAAACTGAGTATCTTTATATCGTTTGCGTATCTTTACTATTCCAATTGTGTATCTTTTCATTTCTCGTTTGAGTATCTTTCTGTAAGGCTTTCTGATGCGAGTTTCTATTGAATTTGAGAGTTTTGCAAGTGTGGGAGTGTGTTTCCTTCAAACTGAGTATCTTTACATCGTTTGCGTATGTTTACTATTCCAATTGTGTATGTTTACATCGTTTGCGTATCTTTACTATTCCAATTGTGTATCTTTACATCGTTTGCGTATTTTTACTATTCCAATTGTGTATCTTTTCATTTCTCGTTTGAGTATCTTTCTGTAAGGCTTTCTGATGCGAGTTTCTATTGAATTTGAGAGTTTTGCAAGTGTGGGAGTGTGTTTCTTTAAAACTGAGTATCTTTACATCGTTTGCGTATCTTTACTATTCCAATTGTGTATCTTTTCATTTCTCGTTTGAGTATCTTTCTGTAAGGCTTCTGATGCGAGTTTCTATTGTATTTGAGAGTTTTGCAAGTGTGGGAGTGTGTTTCTTTCAAACTGAGTATCTTTACATCGTTTGCGTATCTTTACTATTCCAATTGTGTATCTTTTGATTTCTCGTTTGAGTATCTTTCTGTAAGGCTTTGTGATGCGAGTTTCTATTGAATTTGAGAGTTTTGCAAGTGTGGGAGTGTGTTTCTTTCAAACTGAGTATCTTTACATCGTTTGCGTATCTTTACTATTCCAATTGTGTATCTTTACATCGTTTGCGTATCTTTACTATTCCAATTGTGTATCTTTACGTCGTTTGCGTATTTTTACTATTCCAATTGTGTATCTTTTCATTTCTCGTTTGAGTATCTTTCTGTAAGGCTTTCTGATGCGAGTTTCTATTGAATTTGAGAGTTTTGCAAGTGTGGGAGTGAGTTTCTTTAAAACTGAGTATCTTTACATCGTTTGCGTATCTTTACTATTCCAATTGTGTATCTTTTCATTTCTCGTTTGAGAATCTTTCTGTAAGGCTTCTGATGCGAGTTTCTATTGTATTTGAGAGTTTTGCAAGTGTGGGAGTGTGTTTCCTTCAAACTGAGTATCTTTACATCGTTTGCGTATGTTTACTATTCCAATTGTGTATGTTTACATCGTTTGCGTATCTTTACTATTCCAATTGTGTATCTTTACATCGTTTGCGTATTTTTACTATTCCAATTGTGTATCTTTTCATTTCTCGTTTGAGTATCTTTCTGTAAGGCTTTCTGATGCGAGTTTCTATTGAATTTGAGAGTTTTGCAAGTGTGGGAGTGTGTTTCTTTAAAACTGAGTATCTTTACATCGTTTGCGTATCTTTACTATTCCAATTGTGTATCTTTTCATTTCTCGTTTGAGTATCTTTCTGTAAGGCTTCTGATGCGAGTTTCTATTGTATTTGAGAGTTTTGCAAGTGTGGGAGTGTGTTTCTTTCAAACTGAGTATCTTTACATCGTTTGCGTATCTTTACTATTCCAATTGTGTATCTTTTGATTTCTCGTTTGAGTATCTTTCTGTAAGGCTTTGTGATGCGAGTTTCTATTGAATTTGAGAGTTTTGCAAGTGTGGGAGTGTGTTTCTTTCAAACTGAGTATCTTTACATCGTTTGCATATCTTTACTATTCCAATTGTGTATCTTTTCATTTCTCGTTTGAGTATCTTTCTGTAAGGCTTCTGATGCGAGTTTCTATTGTATTTGAGAGTTTTGCAAGTGTGGGAGTGTGTTTCTTTCAAACTGAGTATCTTTACATCGTTTGCGTATCTTTACTATTCCAATTGTGTATCTTTACATCGTTTGCGTATCTTTACTATTCCAATTGTGTATCTTTTCATTTCTCGTTTGAGTATCTTTCTATAAGGCTTTCTGATGCGAGTTTCTATTGAATTTGAGAGTTTTCCAAGTGTGGGAGTAAGTTTACTATTCCAACTGTGTATCTTTACATCGTTTGCGTATTTTTACTATTCCAGTTGTGTATCTTTTCATTTCTCGTTTGAGTATCTTTCTGTAAGGATTTCTGATGCGAGTTTCTATTGAATTTGAGAGTTTTGCAAGTGTGGGAGTGTGTTTCTTTAAAACTGAGTATCTTTACATCGTTTGCATATCTTTACTATTCCAATTGTGTATCTTTTCATTTCTCGTTTGAGTATCTTTCTGTAAGGCTTCTGATGCGAGTTTCTATTGTATTTGAGAGTTTTGCAAGTGTGGGAGTGTGTTTCTTTCAAACTGAGTATCTTTACATCGTTTGCGTATCTTTACTATTCCAATTGTGTATCTTTTCATTTCTCGTTTGAGTATCTTTCTGTAAGGCTTTCTGATGCGAGTTTCTATTTAATTTGAGAGTTTTGCAAGTGTGGGAGTGTGTTTCTTTCAAACTGAGTATCTTTACATTGTTTGCGTATCTTTACTATTCCAATTGTGTATCTTTACATCGTTTGCGTATCTTTACTATTCCAATTGTGTATCTTTTCATTTCTCGTTTGAGTATCTTTCTGTAGGCCTTCTGATGCGAGTTTCTATTGTATTTGAGAGTTTTGCAAGTGTGGGAGTGTGTTTCTTTAAAACTGAGTATCTTTACATCGTTTGCGTATCTTTACTATTCCAATTGTGTATCTTTTCATTTCTCGTTTGAGTATCTTTCTGTAAGGCTTCTGATGCGAGTTTCTATTGTATTTGATAGTTTTGCAAGTGTGGGAGTGTGTTTCTTTGAAACTGAGTATCTTTATATCGTTTGCGTATCTTTACTATTCCAATTGTGTATCTTTTCATTTCTCGTTTGAGTATCTTTCTGTAAGGCTTTCTGATGCGAGTTTCTATTGAATTTGAGAGTTTTGCAAGTGTGGGAGTGTGTTTCCTTCAAACTGAGTATCTTTACATCGTTTGCGTATGTTTACTATTCCAATTGTGTATGTTTACATCGTTTGCGTATCTTTACTATTCCAATTGTGTATCTTTACATCGTTTGCGTATTTTTACTATTCCAATTGTGTATCTTTTCATTTCTCGTTTGAGTATCTTTCTGTAAGGCTTTCTGATGCGAGTTTCTATTGAATTTGAGAGTTTTGCAAGTGTGGGAGTGTGTTTCTTTCAAACTGAGTATCTTTACATCGTTTGCGTATCTTTACTATTCCAATTGTGTATCTTTTCATTTCTCGTTTGAGTATCTTTCTGTAAGGCTTCTGATGCGAGTTTCTATTGTATTTGAGAGTTTTGCAAGTGTGGGAGTGTGTTTCTTTCAAACTGAGTATCTTTACATCGTTTGCGTATCTTTACTATTCCAATTGTGTATCTTTTCATTTCTCGTTTGAGTATCTTTCTGTAAGGCTTTGTGATGCGAGTTTCTATTGAATTTGAGAGTTTTGCAAGTGTGGGAGTGTGTTTCTTTCAAACTGAGTATCTTTACATCGTTTGCGTATCTTTACTATTCCAATTGTGTATCTTTACATCGTTTGCGTATCTTTACTATTCCAATTGTGTATCTTTACATCGTTTGCGTATTTTTACTATTCCAATTGTGTATCTTTTCATTTCTCGTTTGAGTATCTTTCTGTAAGGCTTTCTGATGCGAGTTTCTATTGAATTTGAGAGTTTTGCAAGTGTGGGAGTGAGTTTCTTTAAAACTGAGTATCTTTACATCGTTTGCGTATCTTTACTATTCCAATTGTGTATCTTTTCATTTCTCGTTTGAGAATCTTTCTGTAAGGCTTCTGATGCGAGTTTCTATTGTATTTGAGAGTTTTGCAAGTGTGGGAGTGTGTTTCCTTCAAACTGAGTATCTTTACATCGTTTGCGTATGTTTACTATTCCAATTGTGTATGTTTACATCGTTTGCGTATCTTTACTATTCCAATTGTGTATCTTTACATCGTTTGCGTATTTTTACTATTCCAATTGTGTATCTTTTCATTTCTCGTTTGAGTATCTTTCTGTAAGGCTTTCTGATGCGAGTTTCTATTGAATTTGAGAGTTTTGCAAGTGTGGGAGTGTGTTTCTTTAAAACTGAGTATCTTTACATCGTTTGCGTATCTTTACTATTCCAATTGTGTATCTTTTCATTTCTCGTTTGAGTATCTTTCTGTAAGGCTTCTGATGCGAGTTTCTATTGTATTTGAGAGTTTTGCAAGTGTGGGAGTGTGTTTCTTTCAAACTGAGTATCTTTACATCGTTTGCGTATCTTTACTATTCCAATTGTGTATCTTTTGATTTCTCGTTTGAGTATCTTTCTGTAAGGCTTTGTGATGCGAGTTTCTATTGAATTTGAGAGTTTTGCAAGTGTGGGAGTGTGTTTCTTTCAAACTGAGTATCTTTACATCGTTTGCATATCTTTACTATTCCAATTGTGTATCTTTTCATTTCTCATTTGAGTATCTTTCTGTAAGGCTTCTGATGCGAGTTTCTATTGTATTTGAGAGTTTTGCAAGTGTGGGAGTGTGTTTCTTTCAAACTGAGTATCTTTACATCGTTTGCGTATCTTTACTATTCCAATTGTGTATCTTTTCATTTCTCGTTTGAGTATCTTTCTGTAAGGCTTTCTGATGCGAGTTTCTATTTAATTTGAGAGTTTTGCAAGTGTGGGAGTGTGTTTCTTTCAAACTGAGTATCTTTACATTGTTTGCGTATCTTTACTATTCCAATTGTGTATCTTTACATCGTTTGCGTATCTTTACTATTCCAATTGTGTATCTTTTCATTTCTCGTTTGAGTATCTTTCTGTAGGCCTTCTGATGCGAGTTTCTATTGTATTTGAGAGTTTTGCAAGTGTGGGAGTGTGTTTCTTTAAAACTGAGTATCTTTACATCGTTTGCGTATCTTTACTATTCCAATTGTGTATCTTTTCATTTCTCGTTTGAGTATCTTTCTGTAAGGCTTCTGATGCGAGTTTCTATTGTATTTGATAGTTTTGCAAGTGTGGGAGTGTGTTTCTTTGAAACTGAGTATCTTTATATCGTTTGCGTATCTTTACTATTCCAATTGTGTATCTTTTCATTTCTCGTTTGAGTATCTTTCTGTAAGGCTTTCTGATGCGAGTTTCTATTGAATTTGAGAGTTTTGCAAGTGTGGGAGTGTGTTTCCTTCAAACTGAGTATCTTTACATCGTTTGCGTATGTTTACTATTCCAATTGTGTATGTTTACATCGTTTGCGTATCTTTACTATTCCAATTGTGTATCTTTACATCGTTTGCGTATTTTTACTATTCCAATTGTGTATCTTTTCATTTCTCGTTTGAGTATCTTTCTGTAAGGCTTTCTGATGCGAGTTTCTATTGAATTTGAGAGTTTTGCAAGTGTGGGAGTGTGTTTCTTTAAAACTGAGTATCTTTACATCGTTTGCGTATCTTTACTATTCCAATTGTGTATCTTTTCATTTCTCGTTTGAGTATCTTTCTGTAAGGCTTCTGATGCGAGTTTCTATTGTATTTGAGAGTTTTGCAAGTGTGGGAGTGTGTTTCTTTCAAACTGAGTATCTTTACATCGTTTGCGTATCTTTACTATTCCAATTGTGTATCTTTTGATTTCTCGTTTGAGTATCTTTCTGTAAGGCTTTGTGATGCGAGTTTCTATTGAATTTGAGAGTTTTGCAAGTGTGGGAGTGTGTTTCTTTCAAACTGAGTATCTTTACATCGTTTGCGTATCTTTACTATTCCAATTGTGTATCTTTACATCGTTTGCGTATCTTTACTATTCCAATTGTGTATCTTTACATCGTTTGCGTATTTTTACTATTCCAATTGTGTATCTTTTCATTTCTCGTTTGAGTATCTTTCTGTAAGGCTTTCTGATGCGAGTTTCTATTGAATTTGAGAGTTTTGCAAGTGTGGGAGTGTGTTTCTTTAAAACTGAGTATCTTTACATCGTTTGCGTATCTTTACTATTCCAATTGTGTATCTTTTCATTTCTCGTTTGAGAATCTTTCTGTAAGGCTTCTGATGCGAGTTTCTATTGTATTTGAGAGTTTTGCAAGTGTGGGAGTGTGTTTCTTTAAAACTGAGTATCTTTACATCGTTTGCGTATCTTTACTATTCCAATTGTGTATCTTTTCATTTCTCGTTTGAGTATCTTTCTGTAAGGTTTTCTGATGCGAGTTTCTATTGAATTTGAGAGTTTTGCAAGTGTGGGAGTGTGTTTCTTTCAAACTGAGTATCTTTACATCGTTTGCGTATCTTTACTATTCCAATTGTGTATCTTTACATCGTTTGCGTATCTTTACTACTCCAATTGTGTATCTTTTCATTTCTCGTTTGAGTATCTTTCTGTAAGGCTTCTGATGCGAGTTTCTATTGTATTTGAGAAATTTGCAAGTGTGGGAGTGTGTTTCTTTCAAACTGAGTATCTTTACATCGTTTGCGTATCTTTACTATTCCAATTGTGTATCTTTTCATTTCTCGTTTGAGTATCTTTCTGTAAGGCTTCTGATGCGAGTTTCTATTGTATTTGAAAGTTTTGCAAGTGTGGGAGTGTGTTTCTTTCAAACTGAGTATCTTTACATCGTTTGCGTATCTTTACTATTCCAATTGTGTATCTTTACATCGTTTGCGTATCTTTACTATTCCAATTGTGTATCTTTTCATTTCTCGTTTGAGTATCTTTCTGTAAGGCTTTCTGATGCGAGTTTCTATTGAATTTGAGAGTTTTCCAAGTGTGGGAGTAAGTTTACTATTCCAACTGTGTATCTTTACATCGTTTGCGTATTTTTACTATTCCAGTTGTGTATCTTTTCATTTCTCGTTTGAGTATCTTTCTGTAAGGATTTCTGATGCGAGTTTCTATTGAATTTGAGAGTTTTGCAAGTGTGGGAGTGTGTTTCTTTAAAACTGAGTATCTTTACATCGTTTGCATATCTTTACTATTCCAATTGTGTATCTTTTCATTTCTCGTTTGAGTATCTTTCTGTAAGGCTTCTGATGCGAGTTTCTATTGTATTTGAGAGTTTTGCAAGTGTGGGAGTGTGTTTCCTTCAAACTGAGTATCTTTACATCGTTTGCGTATCTTTACTATTCCAATTGTGTATCTTTTCATTTCTCGTTTGAGTATCTTTCTGTAAGGCTTTCTGATGCGAGTTTCTATTGAATTTGAGAGTTTTGCAAGTGTGGGAGTGTGTTTCTTTAAAACTGAGTATCTTTACATCGTTTGCATATCTTTACTATTCCAATTGTGTATCTTTTCATTTCTCGTTTGAGTATCTTTCTGTAAGGCTTCTGATGCGAGTTTCTATTGTATTTGAGAGTTTTGCAAGTGTGGGAGTGTGTTTCCTTCAAACTGAGTATCTTTACATCGTTTGCGTATCTTTACTATTCCAATTGTGTATCTTTTCATTTCTCGTTTGAGTATCTTTCTGTAAGGCTTTCTGATGCGAGTTTCTATTGAATTTGAGAGTTTTGCAAGTGTGGGAGTGTGTTTCTTTCAAACTGAGTATCTTTACATCGTTTGCGTATCTTTACTATTCCAATTGTGTATCTTTACATCGTTTGCGTATCTTTACTACTCCAATTGTGTATCTTTTCATTTCTCGTTTGAGTATCTTTCTGTAAGGCTTCTGATGCGAGTTTCTATTGTATTTGAGAAATTTGCAAGTGTGGGAGTGTGTTTCTTTCAAACTGAGTATCTTTACATCGTTTGCGTATCTTTACTATTCCAATTGTGTATCTTTTCATTTCTCGTTTGAGTATCTTTCTGTAAGGCTTCTGATGCGAGTTTCTATTGTATTTGAGAGTTTTGCAAGTGTGGGAGTGTGTTTCCTTCAAACTGAGTATCTTTACATCGTTTGCGTATCTTTACTATTCGAATTGTGTATCTTTTCATTTCTCGTTTTTGAGTATCTTTCTGTAAGGCTTCTGATGCGAGTTTCTATTGTATTTGAGCGTTTTGCAAGTGTGGGAGTGTGTTTCTTTCAAACTGAGTATCTTTACATAATTTGCGTATCTTTACTATTCCAATTGTGTATCTTTACATCGTTTGCGTATTTTTACTATTCCAATTGTGTATCTTTTCATTTCTCGTTTGAGTATCTTTCTGTAAGGCTTTCTGATGCGAGTTTCTATTGAATTTGAGAGTTTTGCAAGTGTGGGAGTGTGTTTCTTTAAAACTGAGTATCTTTACATCGTTTGCATATCTTTACTATTCCAATTGTGTATCTTTTCATTTCTCGTTTGAGTATCTTTCTGTAAGGCTTCTGATGCGAGTTTCTATTGTATTTGAGAGTTTTGCAAGTGTGGGAGTGTGTTTCCTTCAAACTGAGTATCTTTACATCGTTTGCGTATCTTTACTATTCCAATTGTGTATCTTTTCATTTCTCGTTTGAGTATCTTTCTGTAAGGCTTTCTGATGCGAGTTTCTATTGAATTTGAGAGTTTTGCAAGTGTGGGAGTGTGTTTCTTTCAAACTGAGTATCTTTACATCGTTTGCGTATCTTTACTATTCCAATTGTGTATCTTTACATCGTTTGCGTATCTTTACTACTCCAATTGTGTATCTTTTCATTTCTCGTTTGAGTATCTTTCTGTAAGGCTTCTGATGCGAGTTTCTATTGTATTTGAGAAATTTGCAAGTGTGGGAGTGTGTTTCTTTCAAACTGAGTATCTTTACATCGTTTGCGTATCTTTACTATTCCAATTGTGTATCTTTTCATTTCTCGTTTGAGTATCTTTCTGTAAGGCTTCTGATGCGAGTTTCTATTGTATTTGAGAGTTTTGCAAGTGTGGGAGTGTGTTTCTTTCAAACTGAGTATCTTTACATCGTTTGCGTATCTTTACTATTCCAATTGTGTATCTTTACATCGTTTGCGTATCTTTACTATTCCAATTGTGTATCTTTTCATTTCTCGTTTGAGTATCTTTCTGTAGGCCTTCTGATGCGACTTTCTATTGTATTTGAGAGTTTTGCAAGTGTGGGAGTGTGTTTCTTTAAAACTGAGTATCTTTACATCGTTTGCGTATCTTTACTATTCCAATTGTGTATCTTTTCATTTCTCGTTTGAGTATCTTTCTGTAAGGCTTCTGATGCGAGTTTATATTGTATTTGAGAGTTTTGCAAGTGTGGGAGTGTGTTTCTTTGAAACTGAGTATCTTTACATCGTTTGCGTATCTTTACTATTCCAATTGTGTATCTTTACATCGTTTGCGTATCTTTACTATTCCAATTGTGTATCTTTTCATTTCTCGTTTGAGTATCTTTCTGTAATATATCTGATGCGAGTTTCTATTGTATTTGAGAGTTTTCCAAGTATGGGAGTGTGTTTCTTTCAAACTGAGTATCCTTACATCGTTTGGCTATCTTTACTATTCCAATTGTGTATCTTTACATCGTTTGCGTATCTTTACTATTCCAATTGTGTATCTTTTCATTTCTCGTTTGAGTATCTTTCTGTAAGGCTTCTGATGCGAGTTTCTATTGTATTTGAGAGTTTTGCAAGTGTGCGAGTGTGTTTCTTTCAAACTGAGTATCTTTACATCGTTTGCGTATCTTTACTATTCCAATTGTGTATCCTTTCATTTCTCGTTTGAGTATCTTTCTGTAAGGCTTTCGGATGCGAGTTTCTATTGAATTTGAGAGTTTTGCAAGTGTGGGAGTGTGTTTCTTTCAAACTGAGTATCTTTACATCGTTTGCCTATCTTTACTATTCCAATTGTGTATCTTTACATCGTTTGCGTATCTTTACTATTCCAATTGTGTATCTTTTCATTTCTCGTTTGCGTATCTTTCTGTAAGGCTTCTGATGCGAGTTTCTATTGTATTTGAGAAATTTGCAAGTGTGGAAGTGTGTTTCTTTCAAACTGAGTATCTTTACATCGTTTGCGTATCTTTACTATTCGAATTGTGTATCTTTTCATTTCTCGTTTTTGAGTATCTTTCTGTAAGGCTTCTGATGCGAGTTTCTATTGTATTTGAGCGTTTTGCAAGTGTGGGAGTGTGTTTCTTTCAAACTGAGTATCTTTACATAATTTGCGTATCTTTACTATTCCAATTGTGTATCTTTACATCGTTTGCGTATCTTTACTATTCCAATTGTGTATCTTTTCATTTCTCGTTTGAGTATCTTTCTGTAAGGCTTTCTGATGCGAGTTTCTATTGTATTTGAGAGTTTTGCAAGTGTGGGAGTGTGTTTCTTTCAAACTGAGTATCTTTACATCGTTTGCGTATCTTTACTATTCCAATTGTGTATCTTTTCATTTCTCGTTTGAGTATCTTTCTGTAAGGCTTTCTGATGCGAGTTTCTATTGTATTTGAGAGTTTTGCAAGTGTGGGAGTGTGTTTCTTTCAAACTGAGTATCTTTACATCGTTTGCGTATCTTTACTATTCCAATTGTGTATCTTTACATCGTTTGTATCTTTACTATTCCAATTGTGTATCTTTTCATTTCTCGTTTGAGTATCTTTCTGTAAGGCTTTCTGATGCGAGTTTCTATTGAATTTGAGAGTTTTGCAAGTGTGGGAGTGTGTTTCCTTCAAACTGAGTATCTTTACATCGTTTGCGTATCTTTTTCTATTCCCAATTGTGTATCTTTTCATTTCTCGTTTGAGTATCCTTTCTGTAGGCTTTCTGATGCGAGTTTCTATTGAATTTGAGAGTTTTGCATAGTGTGGGAGTGTGTTTCTTTCAAACTGAGTATCTTTACATCGTTTGCGTATCTTTACTATTCCAATTGTGTATCTTTACATCGTTTGCGTATCTTTACTATTCCAATTGTGTATCTTTTCATTTCTCGTTTGAGTATCTTTCTGTAAGGCTTCTGATGCGAGTTTCTATTGTATTTGAGAGTTTTGCAAGTGTGGGAGTGTGTTTCTTTCAAACTGAGTATCTTTACATAGTTTGCGTATCTTTACTATTCCAATTGTGTATCTTTACATCGTTTGCGTATCTTTACTATTCCAATTGTGTATCTTTTCATTTCTCGTTTGAGTATCTTTCTGTAAGGCTTTCTGATGCGAGTTTCTATTGAATTTGAGAGTTTTGCAAGTGTGGGAGTGTGTTTCTTTCAAACTGAGTATCTTTACATCGTTTGCGTATCTTTACTATTCCAATTGTGTATCTTTACATCGTTTGCGTAATCTTTACTACTCCAATTGTGTATCTTTTCATTTCTCGTTTGAGTATCTTTCTGTAAGGCTTCTGATGCGAGTTTCTATTGTAATTTGAGAAATTTGCAAGTGTGGGAGTGTGTTTCTTTCAAACTGAGTATCTTTACATCGTTTGCGTATCTTTACTATTCCAATTGTGTATCTTTTCATTTCTCGTTTGAGAATCTTTCTGTAAGGCTTCTGATGCGAGTTTCTATTGTATTTGAGAGTTTTGCAAGTGTGGGAGTGTGTTTCTTTCAAACTGAGTATCTTTACATCGTTTGCGTATCTTTACTATTCCAATTGTGTATCTTTACATCGTTTGCGTATCTTTACTATTCCAATTGTGTATCTTTTCATTTCTCGTTTGAGTATCTTTCTGTAAGGCTTTCTGATGCGAGTTTCTATTGAATTTGAGAGTTTTCCAAGTGTGGGAGTAAGTTTACTATTCCAACTGTGTATCTTTACATCGTTTGCGTATTTTTACTATTCCAGTTGTGTATCTTTCATTTCTCGTTTGAGTATCTTTCTGTAAGGATTTCTGATGCGAGTTTCTATTGAATTTGAGAGTTTTTGCAAGTGTGGGAGTGTGTTTCTTTAAAACTGAGTATCTTTACATCGTTTGCATATCTTTACTATACCAATTGTGTATCTTTTCATTTCTCGTTTGAGTATCTTTCTGTAAGGCTTCTGATGCGAGTTTCTATTGTATTTGAGAGTTTTGCAAGTGTGGGAGTGTGTTTCTTTCAAACTGAGTATCTTTACATCGTTTGCGTATCTTTACTATTCCAATTGTGTATCTTTTCATTTCTCGTTTGAGTATCTTTCTGTAAGGCTTTCTGATGCGAGTTTCTATTTAATTTGAGAGTTTTGCAAGTGTGGGAGTGTGTTTCTTTCAAACTGAGTATCTTTACATTGTTTGCGTATCTTTACTATTCCAATTGTGTATCTTTACATCGTTTGCGTATCTTTACTATTCCAATTGTGTATCTTTTCATTTCTCGTTTGAGTATCTTTCTGTAGGCCTTCTGATGCGAGTTTCTATTGTATTTGAGAGTTTTGCAAGTGTGGGAGTGTGTTTCTTTAAAACTGAGTATCTTTACATCGTTTGCGTATCTTTACTATTCCAATTGTGTATCTTTTCATTTCTCGTTTGAGTATCTTTCTGTAAGGCTTCTGATGCGAGTTTCTATTGTATTTGATAGTTTTGCAAGTGTGGGAGTGTGTTTCTTTGAAACTGAGTATCTTTATATCGTTTGCGTATCTTTACTATTCCAATTGTGTATCTTTTCATTTCTCGTTTGAGTATCTTTCTGTAAGGCTTTCTGATGCGAGTTTCTATTGAATTTGAGAGTTTTGCAAGTGTGGGAGTGTGTTTCTTTCAAACTGAGTATCTTTACATCGTTTGCGTATCTTTACTATTCCAATTGTGTATCTTTACATCGTTTGCGTATCTTTACTACTCCAATTGTGTATCTTTTCATTTCTCGTTTGAGTATCTTTCTGTAAGGCTTCTGATGCGAGTTTCTATTGTATTTGAGAAATTTGCAAGTGTGGGAGTGTGTTTCTTTCAAACTGAGTATCTTTACATCGTTTGCGTATCTTTACTATTCCAATTGTGTATCTTTTCATTTCTCGTTTGAGTATCTTTCTGTAAGGCTTCTGATGCGAGTTTCTATTGTATTTGAGAGTTTTGCAAGTGTGGGAGTGTGTTTCTTTCAAACTGAGTATCTTTACATCGTTTGCGTATCTTTACTATTCCAATTGTGTATCTTTTCATTTCTCGTTTGAGTATCTTTCTGTAAGGCTTTCTGATGCGAGTTTCTATTGAATTTGAGAGTTTTGCAAGTGTGGGAGTGTGTTTCTTTCAAACTGAGTATCTTTACATCGTTTGCGTATGTTTACTATTCCAATTGTGTATGTTTACATCGTTTGCGTATCTTTACTATTCCAATTGTGTATCTTTACATCGTTTGCGTATTTTTACAATTCCAATTGTGTATCTTTTCATTTCTCGTTTGAGTATCTTTCTGTAAGGCTTTCTGATGCGAGTTTCTATTGAATTTGAGAGTTTTGCAAGTGTGGGAGTGTGTTTCTTTAAAACTGAGTATCTTTACATCGTTTGCGTATCTTTACTATTCCAATTGTGTATCTTTTCATTTCTCGTTTGAGTATCTTTCTGTAAGGCTTCTGATGCGAGTTTCTATTGTATTTGAGAGTTTTGCAAGTGTGGGAGTGTGTTTCTTTCAAACTGAGTATCTTTACATCGTTTGCGTATCTTTACTATTCCAATTGTGTATCTTTTGATTTCTCGTTTGAGTATCTTTCTGTAAGGCTTTGTGATGCGAGTTTCTATTGAATTTGAGAGTTTTGCAAGTGTGGGAGTGTGTTTCTTTCAAACTGAGTATCTTTACATCGTTTGCGTATCTTTACTATTCCAATTGTGTATCTTTACATCGTTTGCGTATCTTTACTATTCCAATTGTGTATCTTTACATCGTTTGCGTATTTTTACTATTCCAATTGTGTATCTTTTCATTTCTCGTTTGAGTATCTTTCTGTAAGGCTTTCTGATGCGAGTTTCTATTGAATTTGAGAGTTTTGCAAGTGTGGGAGTGTGTTTCTTTAAAACTGAGTATCTTTACATCGTTTGCGTATCTTTACTATTCCAATTGTGTATCTTTTCATTTCTCGTTTGAGAATCTTTCTGTAAGGCTTCTGATGCGAGTTTCTATTGTATTTGAGAGTTTTGCAAGTGTGGGAGTGTGTTTCTTTAAAACTGAGTATCTTTACATCGTTTGCGTATCTTTACTATTCCAATTGTGTATCTTTTCATTTCTCGTTTGAGTATCTTTCTGTAAGGCTTTCTGATGCGAGTTTCTATTGAATTTGAGAGTTTTGCAAGTGTGGGAGTGTGTTTCTTTCAAACTGAGTATCTTTACATCGTTTGCGTATCTTTACTATTCCAATTGTGTATCTTTTCATTTCTCGTTTGAGAATCTTTCTGTAAGGCTTCTGATGAGAGTTTCTATTGTATTTGAGAGTTTTGCAAGTGTGGGAGTGTGTTTCTTTAAAACTGAGTATCTTTACATCGTTTGCGTATCTTTACTATTCCAATTGTATATCTTTTCATTTCTCGTTTGAGTATCTTTCTGTAAGGCTTTCTGATGCGAGTTTCTATTGAATTTGAGAGTTTTCCAAGTGTGGGAGTAAGTTTACTATTCCAACTGTGTATCTTTACATCGTTTGCGTATTTTTACTATTCCAGTTGTGTATCTTTTCATTTCTCGTTTGAGTATCTTTCTGTAAGGATTTCTAATGCGAGTTTCTATTGAATTTGAGAGTTTTGCAAGTGTGGGAGTGTGTTTCTTTAAAACTGAGTATCTTTACATCGTTTGCATATCTTTACTATTCCAATTGTGTATCTTTTCATTTCTCGTTTGAGTATCTTTCTGTAAGGCTTCTGATGCGAGTTTCTATTGTATTTGAGAGTTTTGCAAGTGTGGGAGTGTGTTTCTTTCAAACTGAGTATCTTTACATCGTTTGCGTATCTTTACTATTCCAATTGTGTATCTTTTCATTTCTCGTTTGAGTATCTTTCTGTAAGGCTTTCTGATGCGAGTTTCTATTTAATTTGAGAGTTTTGCAAGTGTGGGAGTGTGTTTCTTTCAAACTGAGTATCTTTACATTGTTTGCGTATCTTTACTATTCCAATTGTGTATCTTTACATCGTTTGCGTATCTTTACTATTCCAATTGTGTATCTTTTCATTTCTCGTTTGAGTATCTTTCTGTAGGCCTTCTGATGCGAGTTTCTATTGTATTTGAGAGTTTTGCAAGTGTGGGAGTGTGTTTCTTTCAAACTGAGTATCTTTACATCGTTTGCGTATCTTTACTATTCCAATTGTGTATCTTTTCATTTCTCGTTTGAGTATCTTTCTGTAAGGCTTCTGATGCGAGTTTCTATTGTATTTGATAGTTTTGCAAGTGTGGGAGTGTGTTTCTTTGAAACTGAGTATCTTTACATCGTTTGCGTATCTTTACTATTCCAATTGTGTATCTTTTCATTTCTCGTTTGAGTATCTTTCTGTAAGGCTTTCTGATGCGAGTTTCTATTGAATTTGAGAGTTTTGCAAGTGTGGGAGTGTGTTTCTTTCAAACTGAGTATCTTTACATCGTTTGCGTATCTTTACTATTCCAATTGTGTATCTTTACATCGTTTGCGTATCTTTACTATTCCAATTGTGTATCTTTTCATTTCTCGTTTGAGTATCTTTCTGTAAGGCTTTGTGATGCGAGTTTCTATTGAATTTGAGAGTTTTGCAAGTGTGGGAGTGTGTTTCTTTCAAACTGAGTATCTTTACATCGTTTGCGTATCTTTACTATTCCAATTGTGTATCTTTACATCGTTTGCGTATCTTTACTATTCCAATTGAGTATCTTTACATCGTTTGCGTATGTTTACTATTCCAATTGTGTATCTTTACATCGTTTGCGTATCTTTACTATTCCAATTGTGTATGTTTACATCGTTTGCGTATCTTTACTATTCCAATTGTGTATCTTTTCATTTCTCGTTTGAGTATCTTTCTGTAGGGCTTCTGATGCGAGTTTCTATTGTATTTGAGAGTTTTGCAAGTGTGGGAGTGTGTTTCTTTCAAACTGAGTATCTTTACATCGTTTGCGTATCTTTACTATTCCAATTGTGTATCTTTTCATTTCTCGTTGGAGTATCTTTCTGTAAGGCTTCTGATGCGAGTTTCTATTGTATTTGATAGTTTTGCAAGTGTGGGAGTGTGTTTCTTTGAAACTGAGTATCTTTACATCGTTTGCGTATCTTTACTATTCCAATTGTGTATCTTTTCATTTCTCGTTTGAGTATCTTTCTGTAAGGCTTTCTGATGCGAGTTTCTATTGAATTTGAGAGTTTTGCAAGTGTGAGAGTGTGTTTCTTTCAAACTGAGTATCTTTACATCGTTTGCGTATCTTTACTATTCCAATTGTGTATCTTTTCATTTCTCGTTTGAGTATCTTTCTGTAAGGCTTTGTGATGCGAGTTTCTATTGAATTTGAGAGTTTTGCAAGTGTGGGAGTGTGTTTCTTTCAAACTGAGTATCTTTACATCGTTTGCGTATCTTTACTATTCCAATTGTGTATCTTTACATCGTTTGCGTATCTTTACTATTCCAATTGTGTATCTTTTCATTTCTCGTTTGAGTATCTTTCTGTAAGGCTTTGTGATGCGAGTTTGTATTGAATTTGAGAGTTTTGCAAGTGTGGGAGTGTGTTTCTTTCAAACTGAGTATCTTTACATCGTTTGCGTATCTTTACTATTCCAATTGTGTATCTTTACATCGTTTGCGTATCTTTACTACTCCAATTGTGTATCTTTTCATTTCTCGTTTGAGTATCTTTCTGTAAGGCTTCTGATGCGAGTTTCTATTGTATTTGAGAAATTTGCAAGTGTGGGAGTGTGTTTCTTTCAAACTGAGTATCTTTACATCGTTTGCGTATCTTTACTATTCCAATTGTGTATCTTTTCATTTCTCGTTTGAGTATCTTTCTGTAAGGCTTCTGATGCGAGTTTCTATTGTATTTGAGAGTTTTGCAAGTGTGGGAGTGTGTTTCTTTAAAACTGAGTATCTTTACATCGTTTGCGTATCTTTACTATTCCAATTGTGTATCTTTACATCGTTTGCGTATCTTTACTATTCCAATTGTGTATCTTTTCATTTCTCGTTTGAGTATCTTTCTGTAGGCCTTCTGATGCGAGTTTCTATTGTATTTGAGAGTTTTGCAAGTGTGGGAGTGTGTTTCTTTAAAACTGAGTATCTTTACATCGTTTGCGTATCTTTACTATTCCAATTGTGTATCTTTTCATTTCTCGTTTGAGTATCTTTCTGTAAGGCTTCTGATGCGAGTTTCTATTGTATTTGATAGTTTTGCAAGTGTGGGAGTGTGTTTCTTTGAAACTGAGTATCTTTACATCGTTTGCGTATCTTTACTATTCCAATTGTGTATCTTTTCATTTCTCGTTTGAGTATCTTTCTGTAAGGCTTTCTGATGCGAGTTTCTATTGAATTTGAGAGTTTTGCAAGTGTGGGAGTGTGTTTCTTTCAAACTGAGTATCTTTACATCGTTTGCGTATCTTTACTATTCCAATTGTGTATCTTTACATCGTTTGCGTATCTTTACTATTCCAATTGTGTATCTTTTCATTTCTCGTTTGAGTATCTTTCTGTAAGGCTTTGTGATGCGAGTTTCTATTGAATTTGAGAGTTTTGCAAGTGTGGGAGTGTGTTTCTTTCAAACTGTGTATCTTTACATCGTTTGCGTATCTTTACTATTCCAATTGTGTATCTTTACATCGTTTGCGTATCTTTACTACTCCAATTGTGTATCTTTTCATTTCTCGTTTGAGTATCTTTCTGTAAGGCTTCTGATGCGAGTTTCTATTGTATTTGAGAGTTTTGCAAGTGTGGGAGTGTGTTTCTTTCAAACTGAGTATCTTTACATCGTTTGCCTATCTTTACTATTCCAATTGTGTATCTTTACATCGTTTGCGTATCTTTACTATTCCAATTGTGTATCTTTTCATTTCTCGTTTGAGTATCTTTCTGTAAGGCTTTCTGATGCGAGTTTCTATTGAATTTGAGAGTTTTCCAAGTGTGGGAGTAAGTTTACTATTCCAACTGTGTATCTTTACATCGTTTGCGTATTTTTACTATTCCAGTTGTGTATCTTTTCATTTCTCGTTTGAGTATCTTTCTGTAAGGATTTATGATGCGAGTTTCTATTGAATTTGAGAGTTTTGCAAGTGTGGGAGTGTGTTTCTTTAAAACTGAGTATCTTTACATCGTTTGCATATCTTTACTATTCCAATTGTGTATCTTTTCATTTCTCGTTTG
Source organism: Argentina anserina (assembly GCF_933775445.1). NCBI lineage: Eukaryota > Viridiplantae > Streptophyta > Magnoliopsida > Rosales > Rosaceae > Argentina > Argentina anserina. The sequence goes on along the minus strand of NW_026089433.1, from coordinate 90,842 downwards.
AGTATCTTTCTGTAAGGCTTCTGATGCGAGTTTCTAATGTATTTGAGAGTTTTGCAAGTGTGGGAGTGTGTTTCTTTCAAACTGAGTATCTTTACATCGTTTGCGTATCTTTACTATTCCAATTGTGTATCTTTTCATTTCTCGTTTGAGTGTCTTTCTGTAAGGCTTTCTGATGCGAGTTTCTATTTAATTTGAGAGTTTTGCAAGTGTGGGAGTGTGTTTCTTTCAAACTGAGTATCTTTACATCGTTTGTGTATCTTTACTATTCCAATTGTGTATCTTTACATCGTTTGCGTATCTTTACTATTCCAATTGTGTATCTTTTCATTTCTCATTTGAGTATCTTTCTGTAGGCCTTCTGATGCGAGTTTCTATTGTATTTGAGAGTTTTGCAAGTGTGGGAGTGTGTTTCTTTAAAACTGAGTATCTTTACATCGTTTGCGTATCTTTACTATTCCAATTGTGTATCTTTTCATTTCTCGTTTGAGTATCTTTCTGTAGGGCTTCTGATGCGAGTTTCTATTGTATTTGAGAGTTTTACAAGTGTGGGAGTGTGTTTCTTTCAAACTGAGTATCTTTACATCGTTTGCGTATCTTTACTATTCCAATTATCTTTACATCGTTTGCGTATGTTTACTATTCCAATTGTGTATCTTTACATCGTTTGCGTATCTTTAGTATTCCAATTGTGTATCTTTACATCGTTTGCGTATCTTTACTACTCCAATTGTGTATCTTTTCATTTCTCGTTTGAGTATCTTTCTGTAAGGCTTCTGATGCGAGTTTCTATTGTATTTGAGAAATTTGCAAGTGTGGGAGTGTGTTTCTTTCAAACTGAGTATCTTTACATCGTTTGCGTATCTTTACTATTCCAATTGTGTATCTTTTCATTTCTCGTTTGAGTATCTTTCTGTAAGGCTTCTGATGCGAGTTTCTATTGTATTTGAGAGTTTTGCAAGTGTGGGAGTGTGTTTCTTTCAAACTGAGTATCTTTACATCGTTTGCGTATCTTTACTATTCCAATTGTGTATCTTTACATCGTTTGCGTATCTTTACTATTCCAATTGTGTATCTTTTCATTTCTCGTTTGAGTATCTTTCTGTAGGCCTTCTGATGCGAGTTTCTATTGTATTTGAGAGTTTTGCAAGTGTGGGAGTGTGTTTCTTTAAAACTGAGTATCTTTACATCGTTTGCGTATCTTTACTATTCCAATTGTGTATCTTTTCATTTCTCGTTTGAGTATCTTTCTGTAAGGCTTCTGATGCGAGTTTCTATTGTATTTGATAGTTTTGCAAGTGTGGGAGTGTGTTTCTTTGAAACTGAGTATCTTTACATCGTTTGCGTATCTTTACTATTCCAATTGTGTATCTTTTCATTTCTCGTTTGAGTATCTTTCTGTAAGGCTTTCTGATGCGAGTTTCTATTGAATTTGAGAGTTTTGCAAGTGTGGGAGTGTGTTTCTTTCAAACTGAGTATCTTTACATCGTTTGCGTATCTTTACTATTCCAATTGTGTATCTTTACATCGTTTGCGTATCTTTACTATTCCAATTGTGTATCTTTTCATTTCTCGTTTGAGTATCTTTCTGTAAGGTTTGTGATGCGAGTTTCTATTGAATTTGAGAGTTTTGCAAGTGTGGGAGTGTGTTTCTTTCAAACTGTGTATCTTTACATCGTTTGCGTATCTTTACTATTCCAATTGTGTATCTTTACATCGTTTGCGTATCTTTACTACTCCAATTGTGTATCTTTTCATTTCTCGTTTGAGTATCTTTCTGTAAGGCTTCTGATGCGAGTTTCTATTGTATTTGAGAGTTTTGCAAGTGTGGGAGTGTGTTTCTTTCAAACTGAGTATCTTTACATCGTTTGCCTATCTTTACTATTCCAATTGTGTATCTTTACATCGTTTGCGTATCTTTACTATTCCAATTGTGTATCTTTTCATTTCTCGTTTGAGTATCTTTCTGTAAGGCTTTCTGATGCGAGTTTCTATTGAATTTGAGAGTTTTCCAAGTGTGGGAGTAAGTTTACTATTCCAACTGTGTATCTTTACATCGTTTGCGTATTTTTACTATTCCAGTTGTGTATCTTTTCATTTCTCGTTTGAGTATCTTTCTGTAAGGATTTATGATGCGAGTTTCTATTGAATTTGAGAGTTTTGCAAGTGTGGGAGTGTGTTTCTTTAAAACTGAGTATCTTTACATCGTTTGCATATCTTTACTATTCCAATTGTGTATCTTTTCATTTCTCGTTTGAGTATCTTTCTGTAAGGCTTCTGATGCGAGTTTCTATTGTATTTGAGAGTTTTGCAAGTGTGGGAGTGTGTTTCTTTCAAACTGAGTATCTTTACATCGTTTGCGTATCTTTACTATTCCAATTGTGTATCTTTTCATTTCTCGTTTGAGTGTCTTTCTGTAAGGCTTTCTGATGCGAGTTTCTATTTAATTTGAGAGTTTTGCAAGTGTGGGAGTGTGTTTCTTTCAAACTGAGTATCTTTACATCGTTTGTGTATCTTTACTATTCCAATTGTGTATCTTTACATCGTTTGCGTATCTTTACTATTCCAATTGTGTATCTTTTCATTTCTCATTTGAGTATCTTTCTGTAGGCCTTCTGATGCGAGTTTCTATTGTATTTGAGAGTTTTGCAAGTGTGGGAGTGTGTTTCTTTAAAACTGAGTATCTTTACATCGTTTGCGTATCTTTACTATTCGAATTGTGTATCTTTTCATTTCTCGTTTGAGTATCTTTCTGTAAGGCTTCTGATGCGAGTTTCTATTGTATTTGATAGTTTTGCAAGTGTGGGAGTGTGTTTCTTTGAAACTGAGTATCTTTACATCGTTTGCGTATCTTTACTATTCCAATTGTGTATCTTTTCATTTCTCGTTTGAGTATCTTTCTATAAGGCTTTCTGATGCGAGTTTCTATTGAATTTGAGAGTTTTGCAAGTGTGGGAGTGTGTTTCTTTCAAACTGAGTATCTTTACATCGTTTGCCTATCTTTACTATTCCAATTGTGTATCTTTACATCGTTTGCGTATCTTTACTATTCCAATTGTGTATCTTTTCATTTCTCGTTTGAGTATCTTTCTGTAAGGCTTTCTGATGCGAGTTTCTATTGAATTTGAGAGTTTTCCAAGTGTGGGAGTAAGTTTACTATTCCAACTGTGTATCTTTACATCGTTTGCGTATTTTTACTATTCCAGTTGTGTATCTTTTCATTTCTCGTTTGAGTATCTTTCTGTAAGGATTTATGATGCGAGTTTCTATTGAATTTGAGAGTTTTGCAAGTGTGGGAGTGTGTTTCTTTAAAACTGAGTATCTTTACATCGTTTGCATATCTTTACTATTCCAATTGTGTATCTTTTCATTTCTCGTTTGAGTATCTTTCTGTAAGGCTTCTGATGCGAGTTTCTATTGTATTTGAGAGTTTTGCAAGTGTGGGAGTGTGTTTCTTTCAAACTGAGTATCTTTACATCGTTTGCGTATCTTTACTATTCCAATTGTGTATCTTTTCATTTCTCGTTTGAGTGTCTTTCTGTAAGGCTTTCTGATGCGAGTTTCTATTTAATTTGAGAGTTTTGCAAGTGTGGGAGTGTGTTTCTTTCAAACTGAGTATCTTTACATCGTTTGTGTATCTTTACTATTCCAATTGTGTATCTTTACATCGTTTGCGTATCTTTACTATTCCAATTGTGTATCTTTTCATTTCTCATTTGAGTATCTTTCTGTAGGCCTTCTGATGCGAGTTTCTATTGTATTTGAGAGTTTTGCAAGTGTGGGAGTGTGTTTCTTTAAAACTGAGTATCTTTACATCGTTTGCGTATCTTTACTATTCCAATTGTGTATCTTTTCATTTCTCGTTTGAGTATCTTTCTGTAGGGCTTCTGATGCGAGTTTCTATTGTATTTGAGAGTTTTACAAGTGTGGGAGTGTGTTTCTTTCAAACTGAGTATCTTTACATCGTTTGCGTATCTTTACTATTCCAATTATCTTTACATCGTTTGCGTATGTTTACTATTCCAATTGTGTATCTTTACATCGTTTGCGTATCTTTAGTATTCCAATTGTGTATCTTTACATCGTTTGCGTATCTTTACTACTCCAATTGTGTATCTTTTCATTTCTCGTTTGAGTATCTTTCTGTAAGGCTTCTGATGCGAGTTTCTATTGTATTTGAGAAATTTGCAAGTGTGGGAGTGTGTTTCTTTCAAACTGAGTATCTTTACATCGTTTGCGTATCTTTACTATTCCAATTGTGTATCTTTTCATTTCTCGTTTGAGTATCTTTCTGTAAGGCTTCTGATGCGAGTTTCTATTGTATTTGAGAGTTTTGCAAGTGTGGGAGTGTGTTTCTTTCAAACTGAGTATCTTTACATCGTTTGCGTATCTTTACTATTCCAATTGTGTATCTTTACATCGTTTGCGTATCTTTACTATTCCAATTGTGTATCTTTTCATTTCTCGTTTGAGTATCTTTCTGTAGGCCTTCTGATGCGAGTTTCTATTGTATTTGAGAGTTTTGCAAGTGTGGGAGTGTGTTTCTTTAAAACTGAGTATCTTTACATCGTTTGCGTATCTTTACTATTCCAATTGTGTATCTTTTCATTTCTCGTTTGAGTATCTTTCTGTAAGGCTTCTGATGCGAGTTTCTATTGTATTTGATAGTTTTGCAAGTGTGGGAGTGTGTTTCTTTGAAACTGAGTATCTTTACATCGTTTGCGTATCTTTACTATTCCAATTGTGTATCTTTTCATTTCTCGTTTGAGTATCTTTCTGTAAGGCTTTCTGATGCGAGTTTCTATTGAATTTGAGAGTTTTGCAAGTGTGGGAGTGTGTTTCTTTCAAACTGAGTATCTTTACATCGTTTGCGTATCTTTACTATTCCAATTGTGTATCTTTACATCGTTTGCGTATCTTTACTATTCCAATTGTGTATCTTTTCATTTCTCGTTTGAGTATCTTTCTGTAAGGCTTTGTGATGCGAGTTTCTATTGAATTTGAGAGTTTTGCAAGTGTGGGAGTGTGTTTCTTTCAAACTGTGTATCTTTACATCGTTTGCGTATCTTTACTATTCCAATTGTGTATCTTTACATCGTTTGCGTATCTTTACTACTCCAATTGTGTATCTTTTCATTTCTCGTTTGAGTATCTTTCTGTAAGGCTTCTGATGCGAGTTTCTATTGTATTTGAGAGTTTTGCAAGTGTGGGAGTGTGTTTCTTTCAAACTGAGTATCTTTACATCGTTTGCCTATCTTTACTATTCCAATTGTGTATCTTTACATCGTTTGCGTATCTTTACTATTCCAATTGTGTATCTTTTCATTTCTCGTTTGAGTATCTTTCTGTAAGGCTTTCTGATGCGAGTTTCTATTGAATTTGAGAGTTTTCCAAGTGTGGGAGTAAGTTTACTATTCCAACTGTGTATCTTTACATCGTTTGCGTATTTTTACTATTCCAGTTGTGTATCTTTTCATTTCTCGTTTGAGTATCTTTCTGTAAGGATTTATGATGCGAGTTTCTATTGAATTTGAGAGTTTTGCAAGTGTGGGAGTGTGTTTCTTTAAAACTGAGTATCTTTACATCGTTTGCATATCTTTACTATTCCAATTGTGTATCTTTTCATTTCTCGTTTGAGTATCTTTCTGTAAGGCTTCTGATGCGAGTTTCTATTGTATTTGAGAGTTTTGCAAGTGTGGGAGTGTGTTTCTTTCAAACTGAGTATCTTTACATCGTTTGCGTATCTTTACTATTCCAATTGTGTATCTTTTCATTTCTCGTTTGAGTGTCTTTCTGTAAGGCTTTCTGATGCGAGTTTCTATTTAATTTGAGAGTTTTGCAAGTGTGGGAGTGTGTTTCTTTCAAACTGAGTATCTTTACATCGTTTGTGTATCTTTACTATTCCAATTGTGTATCTTTACATCGTTTGCGTATCTTTACTATTCCAATTGTGTATCTTTTCATTTCTCATTTGAGTATCTTTCTGTAGGCCTTCTGATGCGAGTTTCTATTGTATTTGAGAGTTTTGCAAGTGTGGGAGTGTGTTTCTTTAAAACTGAGTATCTTTACATCGTTTGCGTATCTTTACTATTCGAATTGTGTATCTTTTCATTTCTCGTTTGAGTATCTTTCTGTAAGGCTTCTGATGCGAGTTTCTATTGTATTTGATAGTTTTGCAAGTGTGGGAGTGTGTTTCTTTGAAACTGAGTATCTTTACATCGTTTGCGTATCTTTACTATTCCAATTGTGTATCTTTTCATTTCTCGTTTGAGTATCTTTCTATAAGGCTTTCTGATGCGAGTTTCTATTGAATTTGAGAGTTTTGCAAGTGTGGGAGTGTGTTTCTTTCAAACTGAGTATCTTTACATCGTTTGCCTATCTTTACTATTCCAATTGTGTATCTTTACATCGTTTGCGTATCTTTACTATTCCAATTGTGTATCTTTTCATTTCTCGTTTGAGTATCTTTCTGTAAGGCTTTCTGATGCGAGTTTCTATTGAATTTGAGAGTTTTCCAAGTGTGGGAGTAAGTTTACTATTCCAACTGTGTATCTTTACATCGTTTGCGTATTTTTACTATTCCAGTTGTGTATCTTTTCATTTCTCGTTTGAGTATCTTTCTGTAAGGATTTATGATGCGAGTTTCTATTGAATTTGAGAGTTTTGCAAGTGTGGGAGTGTGTTTCTTTAAAACTGAGTATCTTTACATCGTTTGCGTATCTTTACTATTCCAATTGTGTATCTTTTCATTTCTCGTTTGAGTATCTTTCTGTAAGGCTTTCTGATGCGAGTTTCTATTGAATTTGAGAGTTTTGCAAGTGTGAGAGTGTGTTTCTTTCAAACTGAGTATCTTTACATCGTTTGCGTATCTTTACTATTCCAATTGTGTATCTTTTCATTTCTCGTTTGAGTATCTTTCTGTAAGGCTTTGTGATGCGAGTTTCTATTGAATTTGAGAGTTTTGCAAGTGTGGGAGTGTGTTTCTTTCAAACTGAGTATCTTTACATCGTTTGCGTATCTTTACTATTCCAATTGTGTATCTTTACATCGTTTGCGTATCTTTACTATTCCAATTGTGTATCTTTTCATTTCTCGTTTGAGTATCTTTCTGTAAGGCTTTGTGATGCGAGTTTCTATTGAATTTGAGAGTTTTGCAAGTGTGGGAGTGTGTTTCTTTCAAACTGAGTATCTTTACATCGTTTGCGTATCTTTACTATTCCAATTGTGTATCTTTACATCGTTTGCGTATCTTTACTACTCCAATTGTGTATCTTTTCATTTCTCATTTGAGTATCTTTCTGTAGGCCTTCTGATGCGAGTTTCTATTGTATTTGAGAGTTTTGCAAGTGTGGGAGTGTGTTTCTTTAAAACTGAGTATCTTTACATCGTTTGCGTATCTTTACTATTCCAATTGTGTATCTTTTCATTTCTCGTTTGAGTATCTTTCTGTAAGGCTTTGTGATGCGAGTTTCTATTGAATTTGAGAGTTTTGCAAGTGTGGGAGTGTGTTTCTTTCAAACTGTGTATCTTTACATCGTTTGCGTATCTTTACTATTCCAATTGTGTATCTTTACATCGTTTGCGTATCTTTACTACTCCAATTGTGTATCTTTTCATTTCTCGTTTGAGTATCTTTCTGTAAGGCTTCTGATGCGAGTTTCTATTGTATTTGATAGTTTTGCAAGTGTGGGAGTGTGTTTCTTTGAAACTGAGTATCTTTACATCGTTTGCGTATCTTTACTATTCCAATTGTGTATCTTTTCATTTCTCGTTTGAGTATCTTTCTGTAAGGCTTTCTGATGCGAGTTTCTATTGAATTTGAGAGTTTTGCAAGTGTGAGAGTGTGTTTCTTTCAAACTGAGTATCTTTACATCGTTTGCGTATCTTTACTATTCCAATTGTGTATCTTTTCATTTCTCGTTTGAGTATCTTTCTGTAAGGCTTTGTGATGCGAGTTTCTATTGAATTTGAGAGTTTTGCAAGTGTGGGAGTGTGTTTCTTTCAAACTGAGTATCTTTACATCGTTTGCGTATCTTTACTATTCCAATTGTGTATCTTTACATCGTTTGCGTATCTTTACTATTCCAATTGTGTATCTTTTCATTTCTCGTTTGAGTATCTTTCTGTAAGGCTTTGTGATGCGAGTTTCTATTGAATTTGAGAGTTTTGCAAGTGTGGGAGTGTGTTTCTTTCAAACTGAGTATCTTTACATCGTTTGCGTATCTTTACTATTCCAATTGTGTATCTTTACATCGTTTGCGTATCTTTACTACTCCAATTGTGTATCTTTTCATTTCTCATTTGAGTATCTTTCTGTAGGCCTTCTGATGCGAGTTTCTATTGTATTTGAGAGTTTTGCAAGTGTGGGAGTGTGTTTCTTTAAAACTGAGTATCTTTACATCGTTTGCGTATCTTTACTATTCCAATTGTGTATCTTTTCATTTCTCGTTTGAGTATCTTTCTGTAAGGCTTTGTGATGCGAGTTTCTATTGAATTTGAGAGTTTTGCAAGTGTGGGAGTGTGTTTCTTTCAAACTGTGTATCTTTACATCGTTTGCGTATCTTTACTATTCCAATTGTGTATCTTTACATCGTTTGCGTATCTTTACTACTCCAATTGTGTATCTTTTCATTTCTCGTTTGAGTATCTTTCTGTAAGGCTTCTGATGCGAGTTTCTATTGTATTTGATAGTTTTGCAAGTGTGGGAGTGTGTTTCTTTGAAACTGAGTATCTTTACATCGTTTGCGTATCTTTACTATTCCAATTGTGTATCTTTTCATTTCTCGTTTGAGTATCTTTCTGTAAGGCTTTCTGATGCGAGTTTCTATTGAATTTGAGAGTTTTGCAAGTGTGGGAGTGTGTTTCTTTCAAACTGAGTATCTTTACATCGTTTGCGTATCTTTACTATTCCAATTGTGTATCTTTTCATTTCTCGTTTGAGTATCTTTCTGTAAGGCTTTGTGATGCGAGTTTCTATTGAATTTGAGAGTTTTGCAAGTGTGGGAGTGTGTTTCTTTCAAACTGAGTATCTTTACATCGTTTGCGTATCTTTACTATTCCAATTGTGTATCTTTACATCGTTTGCGTATCTTTACTATTCCAATTGTGTATCTTTTCATTTCTCGTTTGAGTATCTTTCTGTAAGGCTTTGTGATGCGAGTTTCTATTGAATTTGAGAGTTTTGCAAGTGTGGGAGTGTGTTTCTTTCAAACTGAGTATCTTTACATCGTTTGCGTATCTTTACTATTCCAATTGTGTATCTTTACATCGTTTGCGTATCTTTACTACTCCAATTGTGTATCTTTTCATTTCTCGTTTGAGTATCTTTCTGTAAGGCTTCTGATGCGAGTTTCTATTGTATTTGAGAAATTTGCAAGTGTGGGAGTGTGTTTCTTTCAAACTGAGTATCTTTACATCGTTTGCGTATCTTTACTATTCCAATTGTGTATCTTTTCATTTCTCGTTTGAGTATCTTTCTGTAAGGCTTCTGATGCGAGTTTCTATTGTATTTGAGAGTTTTGCAAGTGTGGGAGTGTGTTTCTTTCAAACTGAGTATCTTTACATCGTTTGCGTATCTTTACTATTCCAATTGTGTATCTTTACATCGTTTGCGTATCTTTACTATTCCAATTGTGTATCTTTTCATTTCTCGTTTGAGTATCTTTCTGTAGGCCTTCTGATGCGACTTTCTATTGTATTTGAGAGTTTTGCAAGTGTGGGAGTGTGTTTCTTTAAAACTGAGTATCTTTACATCGTTTGCGTATCTTTACTATTCCAATTGTGTATCTTTTCATTTCTCGTTTGAGTATCTTTCTGTAAGGCTTCTGATGCGAGTTTATATTGTATTTGAGAGTTTTGCAAGTGTGGGAGTGTGTTTCTTTGAAACTGAGTATCTTTACATCGTTTGCGTATCTTTACTATTCCAATTGTGTATCTTTACATCGTTTGCGTATCTTTACTATTCCAATTGTGTATCTTTTCATTTCTCGTTTGAGTATCTTTCTGTAATATATCTGATGCGAGTTTCTATTGTATTTGAGAGTTTTCCAAGTATGGGAGTGTGTTTCTTTCAAACTGAGTATCCTTACATCGTTTGGCTATCTTTACTATTCCAATTGTGTATCTTTACATCGTTTGCGTATCTTTACTATTCCAATTGTGTATCTTTTCATTTCTCGTTTGAGTATCTTTCTGTAAGGCTTCTGATGCGAGTTTCTATTGTATTTGAGAGTTTTGCAAGTGTGCGAGTGTGTTTCTTTCAAACTGAGTATCTTTACATCGTTTGCGTATCTTTACTATTCCAATTGTGTATCCTTTCATTTCTCGTTTGAGTATCTTTCTGTAAGGCTTTCGGATGCGAGTTTCTATTGAATTTGAGAGTTTTGCAAGTGTGGGAGTGTGTTTCTTTCAAACTGAGTATCTTTACATCGTTTGCCTATCTTTACTATTCCAATTGTGTATCTTTACATCGTTTGCGTATCTTTACTATTCCAATTGTGTATCTTTTCATTTCTCGTTTGCGTATCTTTCTGTAAGGCTTCTGATGCGAGTTTCTATTGTATTTGAGAAATTTGCAAGTGTGGAAGTGTGTTTCTTTCAAACTGAGTATCTTTACATCGTTTGCGTATCTTTACTATTCGAATTGTGTATCTTTTCATTTCTCGTTTTTGAGTATCTTTCTGTAAGGCTTCTGATGCGAGTTTCTATTGTATTTGAGCGTTTTGCAAGTGTGGGAGTGTGTTTCTTTCAAACTGAGTATCTTTACATAATTTGCGTATCTTTACTATTCCAATTGTGTATCTTTACATCGTTTGCGTATCTTTACTATTCCAATTGTGTATCTTTTCATTTCTCGTTTGAGTATCTTTCTGTAAGGCTTCTGATGCGAGTTTCTATTGTATTTGAGAAATTTGCAAGTGTGGGAGTGTGTTTCCTTCAAACTGAGTATCTTTACATCGTTTGCGTATCTTTACTATTCCAATTGTGTATCTTTTCATTTCTCGTTTGAGTATCTTTCTGTAAGGCTTTCTGATGCGAGTTTCTATTGAATTTGAGAGTTTTGCAAGTGTGGGAGTGTGTTTCTTTCAAACTGAGTATCTTTACATCGTTTGCGTATCTTTACTATTCCAATTGTGTATCTTTACATCGTTTGCGTATCTTTACTATTCCAATTGTGTATCTTTTCATTTCTCGTTTGAGTATCTTTCTGTAGGCCTTCTGATGCGAGTTTCTATTGTATTTGAGAGTTTTGCAAGTGTGGGAGTGTGTTTCTTTAAAACTGAGTATCTTTACATCGTTTGCGTATCTTTACTATTCCAATTGTGTATCTTTTCATTTCTCGTTTGAGTATCTTTCTGTAAGGCTTCTGATGCGAGTTTATATTGTATTTGAGAGTTTTGCAAGTGTGGGAGTGTGTTTCTTTGAAACTGAGTATCTTTACATCGTTTGCGTATCTTTACTATTCCAATTGTGTATCTTTTCATTTCTCGTTTGAGTATCTTTCTGTAAGGCTTTCTGATGCGAGTTTCTATTGAATTTGAGAGTTTTGCAAATGTGGGAGTGTGTTTCTTTCAAACTGAGTATCTTTACATCGTTTGCGTATCTTTACTATTCCAATTGTGTATCTTTACATCGTTTGCGTATCTTTACTATTCCAATTGTGTATCTTTTCATTTCTCGTTTGAGTATCTTTCTGTAAGGCTTTGTGATGCGAGTTTCTATTGAATTTGAGAGTTTTGCAAGTGTGGGAGTGTGTTTCTTTCAAACTGTGTATCTTTACATCGTTTGCGTATCTTTACTATTCCAATTGTGTATCTTTACATCGTTTGCGTATCTTTACTACTCCAATTGTGTATCTTTTCATTTCTCGTTTGAGTATCTTTCTGTAAGGCTTCTGATGCGAGTTTCTATTGTATTTGAGAGTTTTGCAAGTGTGGGAGTGTGTTTCTTTCAAACTGAGTATCTTTACATCGTTTGCGTATCTTTACTATTCCAATTGTGTATCTATTCATTTCTCGTTTGAGTATCTTTCTGTAAGGCTTTCTGATGCGAGTTTCTATTGTATTTGAGAGTTTTGCAAGTGTGGGAGTGTGTTTCTTTCAAACTGAGTATCTTTACATCGTTTGCGTATCTTTACTATTCCAATTGTGTATCTTTTCATTTCTCGTTTGAGTATCTTTCTGTAAGGCTTCTGATGCGAGTTTCTATTGAATTTGAGAGTTTTGCAAGTGTGGGAGTGTGTTTCTTTCAAACTTAGTATCTTTACATCGTTTGCGTATCTTTACTATTCCAATTGTGTATCTTTACATCGTTTGCGTATCTTTACTATTCCAATTGTGTATCTTTACATCGTTTGCGTATCTTTACTACTCCAATTGTGTATCTTTTCATTTCTCGTTTGAGTATCTTTCTGTAAGGCTTCTGATGCGAGTTTCTATTGTATTTGAGAAATTTGCAAGTGTGGGAGTGTGTTTCTTTAAAACTGAGTATCTTTACATCGTTTGCGTATCTTTACTATTCCAATTGTGTATCTTTTCATTTCTCGTTTGAGTATCTTTCTGTAAGGCTTCTGATGCGAGTTTCTATTGTATTTGAGAGTTTTGCAAGTGTGGGAGTGTGTTTCTTTCAAACTGAGTATCTTTACATCGTTTGCGTATCTTTATTATTCCAATTGTGTATCTTTACATCGTTTGCGTATCTTTACTATTCCAATTGTGTATCTTTTCATTTCTCGTTTGAGTATCTTTCTGTAAGGCTTCTGATGCGAGTTTCTATTGTATTTGAGAGTTTTGCAAGTGTGGGAGTGTGTTTCTTTCAAACTGAGTATCTTTACATCGTTTGCGTATCTTTACTATTCCAATTGTGTATCTTTTGATTTCTCGTTTGAGTATCTTTCTGTAAGGCTTTGTGATGCGAGTTTCTATTGAATTTGATAGTTTTGCAAGTGTGGGAGTGTGTTTCTTTCAAACTGAGTATCTTTACATCGTTTGCGTATCTTTACTATTCCAATTGTGTATCTTTACATCGTTTGCGTATCTTTACTACTCCAATTGTGTATCTTTTCATTTCTCGTTTGAGTATCTTTCTGTAAGGCTTCTGATGCGAGTTTCTATTGTATTTGAGAAATTTGCAAGTGTGGGAGTGTGTTTCTTTCAAACTGAGTATCTTTACATCGTTTGCGTATCTTTACTATTCCAATTGAGTATCTTTTCATTTCTCGTTTGACTATCTTTCTGTAAGGCTTCTGATGCGAGTTTATATTGTATTTGAGAGTTTTGCAAGTGTGGGAGTGTGTTTCTTTCAAACTGAGTATCTTTACATCGTTTGCGTATCTTTACTATTCCAATTGTGTATCTTTTCATTTCTCGTTTGAGTATCTTTCTGTAAGGCTTTCTGATGCGAGTTTCTATTGAATTTGAGAGTTTTCCAAGTGTGGGAGTATGTTTACTATTCCAACTGTGTATCTTTACATCGTTTGCGTATTTTTACTATTCCAGTTGTGTATCTTTTCATTTCTCGTTTGAGTATCTTTCTGTAAGGATTTCTAATGCGAGTTTCTATTGAATTTGAGAGTTTTGCAAGTGTGGGAGTGTGTTTCTTTAAAACTGAGTATCTTTACATCGTTTGCGTATCTTTACTATTCCAATTGTGTATCTTTCATTTCTCGTTTGAGTATCTTTCTGTAAGGCTTCTGATGCGAGTTTCTATTGTATTTGAGAGTTTTGCAAGTGTGGGAGTGTGTTTCTTTTAAACTGAGTATCTTTACATCGTTTGCGTATCTTTACTATTCCAATTGTGTATCTTTTCATTTCTCGTTTGAGTATCTTTCTGTAAGGCTTTCTGATGCGAGTTTCTATTGAATTTGAGAGTTTTGCAAGTGTGGGAGTGTGTTTCTTTCAAACTGAGTATCTTTACATCGTTTGCGTATGTTTACTATTCCAATTGTGTATGTTTACATCGTTTGCGTATCTTTACTATTCCAATTGTGTATCTTTACATCGTTTGCGTATTTTTACTATTCCAATTGTGTATCTTTTCATTTCTCGTTTGAGTATCTTTCTGTAAGGCTTTCTGATGCGAGTTTCTATTGAATTTGAGAGTTTTGCAAGTGTGGGAGTGTGTTTCTTTAAAACTGAGTATCTTTACATCGTTTGCGTATCTTTACTATTCCAATTGTGTATCTTTTCATTTCTCGTTTGAGTATCTTTCTGTAAGGCTTCTGATGCGAGTTTCTATTGTATTTGAGAGTTTTGCAAGTGTGGGAGTGTGTTTCTTTCAAACTGAGTATCTTTACATCGTTTGCGTATCTTTACTATTCCAATTGTGTATCTTTTCATTTCTCGTTTGAGTATCTTTCTGTAAGGCTTTCTGATGCGAGTTTCTATTTAATTTGAGAGTTTTGCAAGTGTGGGAGTGTGTTTCTTTCAAACTGAGTATCTTTACATCGTTTGCGTATCTTTACTATTCCAATTGTGTATCTTTTCATTTCTCGTTTGAGAATCTTTCTGTAAGGCTTCTGATGCGAGTTTCTATTGTATTTGAGAGTTTTGCAAGTGTGGGAGTGTGTTTCTTTAAAACTGAGTATCTTTACATCGTTTGCGTATCTTTACTATTCCAATTGTGTATCTTTTCATTTCTCGTTTGAGTATCTTTCTGTAAGGCTTTCTGATGCGAGTTTCTATTGAATTTGAGAGTTTTGCAAGTGTGGGAGTGTGTTTCTTTCAAACTGAGTATCTTTACATCGTTTGCGTATCTTTACTATTCCAATTGTGTATCTTTACATCGTTTGCGTATCTTTACTACTCCAATTGTGTATCTTTTCATTTCTCGTTTGAGTATCTTTCTGTAAGGCTTCTGATGCGAGTTTCTATTGTATTTGAGAAATTTGCAAGTGTGGGAGTGTGTTTCTTTCAAACTGAGTATCTTTACATCGTTTGCGTATCTTTACTATTCCAATTGTGTATCTTTTCATTTCTCGTTTGAGTATCTTTCTGTAAGGCTTCTGATGCGAGTTTCTATTGTATTTGAGAGTTTTGCAAGTGTGGGAGTGTGTTTCTTTCAAACTGAGTATCTTTACATCGTTTGCGTATCTTTACTATTCAAATTGTGTATCTTTACATCGTTTGCGTATCTTTACTACTCCAATTGTGTATCTTTTCATTTCTCGTTTATGTATCTTTCTGTAAGGCTTCTGATGCGAGTTTCTATTGTATTTGAGAAATTTCCAAGTGTGGGAGTGTGTTTCTTTCAAACTGAGTATCTTTACATCGTTTGCGTATCTTTACTATTCCAATTGTGTATCTTTTCATTTCTCGTTTGAGTATCTTTCTGTAAGGCTTCTGATGCGAGTTTCTATTGTATTTGAGAGTTTTGCAAGTGTGGGAGTGTGTTTCATTCAAACTGAGTATCTTTACATTGTTTGCGTATCTTTACTATTCCAATTGTGTATTTTTCCATCGTTTGCGTATCTTTACTATTCCAATTGTGTATCTTTCCATCGTTTGCGTATCTTTACTATTCCAATTGTGTATCTTTTCATTTCTCGTTTGAGTATCTTTCTGTAAGGCTTTCTGATGCGAGTTTCTATTGAATTTGAGAGTTTTCCAAGTGTGGGAGTATGTTTACTATTCCAACTGTGTATCTTTACATCGTTTGCGTATCTTTACTACTCCAATTGTGTATCTTTTCATTTCTCGTTTGAGTATCTTTCTGTAGGCCTTCTGATGCGAGTTTCTATTGTATTTGAGAGTTTTGCAAGTGTGGGAGTGTGTTTCTTTAAAACTGAGTATCTTTACATCGTTTGCGTATCTTTACTATTCCAATTGTGTATCTTTTCATTTCTCGTTTGAGTATCTTTCTGTAAGGCTTCTGATGCGAGTTTCTATTGTATTTGATAGTTTTGCAAGTGTGGGAGTGTGTTTCTTTGAAACTGAGTATCTTTACATCGTTTGCGTATCTTTACTATTCCAATTGTGTATCTTTTCATTTCTCGTTTGAGTATCTTTCTGTAAGGCTTTCTGATGCGAGTTTCTATTGAATTTGAGAGTTTTGCAAGTGTGGGAGTGTGTTTCTTTCAAACTGAGTATCTTTACATCGTTTGCGTATCTTTACTATTCCAATTGTGTATCTTTACATCGTTTGCGTATCTTTACTATTCCAATTGTGTATCTTTTCATTTCTCGTTTGAGTATCTTTCTGTAAGGCTTTGTGATGCGAGTTTCTATTGAATTTGAGAGTTTTGCAAGTGTGGGAGTGTGTTTCTTTCAAACTGAGTATCTTTACATCGTTTGCGTATCTTTACTATTCCAATTGTGTATCTTTACATCGTTTGCGTATCTTTACTACTCCAATTGTGTATCTTTTCATTTCTCGTTTGAGTATCTTTCTGTAAGGCTTCTGATGCGAGTTTCTATTGTATTTGAGAAATTTGTAAGTGTGGGAGTGTGTTTCTTTCAAACTGAGTATCTTTACATCGTTTGCGTATCTTTACTATTCCAATTGTGTATCTTTTCATTTCTCGTTTGAGTATCTTTCTGTAAGGCTTCTGATGCGAGTTTCTATTGTATTTGAGAGTTTTGCAAGTGTGGGAGTGTGTTTCTTTCAAACTGAGTATCTTTACATCGTTTGCGTATCTTTACTATTCCAATTGTGTATCTTTACATCGTTTGCGTATCTTTACTATTCCAATTGTGTATCTTTTCATTTCTCGTTTGAGAATCTTTCTGTAAGGCTTTCTGATGCGAGTTTCTATTGAATTTGAGAGTTTTGCAAGTGTGGGAGTGTGTTTCTTTCAAACTGAGTATCTTTACATCGTTTGCGTATCTTTACTATTCCAATTGTGTATCTTTTCATTTCTCGTTTGAGTATCTTTCTGTAAGGCTTTCTGATGCGAGTTTCTATTGAATTTGAGAGTTTTGCAAGTGTGGGAGTGTGTTTCTTTCAAACTGAGTATCTTTACATCGTTTGCGTATCTTTACTATTCCAATTGTGTATCTATTCATTTCTCGTTTGAGTATCTTTCTGTAAGGCTTCTGATGCGAGTTTCTATTGTATTTGAGAAATTTGCAAGTGTGGGAGTGTGTTTCTTTCAAACTGAGTATCTTTACATCGTTTGCGTATCTTTACTATTCCAATTGTGTATCTTTTCATTTCTCGTTTGAGTATCTTTCTGTAAGGCTTCTGATGCGAGTTTCTATTGTATTTGAGAGTTTTGCAAGTGTGGGAGTGTGTTTCTTTCAAACTGAGTATCTTTACATCGTTTGCGTATCTTTACTATTCCAATTGTGTATCTTTACATCGTTTGCGTATCTTTACTACTCCAATTGTGTATCTTTTCATTTCTCGTTTATGTATCTTTCTGTAAGGCTTCTGATGCGAGTTTCTATTGTATTTGAGAAATTTCCAAGTGTGGGAGTGTGTTTCTTTCAAACTGAGTATCTTTACATCGTTTGCGTATCTTTACTATTCCAATTGTGTATCTTTTCATTTCTCGTTTGAGTATCTTTCTGTAAGGCTTCTGATGCGAGTTTCTATTGTATTTGAGAGTTTTGCAAGTGTGGGAGTGTGTTTCTTTCAAACTGAGTATCTTTACATCGTTTGCGTATCTTTACTATTCCAATTGTGTATCTTTTCATTTCTCGTTTGAGTATCTTTCTGTAAGGCTTCTGATGCGAGTTTCTATTGTATTTGAGAGTTTTGCAAGTGTGGGAGTGTGTTTCTTTCAAACTGAGTATCTTTACATCGTTTGCGTATCTTTACTATTCCAATTGTGTATCTTTACATCGTTTGCGTATCTTTACTATTCCAATTGTGTATCTTTTCATTTCTCGTTTGAGTATCTTTCTGTAGGCCTTCTGATGCGAGTTTCTATTGTATTTGAGAGTTTTGCAAGTGTGGGAGTGTGTTTCTTTAAAACTGAGTATCTTTACTTCGTTTGCGTATCTTTACTATTCCAATTGTGTATCTTTTCATTTCTCGTTTGAGTATCTTTCTGTAAGGCTTCTGATGCGAGTTTCTATTGTATTTGATAGTTTTGCAAGTGTGGGAGTGTGTTTCTTTGAAATTGAGTATCTTTACATCGTTTGCGTATCTTTACTATTCCAATTGTGTATCTTTTCATTTCTCGTTTGAGTATCTTTCTGTAAGGCTTTCTGATGCGAGTTTCTATTGAATTTGAGAGTTTTGCAAGTGTGGGAGTGTGTTTCTTTCAAACTGAGTATCTTTACATCGTTTGCGTATCTTTACTATTCCAATTGTGTATCTTTACATCGTTTGCGTATCTTTACTATTCCAATTGTGTATCTTTTCATTTCTCGTTTGAGTATCTTTCTCTAAGGCTTTGTGATGCGAGTTTCTATTGAATTTGAGAGTTTTGCAAGTGTGGGAGTGTGTTTCTTTCAAACTGCGTATCTTTACATCGTTTGCGTATCTTTACTATTCCAATTGTGTATCTTTACATCGTTTGCGTATCTTTACTACTCCAATTGTGTATCTTTTCATTTCTCGTTTGAGTATCTTTCTGTAAGGCTTCTGATGCGAGTTTCTATTGTATTTGAGAAATTTGCAAGTGTGGGAGTGTGTTTCTTTCAAACTGAGTATCTTTACATCGTTTGCGTATCTTTACTATTCCAATTGTGTATCTTTTCAGTTCTCGTTTGAGTATCTTTCTTTAAGGCTTCTGATGCGAGTTTCTATTGTATTTGAGAGTTTTGCAAGTGTGGGAGTGTGTTTCTTTCAAACTGAGTATCTTTACATCGTTTGCGTATCTTTACTATTCCAATTGTATATCTTTTCATTTCTCGTTTGAGTATCTTTCTGTAAGGCTTTCTGATGCGAGTTTCTATTGAATTTGAGAGTTTTGCAAGTGTGGGAGTGTGTTTCTTTCAAACTGAGTATCTTTACATCGTTTGCGTATCTTTACTATTCCAATTGTGTATCTTTTCATTTCTCGTTTGAGTATCTTTCTGTAAGGCTTTCTGATGCGAGTTTCTATTGAATTTGAGAGTTTTGCAAGTGTGGGAGTGTGTTTCTTTCAAACTGAGTATCTTTACATCGTTTGCGTATCTTTACTATTCCAATTGTGTATCTTTACATCGTTTGCGTATCTTTACTATTCCAATTGTGTATCTTTACATCGTTTCCGTATCTTTACTATTCCAATTGTGTATCTTTTCATTTCTCGTTTGAGTATCTTTCTGTAAGGCTTTCGGATGCGAGTTTCTATTGAATTTGAGAGTTTTGCAAGTGTGGGAGTGTGTTTCTTTCAAACTGAGTATCTTTACATCGTTTGCCTATCTTTACTATTCCAATTGTGTATCTTTACATCGTTTGCGTATCTTTACTATTCCAATTGTGTATCTTTACATCGTTTCCGTATCTTTACTATTCCAATTGTATATCTTTTCATTTCTCGTTTGAGTATCTTTCTGTAAGGCTTTCTGATGCGAGTTTCTATTGAATTTGAGAGTTTTGCAAGTGTGGGAGTGTGTTTCTTTCAAACTGAGTATCTTTACATCGTTTGCGTATCTTTACTATTCCAATTGTGTATCTTTTCATTTCTCGTTTGAGTATCTTTCTGTAAGGCTTTCTGATGCGAGTTTCTATTGAATTTGAGAGTTTTGCAAGTGTGGGAGTGTGTTTCTTTCAAACTGAGTATCTTTACATCGTTTGCGTATCTTTACTATTCCAATTGTGTATCTTTACATCGTTTGCGTATCTTTACTATTCCAATTGTGTATCTTTACATCGTTTGCGTATCTTTACTACTCCAATTGTGTATCTTTTCATTTCTCGTTTGAGTATCTTTCTGTAAGGCTTCTGATGCGAGTTTCTATTGTATTTGAGAAATTTGCAAGTGTGGGAGTGTGTTTCTTTCAAACTGAGTATCTTTACATCGTTTGCGTATCTTTACTATTCCAATTGTGTATCTTTACATCGTTTGCGTATCTTTACTACTCCAATTGTGTATCTTTTCATTTCTCGTTTGAGTATCTTTCTGTAAGGCTTTTTGATACGAGTTTCTATTGAATTTGGGAGTTTTGCAAGTGTGGGAGTGTGTTTCTTTCAAACTGAGTATCTTTACATCGTTTGCGTATGTTTACTATTCCAATTGTGTATGTTTACATCGTTTGCGTATCTTTACTATTCCAATTGTGTATCTTTACATCGTTTGCGTATCTTTACTATTCCAATTGTGTATTTTTTCATTTCTCGTTTGAGTATCTTTCTGTAGGGCTTCTGATGCGAATTTCTATTGTATTTGAGAGTTTTGCAAGTGTGGGAGTGTGTTTCTTTCAAACTGAGTATCTTTACATCGTTTGCGTATCTTTACTATTCCAATTGTGTATCTTTACATCGTTTGCGTATCTTTACTATTCCAATTGTGTATCTTTTCATTTCTCGTTTAAGTATCTTTCTGTAAGGCTTTCTGATGCGAGTTTCTATTGAATTTGAGAGTTTTGCAAGTGTGGGAGTGTGTTTCTTTCAAACTGAGTATCTTTACATCGTTTGCGTATCTTTACTATTCCAATTGTGTATCTTTTCATTTCTCGTTTGAGTATCTTTCTGTAAGGCTTCTGATGCGAGTTTCTATTGTATTTGAGAGTTTTGCAAGTGTGGGAGTGTGTTTCTTTCAAACTGAGTATCTTTACATCGTTTGCGTATCTTTACTATTCCAATTGTGTATCTTTACATCGTTTGCGTATCTTTACTATTCCAATTGTGTATCTTTTCATTTCTCGTTTGAGTATCTTTCTGTAGGCCTTCTGATGCGAGTTTCTATTGTATTTGAGAGTTTTGCAAGTGTGGGAGTGTGTTTCTTTAAAACTGAGTATCTTTACATCGTTTGCGTATCTTTACTATTCCAATTGTGTATCTTTTCATTTCTCGTTTGAGTATCTTTCTGTAAGGCTTCTGATGCGAGTTTCTATTGTATTTGATAGTTTTGCAAGTGTGGGAGTGTGTTTCTTTGAAACTGAGTATCTTTACATCGTTTGCGTATCTTTACTATTCCAATTGTGTATCTTTTCATTTCTCGTTTGAGTATCTTTCTGTAAGGCTTTCTGATGCGAGTTTCTATTGAATTTGAGAGTTTTGCAAGAGTGGGAGTGTGTTTCTTTCAAACTGAGTATCTTTACATCGTTTGCGTATCTTTACTATTCCAATTGTGTATCTTTACATCGTTTGCGTATCTTTACTATTCCAATTGTGTATCTTTTCATTTCTCGTTTGAGTATCTTTCTTTAAGGCTTCTGATGCGAGTTTCTATTGTATTTGAGAGTTTTGCAAGTGTGGGAGTGTGTTTCTTTCAAACTGAGTATCTTTACATCGTTTGCGTATCTTTACTATTCCAATTGTATATCTTTTCATTTCTCGTTTGAGTATCTTTCTGTAAGGCTTTCTGATGCGAGTTTCTATTGAATTTGAGAGTTTTGCAAGTGTGGGAGTGTGTTTCTTTCAAACTGAGTATCTTTACATCGTTTGCGTATCTTTACTATTCCAATTGTGTATCTTTTCATTTCTCGTTTGAGTATCTTTCTGTAAGGCTTTCTGATGCGAGTTTCTATTGAATTTGAGAGTTTTGCAAGTGTGGGAGTGTGTTTCTTTCAAACTGAGTATCTTTACATCGTTTGCGTATCTTTACTATTCCAATTGTGTATCTTTACATCGTTTGCGTATCTTTACTATTCCAATTGTGTATCTTTACATCGTTTGCGTATCTTTACTACTCCAATTGTGTATCTTTTCATTTCTCGTTTGAGTATCTTTCTGTAAGGCTTCTGATGCGAGTTTCTATTGTATTTGAGAAATTTGCAAGTGTGGGAGTGTGTTTCTTTCAAACTGAGTATCTTTACATCGTTTGCGTATCTTTACTATTCCAATTGTGTATCTTTTCAGTTCTCGTTTGAGTATCTTTCTTTAAGGCTTCTGATGCGAGTTTCTATTGTATTTGAGAGTTTTGCAAGTGTGGGAGTGTGTTTCTTTCAAACTGAGTATCTTTACATCGTTTGCGTATCTTTACTATTCCAATTGTGTATCTTTACATCGTTTGCGTATCTTTACTATTCCAATTGTGTATCTTTTCATTTCTCGTTTGAGTATCTTTCTGTAGGCCTTCTGATGCGAGTTTCTATTGTATTTGAGAGTTTTGCAAGTGTGGGAGTGTGTTTCTTTAAAACTGAGTATCTTTACTTCGTTTGCGTATCTTTACTATTCCAATTGTGTATCTTTTCATTTCTCGTTTGAGTATCTTTCTGTAAGGCTTCTGATGCGAGTTTCTATTGTATTTGATAGTTTTGCAAGTGTGGGAGTGTGTTTCTTTGAAATTGAGTATCTTTACATCGTTTGCGTATCTTTACTATTCCAATTGTGTATCTTTTCATTTCTCGTTTGAGTATCTTTCTGTAAGGCTTTCTGATGCGAGTTTCTATTGAATTTGAGAGTTTTGCAAGTGTGGGAGTGTGTTTCTTTCAAACTGAGTATCTTTACATCGTTTGCGTATCTTTACTATTCCAATTGTGTATCTTTACATCGTTTGCGTATCTTTACTATTCCAATTGTGTATCTTTTCATTTCTCGTTTGAGTATCTTTCTCTAAGGCTTTGTGATGCGAGTTTCTATTGAATTTGAGAGTTTTGCAAGTGTGGGAGTGTGTTTCTTTCAAACTGCGTATCTTTACATCGTTTGCGTATCTTTACTATTCCAATTGTGTATCTTTACATCGTTTGCGTATCTTTACTACTCCAATTGTGTATCTTTTCATTTCTCGTTTGAGTATCTTTCTGTAAGGCTTCTGATGCGAGTTTCTATTGTATTTGAGAAATTTGCAAGTGTGGGAGTGTGTTTCTTTCAAACTGAGTATCTTTACATCGTTTGCGTATCTTTACTATTCCAATTGTGTATCTTTTCAGTTCTCGTTTGAGTATCTTTCTTTAAGGCTTCTGATGCGAGTTTCTATTGTATTTGAGAGTTTTGCAAGTGTGGGAGTGTGTTTCTTTCAAACTGAGTATCTTTACATCGTTTGCGTATCTTTACTATTCCAATTGTATATCTTTTCATTTCTCGTTTGAGTATCTTTCTGTAAGGCTTTCTGATGCGAGTTTCTATTGAATTTGAGAGTTTTGCAAGTGTGGGAGTGTGTTTCTTTCAAACTGAGTATCTTTACATCGTTTGCGTATCTTTACTATTCCAATTGTGTATCTTTTCATTTCTCGTTTGAGTATCTTTCTGTAAGGCTTTCTGATGCGAGTTTCTATTGAATTTGAGAGTTTTGCAAGTGTGGGAGTGTGTTTCTTTCAAACTGAGTATCTTTACATCGTTTGCGTATCTTTACTATTCCAATTGTGTATCTTTACATCGTTTGCGTATCTTTACTATTCCAATTGTGTATCTTTACATCGTTTCCGTATCTTTACTATTCCAATTGTGTATCTTTTCATTTCTCGTTTGAGTATCTTTCTGTAAGGCTTTCGGATGCGAGTTTCTATTGAATTTGAGAGTTTTGCAAGTGTGGGAGTGTGTTTCTTTCAAACTGAGTATCTTTACATCGTTTGCCTATCTTTACTATTCCAATTGTGTATCTTTACATCGTTTGCGTATCTTTACTATTCCAATTGTGTATCTTTACATCGTTTCCGTATCTTTACTATTCCAATTGTATATCTTTTCATTTCTCGTTTGAGTATCTTTCTGTAAGGCTTTCTGATGCGAGTTTCTATTGAATTTGAGAGTTTTGCAAGTGTGGGAGTGTGTTTCTTTCAAACTGAGTATCTTTACATCGTTTGCGTATCTTTACTATTCCAATTGTGTATCTTTTCATTTCTCGTTTGAGTATCTTTCTGTAAGGCTTTCTGATGCGAGTTTCTATTGAATTTGAGAGTTTTGCAAGTGTGGGAGTGTGTTTCTTTCAAACTGAGTATCTTTACATCGTTTGCGTATCTTTACTATTCCAATTGTGTATCTTTACATCGTTTGCGTATCTTTACTATTCCAATTGTGTATCTTTACATCGTTTGCGTATCTTTACTACTCCAATTGTGTATCTTTTCATTTCTCGTTTGAGTATCTTTCTGTAAGGCTTCTGATGCGAGTTTCTATTGTATTTGAGAAATTTGCAAGTGTGGGAGTGTGTTTCTTTCAAACTGAGTATCTTTACATCGTTTGCGTATCTTTACTATTCCAATTGTGTATCTTTACATCGTTTGCGTATCTTTACTACTCCAATTGTGTATCTTTTCATTTCTCGTTTGAGTATCTTTCTGTAAGGCTTTTTGATACGAGTTTCTATTGAATTTGGGAGTTTTGCAAGTGTGGGAGTGTGTTTCTTTCAAACTGAGTATCTTTACATCGTTTGCGTATGTTTACTATTCCAATTGTGTATGTTTACATCGTTTGCGTATCTTTACTATTCCAATTGTGTATCTTTACATCGTTTGCGTATCTTTACTATTCCAATTGTGTATTTTTTCATTTCTCGTTTGAGTATCTTTCTGTAGGGCTTCTGATGCGAATTTCTATTGTATTTGAGAGTTTTGCAAGTGTGGGAGTGTGTTTCTTTCAAACTGAGTATCTTTACATCGTTTGCGTATCTTTACTATTCCAATTGTGTATCTTTACATCGTTTGCGTATCTTTACTATTCCAATTGTGTATCTTTTCATTTCTCGTTTAAGTATCTTTCTGTAAGGCTTTCTGATGCGAGTTTCTATTGAATTTGAGAGTTTTGCAAGTGTGGGAGTGTGTTTCTTTCAAACTGAGTATCTTTACATCGTTTGCGTATCTTTACTATTCCAATTGTGTATCTTTTCATTTCTCGTTTGAGTATCTTTCTGTAAGGCTTCTGATGCGAGTTTCTATTGTATTTGAGAGTTTTGCAAGTGTGGGAGTGTGTTTCTTTCAAACTGAGTATCTTTACATCGTTTGCGTATCTTTACTATTCCAATTGTGTATCTTTACATCGTTTGCGTATCTTTACTATTCCAATTGTGTATCTTTTCATTTCTCGTTTGAGTATCTTTCTGTAGGCCTTCTGATGCGAGTTTCTATTGTATTTGAGAGTTTTGCAAGTGTGGGAGTGTGTTTCTTTAAAACTGAGTATCTTTACATCGTTTGCGTATCTTTACTATTCCAATTGTGTATCTTTTCATTTCTCGTTTGAGTATCTTTCTGTAAGGCTTCTGATGCGAGTTTCTATTGTATTTGATAGTTTTGCAAGTGTGGGAGTGTGTTTCTTTGAAACTGAGTATCTTTACATCGTTTGCGTATCTTTACTATTCCAATTGTGTATCTTTTCATTTCTCGTTTGAGTATCTTTCTGTAAGGCTTTCTGATGCGAGTTTCTATTGAATTTGAGAGTTTTGCAAGAGTGGGAGTGTGTATCTTTCAAACTGAGTATCTTTACATCGTTTGCGTATCTTTACTATTCCAATTGTGTATCTTTACATCGTTTGCGTATCTTTACTATTCCAATTGTGTATCTTTTCATTTCTCGTTTGAGTATCTTTCTTTAAGGCTTCTGATGCGAGTTTCTATTGTATTTGAGAGTTTTGCAAGTGTGGGAGTGTGTTTCTTTCAAACTGAGTATCTTTACATCGTTTGCGTATCTTTACTATTCCAATTGTATATCTTTTCATTTCTCGTTTGAGTATCTTTCTGTAAGGCTTTCTGATGCGAGTTTCTATTGAATTTGAGAGTTTTGCAAGTGTGGGAGTGTGTTTCTTTCAAACTGAGTATCTTTACATCGTTTGCGTATCTTTACTATTCCAATTGTGTATCTTTTCATTTCTCGTTTGAGTATCTTTCTGTAAGGCTTTCTGATGCGAGTTTCTATTGAATTTGAGAGTTTTGCAAGTGTGGGAGTGTGTTTCTTTCAAACTGAGTATCTTTACATCGTTTGCGTATCTTTACTATTCCAATTGTGTATCTTTACATCGTTTGCGTATCTTTACTATTCCAATTGTGTATCTTTACATCGTTTGCGTATCTTTACTACTCCAATTGTGTATCTTTTCATTTCTCGTTTGAGTATCTTTCTGTAAGGCTTCTGATGCGAGTTTCTATTGTATTTGAGAAATTTGCAAGTGTGGGAGTGTGTTTCTTTCAAACTGAGTATCTTTACATCGTTTGCGTATCTTTACTATTCCAATTGTGTATCTTTACATCGTTTGCGTATCTTTACTACTCCAATTGTGTATCTTTTCATTTCTCGTTTGAGTATCTTTCTGTAAGGCTTTTTGATACGAGTTTCTATTGAATTTGGGAGTTTTGCAAGTGTGGGAGTGTGTTTCTTTCAAACTGAGTATCTTTACATCGTTTGCGTATGTTTACTATTCCAATTGTGTATGTTTACATCGTTTGCGTATCTTTACTATTCCAATTGTGTATCTTTACATCGTTTGCGTATCTTTACTATTCCAATTGTGTATTTTTTCATTTCTCGTTTGAGTATCTTTCTGTAGGGCTTCTGATGCGAATTTCTATTGTATTTGAGAGTTTTGCAAGTGTGGGAGTGTGTTTCTTTCAAACTGAGTATCTTTACATCGTTTGCGTATCTTTACTATTCCAATTGTGTATCTTTACATCGTTTGCGTATCTTTACTATTCCAATTGTGTATCTTTTCATTTCTCGTTTAAGTATCTTTCTGTAAGGCTTTCTGATGCGAGTTTCTATTGAATTTGAGAGTTTTGCAAGTGTGGGAGTGTGTTTCTTTCAAACTGAGTATCTTTACATCGTTTGGCGTATCTTTACTATTCCAATTGTGTATCTTTTCATTTCTCGTTTGAGTATCTTTCTGTAAGGCTTCTGATGCGAGTTTCTATTGTATTTGAGAGTTTTGCAAGTGTGGGAGTGTGTTTCTTTCAAACTGAGTATCTTTACATCGTTTGCGTATCTTTACTATTCCAATTGTGTATCTTTACATCGTTTGCGTATCTTTACTATTCCAATTGTGTATCTTTTCATTTCTCGTTTGAGTATCTTTCTGTAGGCCTTCTGATGCGAGTTTCTATTGTATTTGAGAGTTTTGCAAGTGTGGGAGTGTGTTTCTTTAAAACTGAGTATCTTTACATCGTTTGCGTATCTTTACTATTCCAATTGTGTATCTTTTCATTTCTCGTTTGAGTATCTTTCTGTAAGGCTTCTGATGCGAGTTTCTATTGTATTTGATAGTTTTGCAAGTGTGGGAGTGTGTTTCTTTGAAAGCTGAGTATCTTTACATCGTTTGCGTATCTTTACTATTCCAATTGTGTATCTTTTCATTTCTCGTTTGAGTATCTTTCTGTAAGGCTTTCTGATGCGAGTTTCTATTGAATTTGAGAGTTTTGCAAGAGTGGGAGTGTGTTTCTTTCAAACTGAGTATCTTTACATCGTTTGCGTATCTTTACTATTCCAATTGTGTATCTTTACATCGTTTGCGTATCTTTACTATTCCAATTGTGTATCTTTTCATTTCTCGTTTGAGTATCTTTCTTTAAGGCTTCTGATGCGAGTTTCTATTGTATTTGAGAGTTTTGCAAGTGTGGGAGTGTGTTTCTTTCAAACTGAGTATCTTTACATCGTTTGCGTATCTTTACTATTCCAATTGTATATCTTTTCATTTCTCGTTTGAGTATCTTTCTGTAAGGCTTTCTGATGCGAGTTTCTATTGAATTTGAGAGTTTTGCAAGTGTGGGAGTGTGTTTCTTTCAAACTGAGTATCTTTACATCGTTTGCGTATCTTTACTATTCCAATTGTGTATCTTTTCATTTCTCGTTTGAGTATCTTTCTGTAAGGCTTTCTGATGCGAGTTTCTATTGAATTTGAGAGTTTTGCAAGTGTGGGAGTGTGTTTCTTTCAAACTGAGTATCTTTACATCGTTTGCGTATCTTTACTATTCCAATTGTGTATCTTTACATCGTTTGCGTATCTTTACTATTCCAATTGTGTATCTTTACATCGTTTGCGTATCTTTACTACTCCAATTGTGTATCTTTTCATTTCTCGTTTGAGTATCTTTCTGTAAGGCTTCTGATGCGAGTTTCTATTGTATTTGAGAAATTTGCAAGTGTGGGAGTGTGTTTCTTTCAAACTGAGTATCTTTACATCGTTTGCGTATCTTTACTATTCCAATTGTGTATCTTTTCATTTCTCGTTTGAGTATCTTTCTGTAAGGCCTTCTGATGCGAGTTTCTATTGAATTTGAGAGTTTTGCAAGTGTGGGAGTGTGTTTCTTTCAAACTGAGTATCTTTACATCGTTTGCGTATCTTTACTATTCCAATTGTGTATCTTTACATCGTTTGTGTATCTTTACATCGTTTGCGTATCTTTACTACTCCAATTGTGTATCTTTTCATTTCTCGTTTGAGTATCTTTCTGTAAGGCTTCTGATGCGAGTTTCTATTGTATTTGAGAAATTTGCAAGTGTGGGAGTGTGTTTCTTTCAAACTGAGTATCTTTACATCGTTTGCGTATCTTTACTATTCCAATTGTGTATCTTTACATCGTTTGCGTATCTTTACTACTCCAATTGTGTATCTTTTCATTTCTCGTTTGAGTATCTTTCTGTAAGGCTTTTTGATACGAGTTTCTATTGAATTTGGGAGTTTTGCAAGTGTGGGAGTGTGTTTCTTTCAAACTGAGTATCTTTACATCGTTTGCGTATGTTTACTATTCCAATTGTGTATCTTTACATCGTTTGCGTATCTTTACTATTCCAATTGTGTATCTTTACATCGTTTGCGTATCTTTACTATTCCAATTGTGTATTTTTTCATTTCTCGTTTGAGTATCTTTCTGTAGGGCTTCTGATGCGAATTTCTATTGTATTTGAGAGTTTTGCAAGTGTGGGAGTGTGTTTCTTTCAAACTGAGTATCTTTACATCGTTTGCGTATCTTTACTATTCCAATTGTGTATCTTTACATCGTTTGCGTATCTTTACTATTCCAATTGTGTATCTTTTCATTTCTCGTTTAAGTATCTTTCTGTAAGGCTTTCTGATGCGAGTTTCTATTGAATTTGAGAGTTTTGCAAGTGTGGGAGTGTGTTTCTTTCAAACTGAGTATCTTTACATCGTTTGCGTATCTTTACTATTCCAATTGTGTATCTTTTCATTTCTCGTTTGAGTATCTTTCTGTAAGGCTTCTGATGCGAGTTTCTATTGTATTTGAGAGTTTTGCAAGTGTGGGAGTGTGTTTCTTTCAAACTGAGTATCTTTACATCGTTTGCGTATCTTTACTATTCCAATTGTGTATCTTTACATCGTTTGCGTATCTTTACTATTCCAATTGTGTATCTTTTCATTTCTCGTTTGAGTATCTTTCTGTAGGCCTTCTGATGCGAGTTTCTATTGTATTTGAGAGTTTTGCAAGTGTGGGAGTGTGTTTCTTTAAAACTGAGTATCTTTACATCGTTTGCGTATCTTTACTATTCCAATTGTGTATCTTTTCATTTCTCGTTTGAGTATCTTTCTGTAAGGCTTCTGATGCGAGTTTCTATTGTATTTGATAGTTTTGCAAGTGTGGGAGTGTGTTTCTTTGAAACTGAGTATCTTTACATCGTTTGCGTATCTTTACTATTCCAATTGTGTATCTTTTCATTTCTCGTTTGAGTATCTTTCTGTAAGGCTTTCTGATGCGAGTTTCTATTGAATTTGAGAGTTTTGCAAGAGTGGGAGTGTGTTTCTTTCAAACTGAGTATCTTTACATCGTTTGCGTATCTTTACTATTCCAATTGTGTATCTTTACATCGTTTGCGTATCTTTACTATTCCAATTGTGTATCTTTTCATTTCTCGTTTGAGTATCTTTCTTTAAGGCTTCTGATGCGAGTTTCTATTGTATTTGAGAGTTTTGCAAGTGTGGGAGTGTGTTTCTTTCAAACTGAGTATCTTTACATCGTTTGCGTATCTTTACTATTCCAATTGTATATCTTTTCATTTCTCGTTTGAGTATCTTTCTGTAAGGCTTTCTGATGCGAGTTTCTATTGAATTTGAGAGTTTTGCAAGTGTGGGAGTGTGTTTCTTTCAAACTGAGTATCTTTACATCGTTTGCGTATCTTTACTATTCCAATTGTGTATCTTTTCATTTCTCGTTTGAGTATCTTTCTGTAAGGCTTTCTGATGCGAGTTTCTATTGAATTTGAGAGTTTTGCAAGTGTGGGAGTGTGTTTCTTTCAAACTGAGTATCTTTACATCGTTTGCGTATCTTTACTATTCCAATTGTGTATCTTTACATCGTTTGCGTATCTTTACTATTCCAATTGTGTATCTTTACATCGTTTGCGTATCTTTACTATTCCAATTGTGTATCTTTTCATTTCTCGTTTGAGTATCTTTCTGTAAGGCTTCTGATGCGAGTTTCTATTGTATTTGAGAAATTTGCAAGTGTGGGAGTGTGTTTCTTTCAAACTGAGTATCTTTACATCGTTTGCGTATCTTTACTATTCCAATTGTGTATCTTTTCATTTCTCGTTTGAGTATCTTTCTGTAAGGCTTCTGATGCGAGTTTCTATTGTATTTGAGAGTTTTGCAAGTGTGGGAGTGTGTTTCTTTCAAACTGAGTATCTTTACATCGTTTGCGTATCTTTACTATTCCAATTGTGTATCTTTACATCGTTTGCGTATCTTTACTACTCCAATTGTGTATCTTTTCATTTCTCGTTTGAGTATCTTTCTGTAAGGCTTTTTGATGCGAGTTTCTATTGAATTTGGGAGTTTTGCAAGTGTGGGAGTGTGTTTCTTTCAAACTGAGTATCTTTACATCGTTTGCGTATGTTTACTATTCCAATTGTGTATGTTTACATCGTTTGCGTATCTTTACTATTCCAATTGTGTATCTTTACATCGTTTGCGTATCTTTACTATTCCAATTGTGTATTTTTTCATTTCTCGTTTGAGTATCTTTCTGTAGGGCTTCTGATGCGAATTTCTATTGTATTTGAGAGTTTTGCAAGTGTGGGAGTGTGTTTCTTTCAAACTGAGTATCTTTACATCGTTTGCGTATCTTTACTATTCCAATTGTGTATCTT
This sequence comes from Argentina anserina, assembly GCF_933775445.1. Lineage (NCBI taxonomy): Eukaryota > Viridiplantae > Streptophyta > Magnoliopsida > Rosales > Rosaceae > Argentina > Argentina anserina. The sequence continues at coordinate 59,846 of NW_026089433.1, read as the reverse complement.
TACATCGTTTGCGTATCTTTACTATTCCAATTGTGTATCTTTTCATTTCTCGTTTGAGTATCTTTCTGTAAGGCTTTCTGATGCGAGTTTCTATTGAATTTGAGAGTTTTGCAAGTGTGGGAGTGTGTTTCTTTCAAACTGAGTATCTTTACATCGTTTGCGTATCTTTACTATTCCAATTGTGTATCTTTACATCGTTTGCGTATCTTTACTATTCCAATTGTGTATCTTTACATCGTTTGCGTATCTTTACTACTTCAATTGTGTATCTTTTCATTTCTCGTTTGAGTATCTTTCTGTAAGGCTTCTGATGCGAGTTTCTATTGTATTTGAGAAATTTGCAAGTGTGGGAGTGTGTTTCTTTCAAACTGAGTATCTTTACATCGTTTGCGTATCTTTACTATTCCAATTGTGTATCTTTTCATTTCTCGTTTGAGTATCTTTCTGTAAGGCTTCTGATGCGAGTTTCTATTGTATTTGAGAGTTTTGCAAGTGTGGGAGTGTGTTTCTTTCAAACTGAGTATCTTTACATCGTTTGCGTATCTTTACTATTCCAATTGTGTATCTTTACATCGTTTGCGTATCTTTACTACTCCAATTGTATATCTTTTCATTTCTCGTTTGAGTATCTTTCTGTAAGGCTTTTTGATGCGAGTTTCTATTGAATTTGGGAGTTTTGCAAGTGTGGGAGTGTGTTTCTTTCAAACTGAGTATCTTTACATCGTTTGCGTATGTTTACTATTCCAATTGTGTATGTTTACATCGTTTGCGTATCTTTACTATTCCAATTGTGTATCTTTACATCGTTTGCGTATCTTTACTATTCCAATTGTGTATCTTTTCATTTCTCGTTTGAGTATCTTTCTGTAGGGCTTCTGATGCGAATTTCTATTGTATTTGAGAGTTTTGCAAGTGTGGGAGTGTGTTTCTTTCAAACTGAGTATCTTTACATCGTTTGCGTATCTTTACTATTCCAATTGTGTATCTTTACATCGTTTGCGTATCTTTACTATTCCAATTGTGTATCTTTTCATTTCTCGTTTGAGTATCTTTCTGTAAGGCTTTCTGATGCGAGTTTCTATTGAATTTGAGAGTTTTGCAAGTGTGGGAGTGTGTTTCTTTCAAACTGAGTATCTTTACATCGTTTGCGTATGTTTACTATTCCAATTGTGTATGTTTACATCGTTTGCGTATCTTTACTATTCCAATTGTGTATCTTTACATCGTTTGCGTATTTTTACTATTCCAATTGTGTATCTTTTCATTTCTCGTTTGAGTATCTTTCTGTAAGGCTTTCTGATGCGAGTTTCTATTGAATTTGAGAGTTTTGCAAGTGTGGGAGTGTGTTTCTTTTAAACTGAGTATCTTTACATCGTTTGCGTATCTTTACTATTCCAATTGTGTATCTTTTCATTTCTCGTTAGAGTATCTTTCGGTAAGGCTTTCTGATGCGAGTTTCTATTGTATTTGAGAGTTTTGCAAGTGTGGGAGTGTGTTTCTTTCAAACTGAGTATCTTTACATCGTTTGCGTATCTTTACTATTCCAATTGTGTATCTTTTCATTTCTCGTTTGAGTATCTTTCTGTAAGGCTGTCTGATGCGAGTTTCTATTGTATTTGAGAGTTTTGCAAGTGTGGGAGTGTGTTTCTTTCAAACTGAGTATCTTTACATCGTTTGCGTATGTTTACTATTCCAATTGTGTATCTTTACATCGTTTGCATATCTTTACTATTCCAATTGTGTATCTTTACATCGTTTACGTATCTTTACTATTCCAATTGTGTATCTTTTCATTTCTCGTTTGAGTATCTTTCTGTAAGGCTTTCTGATGCGAGTTTCTATTGAATTTGAGAGTTTTGCAAGTGTGGGAGTGTGTTTCTTTCAAACTGAGTATCTTTACATCGTTTGCGTATCTTTACTATTCCAATTGTGTATCTTTTCATTTCTCGTTTGAGTATCTTTCTGTAAGGCTTTCTGATGCGAGTTTCTATTGAATTTGAGAGTTTTGCAAGTGTGGGAGTGTGTTTCTTTCAAACTGAGTATCTTTACATCGTTTGCGTATCTTTACTATTCCAATTGTGTATCTTTACATCGTTTGCGTATCTTTACTATTCCAATTGTGTATCTTTACATCGTTTGCGTATCTTTACTACTCCAATTGTGTATCTTTTCATTTCTCGTTTGAGTATCTTTCTGTAAGGCTTCTGATGCGAGTTTCTATTGTATTTGAGAAATTTGCAAGTGTGGGAGTGTGTTTCTTTCAAACTGAGTATCTTTACATCGTTTGCGTATCTTTACTATTCCAATTGTGTATCTTTTCATTTCTCGTTTGAGTATCTTTCTGTAAGGCTTCTGATGCGAGTTTCTATTGTATTTGAGAGTTTTGCAAGTGTGGGAGTGTGTTTCTTTCAAACTGAGTATCTTTACATCGTTTGCGTATCTTTACTATTCCAATTGTGTATCTTTACATCGTTTGCGTATCTTTACTACTCCAATTGTGTATCTTTTCATTTCTCGTTTGAGTATCTTTCTGTAAGGCTTTTTGATACGAGTTTCTATTGAATTTGGGAGTTTTGCAAGTGTGGGAGTGTGTTTCTTTCAAACTGAGTATCTTTACATCGTTTGCGTATCTTTACTATTCCAATTGTGTATCTTTACATCGTTTGCGTATCTTTACTATTCCAATTGTGTATCTTTTCATTTCTCGTTTAAGTATCTTTCTGTAAGGCTTTCTGATGCGAGTTTCTATTGAATTTGAGAGTTTTGCAAGTGTGGGAGTGTGTTTCTTTCAAACTGAGTATCTTTACATCGTTTGCGTATCTTTACTATTCCAATTGTGTATCTTTTCATTTCTCGTTTGAGTATCTTTCTGTAAGGCTTCTGATGCGAGTTTCTATTGTATTTGAGAGTTTTGCAAGTGTGGGAGTGTGTTTCTTTCAAACTGAGTATCTTTACATCGTTTGCGTATCTTTACTATTCCAATTGTGTATCTTTACATCGTTTGCGTATCTTTACTATTCCAATTGTGTATCTTTTCATTTCTCGTTTGAGTATCTTTCTGTAGGCCTTCTGATGCGAGTTTCTATTGTATTTGAGAGTTTTGCAAGTGTGGGAGTGTGTTTCTTTAAAACTGAGTATCTTTACATCGTTTGCGTATCTTTACTATTCCAATTGTGTATCTTTACATCGTTTGCGTATCTTTACTATTCCAATTGTGTATCTTTTCATTTCTCGTTTGAGTATCTTTCTGTAAGGCTTTCTGATGCGAGTTTCTATTGAATTTGAGAGTTTTGCAAGTGTGGGAGTGTGTTTCTTTCAAACTGAGTATCTTTACATCGTTTGCGTATGTTTACTATTCCAATTGTGTATGTTTACATCGTTTGCGTATCTTTACTATTCCAATTGTGTATCTTTACATCGTTTGCGTATTTTTACTATTCCAATTGTGTATCTTTTCATTTCTCGTTTGAGTATCTTTCTGTAAGGCTTTCTGATGCGAGTTTCTATTGAATTTGAGAGTTTTGCAAGTGTGGGAGTGTGTTTCTTTTAAACTGAGTATCTTTACATCGTTTGCGTATCTTTACTATTCCAATTGTGTATCTTTTCATTTCTCGTTAGAGTATCTTTCGGTAAGGCTTTCTGATGCGAGTTTCTATTGTATTTGAGAGTTTTGCAAGTGTGGGAGTGTGTTTCTTTCAAACTGAGTATCTTTACATCGTTTGCGTATCTTTACTATTCCAATTGTGTATCTTTTCATTTCTCGTTTGAGTATCTTTCTGTAAGGCTGTCTGATGCGAGTTTCTATTGTATTTGAGAGTTTTGCAAGTGTGGGAGTGTGTTTCTTTCAAACTGAGTATCTTTACATCGTTTGCGTATGTTTACTATTCCAATTGTGTATCTTTACATCGTTTGCATATCTTTACTATTCCAATTGTGTATCTTTACATCGTTTACGTATCTTTACTATTCCAATTGTGTATCTTTTCATTTCTCGTTTGAGTATCTTTCTGTAAGGCTTTCTGATGCGAGTTTCTATTGAATTTGAGAGTTTTGCAAGTGTGGGAGTGTGTTTCTTTCAAACTGAGTATCTTTACATCGTTTGCGTATCTTTACTATTCCAATTGTGTATCTTTTCATTTCTCGTTTGAGTATCTTTCTGTAAGGCTTTCTGATGCGAGTTTCTATTGAATTTGAGAGTTTTGCAAGTGTGGGAGTGTGTTTCTTTCAAACTGAGTATCTTTACATCGTTTGCGTATCTTTACTATTCCAATTGTGTATCTTTACATCGTTTGCGTATCTTTACTATTCCAATTGTGTATCTTTACATCGTTTGCGTATCTTTACTATTCCAATTGTGTATCTTTTCATTTCTCGTTTGAGTATCTTTCTGTAAGGCTTCTGATGCGAGTTTCTATTGTATTTGAGAAATTTGCAAGTGTGGGAGTGTGTTTCTTTCAAACTGAGTATCTTTACATCGTTTGCGTATCTTTACTATTCCAATTGTGTATCTTTTCATTTCTCGTTTGAGTATCTTTCTGTAAGGCTTCTGATGCGAGTTTCTATTGTATTTGAGAGTTTTGCAAGTGTGGGAGTGTGTTTCTTTCAAACTGAGTATCTTTACATCGTTTGCGTATCTTTACTATTCCAATTGTGTATCTTTACATCGTTTGCGTATCTTTACTACTCCAATTGTGTATCTTTTCATTTCTCGTTTGAGTATCTTTCTGTAAGGCTTTTTGATACGAGTTTCTATTGAATTTGGGAGTTTTGCAAGTGTGGGAGTGTGTTTCTTTCAAACTGAGTATCTTTACATCGTTTGCGTATCTTTACTATTCCAATTGTGTATCTTTACATCGTTTGCGTATCTTTACTATTCCAATTGTGTATCTTTTCATTTCTCGTTTAAGTATCTTTCTGTAAGGCTTTCTGATGCGAGTTTCTATTGAATTTGAGAGTTTTGCAAGTGTGGGAGTGTGTTTCTTTCAAACTGAGTATCTTTACATCGTTTGCGTATCTTTACTATTCCAATTGTGTATCTTTTCATTTCTCGTTTGAGTATCTTTCTGTAAGGCTTCTGATGCGAGTTTCTATTGTATTTGAGAGTTTTGCAAGTGTGGGAGTGTGTTTCTTTCAAACTGAGTATCTTTACATCGTTTGCGTATCTTTACTATTCCAATTGTGTATCTTTACATCGTTTGCGTATCTTTACTATTCCAATTGTGTATCTTTTCATTTCTCGTTTGAGTATCTTTCTGTAGGCCTTCTGATGCGAGTTTCTATTGTATTTGAGAGTTTTGCAAGTGTGGGAGTGTGTTTCTTTAAAACTGAGTATCTTTACATCGTTTGCGTATCTTTACTATTCCAATTGTGTATCTTTTCATTTCTCGTTTGAGTATCTTTCTGTAAGGCTTCTGATGCGAGTTTCTATTGTATTTGATAGTTTTGCAAGTGTGGGAGTGTGTTTCTTTGAAACTGAGTATCTTTACATCGTTTGCGTATCTTTACTATTCCAATTGTGTATCTTTTCATTTCTCGTTTGAGTATCTTTCTGTAAGGCTTTCTGATGCGAGTTTCTATTGAATTTGAGAGTTTTGCAAGAGTGGGAGTGTGTTTCTTTCAAACTGAGTATCTTTACATCGTTTGCGTATCTTTACTATTCCAATTGTGTATCTTTACATCGTTTGCGTATCTTTACTATTCCAATTGTGTATCTTTTCATTTCTCGTTTGAGTATCTTTCTGTAAGGCTTCTGATGCGAGTTTCTATTGTATTTGAGAGTTTTGCAAGTGTGGGAGTGTGTTTCTTTCAAACTGAGTATCTTTACATCGTTTGCGTATCTTTACTATTCCAATTGTATATCTTTTCATTTCTCGTTTGAGTATCTTTCTGTAAGGCTTTCTGATGCGAGTTTCTATTGAATTTGAGAGTTTTGCAAGTGTGGGAGTGTGTTTCTTTCAAACTGAGTATCTTTACATCGTTTGCGTATCTTTACTATTCCAATTGTGTATCTTTTCATTTCTCGTTTGAGTATCTTTCTGTAAGGCTTTCTGATGCGAGTTTCTATTGAATTTGAGAGTTTTGCAAGTGTGGGAGTGTGTTTCTTTCAAACTGAGTATCTTTACATCGTTTGCGTATCTTTACTATTCCAATTGTGTATCTTTACATCGTTTGCGTATCTTTACTATTCCAATTGTGTATCTTTACATCGTTTGCGTATCTTTACTACTCCAATTGTGTATCTTTTCATTTCTCGTTTGAGTATCTTTCTGTAAGGCTTCTGATGCGAGTTTCTATTGTATTTGAGAAATTTGCAAGTGTGGGAGTGTGTTTCTTTCAAACTGAGTATCTTTACATCGTTTGCGTATCTTTACTATTCCAATTGTGTATCTTTTCATTTCTCGTTTGAGTATCTTTCTGTAAGGCTTCTGATGCGAGTTTCTATTGTATTTGAGAGTTTTGCAAGTGTGGGAGTGTGTTTCTTTCAAACTGAGTATCTTTACATCGTTTGCGTATCTTTACTATTCCAATTGTGTATCTTTACATCGTTTGCGTATCTTTACTACTCCAATTGTGTATCTTTTCATTTCTCGTTTGAGTATCTTTCTGTAAGGCTTTTTGATGCGAGTTTCTATTGAATTTGGGAGTTTTGCAAGTGTGGGAGTGTGTTTCTTTCAAACTGAGTATCTTTACATCGTTTGCGTATGTTTACTATTCCAATTGTGTATGTTTACATCGTTTGCGTATCTTTACTATTCCAATTGTGTATCTTTTCATTTCTCGTTTGAGTATCTTTCTGTAAGGCTGTCTGATGCGAGTTTCTATTGTATTTGAGAGTTTTGCAAGTGTGGGAGTGTGTTTCTTTCAAACTGAGTATCTTTACATCGTTTGCGTATGTTTACTATTCCAATTGTGTATCTTTACATCGTTTGCATATCTTTACTATTCCAATTGTGTATCTTTACATCGTTTACGTATCTTTACTATTCCAATTGTGTATCTTTTCATTTCTCGTTTGAGTATCTTTCTGTAAGGCTTTCTGATGCGAGTTTCTATTGTATTTGAGAGTTTTGCAAGTGTGGGAGTGTGTTTCTTTCAAACTGAGTATCTTTACATCGTTTGCGTATCTTTACTATTCCAATTGTGTATCTTTTCATTTCTCGTTTGAGTATCTTTCTGTAAGGCTTTCTGATGCGAGTTTCTATTGAATTTGAGAGTTTTGCAAGTGTGGGAGTGTGTTTCTTTCAAACTGAGTATCTTTACATCGTTTGCGTATCTTTACTATTCCAATTGTGTATCTTTACATCGTTTGCGTATCTTTACTATTCCAATTGTGTATCTTTACATCGTTTGCGTATCTTTACTACTCCAATTGTGTATCTTTTCATTTCTCGTTTGAGTATCTTTCTGTAAGGCTTCTGATGCGAGTTTCTATTGTATTTGAGAAATTTGCAAGTGTGGGAGTGTGTTTCTTTCAAACTGAGTATCTTTACATCGTTTGCGTATCTTTACTATTCCAATTGTGTATCTTTTCATTTCTCGTTTGAGTATCTTTCTGTAAGGCTTCTGATGCGAGTTTCTATTGTATTTGAGAGTTTTGCAAGTGTGGGAGTGTGTTTCTTTCAAACTGAGTATCTTTACATCGTTTGCGTATCTTTACTATTCCAATTGTGTATCTTTACATCGTTTGCGTATCTTTACTACTCCAATTGTGTATCTTTTCATTTCTCGTTTGAGTATCTTTCTGTAAGGCTTTTTGATACGAGTTTCTATTGAATTTGGGAGTTTTGCAAGTGTGGGAGTGTGTTTCTTTCAAACTGAGTATCTTTACATCGTTTGCGTATCTTTACTATTCCAATTGTGTATCTTTACATCGTTTGCGTATCTTTACTATTCCAATTGTGTATCTTTTCATTTCTCGTTTAAGTATCTTTCTGTAAGGCTTTCTGATGCGAGTTTCTATTGAATTTGAGAGTTTTGCAAGTGTGGGAGTGTGTTTCTTTCAAACTGAGTATCTTTACATCGTTTGCGTATCTTTACTATTCCAATTGTGTATCTTTTCATTTCTCGTTTGAGTATCTTTCTGTAAGGCTTCTGATGCGAGTTTCTATTGTATTTGAGAGTTTTGCAAGTGTGGGAGTGTGTTTCTTTCAAACTGAGTATCTTTACATCGTTTGCGTATCTTTACTATTCCAATTGTGTATCTTTACATCGTTTGCGTATCTTTACTATTCCAATTGTGTATCTTTTCATTTCTCGTTTGAGTATCTTTCTGTAGGCCTTCTGATGCGAGTTTCTATTGTATTTGAGAGTTTTGCAAGTGTGGGAGTGTGTTTCTTTAAAACTGAGTATCTTTACATCGTTTGCGTATCTTTACTATTCCAATTGTGTATCTTTTCATTTCTCGTTTGAGTATCTTTCTGTAAGGCTTCTGATGCGAGTTTCTATTGTATTTGATAGTTTTGCAAGTGTGGGAGTGTGTTTCTTTGAAACTGAGTATCTTTACATCGTTTGCGTATCTTTACTATTCCAATTGTGTATCTTTTCATTTCTCGTTTGAGTATCTTTCTGTAAGGCTTTCTGATGCGAGTTTCTATTGAATTTGAGAGTTTTGCAAGAGTGGGAGTGTGTTTCTTTCAAACTGAGTATCTTTACATCGTTTGCGTATCTTTACTATTCCAATTGTGTATCTTTACATCGTTTGCGTATCTTTACTATTCCAATTGTGTATCTTTTCATTTCTCGTTTGAGTATCTTTCTTTAAGGCTTCTGATGCGAGTTTCTATTGTATTTGAGAGTTTTGCAAGTGTGGGAGTGTGTTTCTTTCAAACTGAGTATCTTTACATCGTTTGCGTATCTTTACTATTCCAATTGTATATCTTTTCATTTCTCGTTTGAGTATCTTTCTGTATGGCTTTCTGATGCGAGTTTCTATTGAATTTGAGAGTTTTGCAAGTGTGGGAGTGTGTTTCTTTCAAACTGAGTATCTTTACATCGTTTGCGTATCTTTACTATTCCAATTGTGTATCTTTTCATTTCTCGTTTGAGTATCTTTCTGTAAGGCTTTCTGATGCGAGTTTCTATTGAATTTGAGAGTTTTGCAAGTGTGGGAGTGTGTTTCTTTCAAACTGAGTATCTTTACATCGTTTGCGTATCTTTACTATTCCAATTGTGTATCTTTACATCGTTTGCGTATCTTTACTATTCCAATTGTGTATCTTTACATCGTTTGCGTATCTTTACTACTCCAATTGTGTATCTTTTCATTTCTCGTTTGAGTATCTTTCTGTAAGGCTTCTGATGCGAGTTTCTATTGTATTTGAGAAATTTGCAAGTGTGGGAGTGTGTTTCTTTCAAACTGAGTATCTTTACATCGTTTGCGTATCTTTACTATTCCAATTGTGTATCTTTTCATTTCTCGTTTGAGTATCTTTCTGTAAGGCTTCTGATGCGAGTTTCTATTGTATTTGAGAGTTTTGCAAGTGTGGGAGTGTGTTTCTTTCAAACTGAGTATCTTTACATCGTTTGCGTATCTTTACTATTCCAATTGTGTATCTTTACATCGTTTGCGTATCTTTACTACTCCAATTGTGTATCTTTTCATTTCTCGTTTGAGTATCTTTCTGTAAGGCTTTTTGATGCGAGTTTCTATTGAATTTGGGAGTTTTGCAAGTGTGGGAGTGTGTTTCTTTCAAACTGAGTATCTTTACATCGTTTGCGTATGTTTACTATTCCAATTGTGTATGTTTACATCGTTTGCGTATCTTTACTATTCCAATTGTGTATCTTTACATCGTTTGCGTATCTTTACTATTCCAATTGTGTATCTTTTCATTTCTCGTTTGAGTATCTTTCTGTAGGGCTTCTGATGCGAATTTCTATTGTATTTGAGAGTTTTGCAAGTGTGGGAGTGTGTTTCTTTCAAACTGAGTATCTTTACATCGTTTGCGTATCTTTACTATTCCAATTGTGTATCTTTACATCGTTTGCGTATCTTTACTATTCCAATTGTGTATCTTTTCATTTCTCGTTTGAGTATCTTTCTGTAAGGCTTTCTGATGCGAGTTTCTATTGAATTTGAGAGTTTTGCAAGTGTGGGAGTGTGTTTCTTTCAAACTGAGTATCTTTACATCGTTTGCGTATCTTTACTATTCCAATTGTGTATCTTTACATCGTTTGCGTATCTTTACTATTCCAATTGTGTATCTTTACATCGTTTGCGTATCTTTACTACTTCAATTGTGTATCTTTTCATTTCTCGTTTGAGTATCTTTCTGTAAGGCTTCTGATGCGAGTTTCTATTGTATTTGAGAAATTTGCAAGTGTGGGAGTGTGTTTCTTTCAAACTGAGTATCTTTACATCGTTTGCGTATCTTTACTATTCCAATTGTGTATCTTTTCATTTCTCGTTTGAGTATCTTTCTGTAAGGCTTCTGATGCGAGTTTCTATTGTATTTGAGAGTTTTGCAAGTGTGGGAGTGTGTTTCTTTCAAACTGAGTATCTTTACATCGTTTGCGTATGTTTACTATTCCAATTGTGTATGTTTACATCGTTTGCGTATCTTTACTATTCCAATTGTGTATCTTTACATCGTTTGCGTATTTTTACTATTCCAATTGTGTATCTTTTCATTTCTCGTTTGAGTATCTTTCTGTAAGGCTTTCTGATGCGAGTTTCTATTGAATTTGAGAGTTTTGCAAGTGTGGGAGTGTGTTTCTTTTAAACTGAGTATCTTTACATCGTTTACGTATCTTTACTATTCCAATTGTGTATCTTTTCATTTCTCGTTAGAGTATCTTTCGGTAAGGCTTTCTGATGCGAGTTTCTATTGTATTTGAGAGTTTTGCAAGTGTGGGAGTGTGTTTCTTTCAAACTGAGTATCTTTACATCGTTTGCGTATCTTTACTATTCCAATTGTGTATCTTTTCATTTCTCGTTTGAGTATCTTTCTGTAAGGCTGTCTGATGCGAGTTTCTATTGTATTTGAGAGTTTTGCAAGTGTGGGAGTGTGTTTCTTTCAAACTGAGTATCTTTACATCGTTTGCGTATGTTTACTATTCCAATTGTGTATCTTTACATCGTTTGCATATCTTTACTATTCCAATTGTGTATCTTTACATCGTTTACGTATCTTTACTATTCCAATTGTGTATCTTTTCATTTCTCGTTTGAGTATCTTTCTGTAAGACTTTCTGATGCGAGTTTCTATTGAATTTGAGAGTTTTGCAAGTGTGGGAGTGTGTTTCTTTCAAACTGAGTATCTTTACATCGTTTGCGTATCTTTACTATTCCAATTGTGTATCTTTACATCGTTTGCGTATCTTTACTATTCCAATTGTGTATCTTTACATCGTTTGCGTATTTTTACTATTCCAATTGTGTATCTTTTCATTTCTCGTTTGAGTATCTTTCTGTAAGGCTTTTCTGATGCGAGTTTCTATTGAATTTGAGAGTTTTGCAAGTGTGGGAGTGTGTTTCTTTCAAACTGAGTATCTTTACATCGTTTGCGTATCTTTACTATTCCAATTGTGTATCTTTTCATTTCTCGTTTGAGTATCTTTCTGTAAGGCTTTCATGCGAGTTTCTATTGTATTTGAGAGTTTTGCAAGTGTGGGAGTGTGTTTCTTTCAAACTGAGTATCTTTACATCGTTTGCGTATCTTTACTATTCCAATTGTGTATCTTTTCATTTCTCGTTTGAGTATCTTTCTGTAAGGCTTTCTGATGCGAGTTTCTATTGAATTTGAGAGTTTTGCAAGTGTGGGAGTGTGTTTCTTTCAAACTGAGTATCTTTACATCGTTTGCGTATCTTTACTACTCCAATTGTGTATCTTTTCATTTCTCGTTTGAGTATCTTTCTGTAAGGATTTTTGATGCGAGTTTCTATTGAATTTGAGAGTTTTGCAAGTGTGGGAGTGTGTTTCTTTCAAACTGAGTATCTTTACATCGTTTGCGTATCTTTACTATTCCAATTGTGTATCTTTACATCGTTTGCGTATCTTTACTATTCCAATTGTGTATCTTTTCATTTCTCGTTTGAGTATCTTTCTGTAGGGCTTCTGATGCGAGTTTCTATTGTATTTGAGAGTTTTGCAAGTGTGGGAGTGTGTTTTTTTCAAACTGAGTATCTTTACATAGTTTGCGTATCTTTACTATTCCAATTGTGTATCTTTTCATTTCTCGTTTGAGTATCTTTCTGTAAGGCTTTCTGATGCGAGTTTCTATTGAATTTGAGAGTTTTGCAAGTGTGGGAGTGTGTTTCTTTCAAACTGAGTATCTTTACATAGTTTGCGTATCTTTACTATTCCAATTGTGTATCTTTTCATTTCTCGTTTGAGTATCTTTCTGTAAGGCTTTCTGATGCGAGTTTCTATTGAATTTGAGAGTTTTGCAAGTGTGAGAGTGTGTTTCTTTCAAACTGAGTATCTTTACATCGTTTGCGTATCTTTACTATTCCAATTGTGTATCTTTTCATTTCTCGTTTGAGTATCTTTCTGTAAGGCTTTCTGATGCGAGTTTCTATTGAATTTGAGAGTTTTGCAAGTGTGGGAGTGTGTTTCTTTCAAACTGATTATCTTTACATCGTTTGCGTATCTTTACTATTCCAATTGTGTATCTTTACATCGTTTGCATATCTTTACTACTCCAATTGTGTATCTTTTCATTTCTCGTTTGAGTATCTTTCTGTAAGACTTTCTGATGCGAGTTTCTATTGAATTTGAGAGTTTTGCAAGTGTGGGAGTGTGTTTCTTTCAAACTGAGTATCTTTACATCGTTTGCGTATCTTTACTATTCCAATTGAGTATCTTTACATCGTTTGCGTATGTTTACTATTCCAATTGTGTATCTTTACATCGTTTGCGTATCTTTACTATTCCAATTGTGTATGTTTACATCGTTTGCGTATCTTTACTATTCCAATTGTGTATCTTTTCATTTCTCGTTTGAGTATCTTTCTGTAGGGCTTCTGATGCGAGTTTCTATTGTATTTGAGAGTTTTGCAAGTGTGGGAGTGTGTTTCTTTCAAACTGAGTATCTTTACATAGTTTGCGTATGTTTACTATTCCAATTGTGTATCTTTTCATTTCTCGTTTGAGTATCTTTCTGTAAGGCTTTCTGATGCGAGTTTCTATTGAATTTGAGAGTTTTGCAAGTGTGAGAGTGTGTTTCTTTCAAACTGAGTATCTTTACATCGTTTGCGTATCTTTACTATTCCAATTGTGTATCTTTTCATTTCTCGTTTGAGTATCTTTCTGTAAGGCTTTCTGATGCGAGTTTCTATTGAATTTGAGAGTTTTGCAAGTGTGGGAGTGTGTTTCTTTCAAACTGAGTATCTTTACATCGTTTGCGTATCTTTACTATTCCAATTGTGTATCTTTACATCGTTTGCGTATCTTTACTATTCCAATTGTGTATCTTTACATCGTTTGCGTATTTTTACTATTCCAATTGTGTATCTTTTCATTTCTCGTTTGAGTATCTTTCTGTAAGGCTTTCTGATGCGTGTTTCTATTGAATTTGAGAGTTTTGCAAGTGTGGGAGTGTGTTTCTTTCAAACTGAGTATCTTTACATCGTTTGCGTATCTTTACTATTCCAATTGTGTATCTTTTCATTTCTCGTTTGAGTATCTTTCTGTAAGGCTTTCATGCGAGTTTCTATTGTATTTGAGAGTTTTGCAAGTGTGGGAGTGTGTTTCTTTCAAACTGAGTATCTTTACATCGTTTGCGTATCTTTACTATTCCAATTGTGTATCTTTTCATTTCTCGTTTGAGTATCTTTCTGTAAGGCTTTCTGATGCCAGTTTCTATTGAATTTGAGAGTTTTGCAAGTGTGGGAGTGTGTTTCTTTCAAACTGAGTATCTTTACATCGTTTGCGTATCTTTACTACTCCAATTGTGTATCTTTTCATTTCTCGTTTGAGTATCTTTCTGTAAGGATTTTTGATGCGAGTTTCTATTGAATTTGAGAGTTTTGCAAGTGTGGGAGTGTGTTTCTTTCAAACTGAGTATCTTTACATCGTTTGCGTATCTTTACTATTCCAATTGTGTATCTTTACATCGTTTGCGTATCTTTACTATTCCAATTGTGTATCTTTTCATTTCTCGTTTGAGTATCTTTCTGTAGGGCTTCTGATGCGAGTTTCTATTGAATTTGAGAGTTTTGCAAGTGTGGGAGTGTGTTTCTTTCAAACTGAATATCTTTACATAGTTTGCGTATCTTTACTATTCCAATTGTGTATCTTTTCATTTCTCGTTTGAGTATCTTTCTGTAAGGCTTTCTGATGCGAGTTTCTATTGAATTTGAGAGTTTTGCAAGTGTGAGAGTGTGTTTCTTTCAAACTGAGTATCTTTACATCGTTTGCGTATCTTTACTATTCCAATTGTGTATCTTTTCATTTCTCGTTTGAGTATCTTTATGTAAGGCTTTCTGATGCGAGTTTCTATTGAATTTGAGAGTTTTGCAAGTGTGGGAGTGTGTTTCTTTCAAACTGAGTATCTTTACATCGTTTGCGTATCTTTACTATTCCAATTGAGTATCTTTACATCGTTTGCGTATGTTTACTATTCCAATTGTGTATCTTTACATCGTTTGCGTATCTTTACTATTCCAATTGTGTATGTTTACATCGTTTGCGTATCTTTACTATTCCAATTGTGTATCTTTTCATTTCTCGTTTGAGTATCTTTCTGTAGGGCTTCTGATGCGAGTTTCTATTGTATTTGAGAGTTTTGCAAGTGTGGGAGTGTGTTTCTTTCAAACTGAGTATCTTTACATAGTTTGCGTATCTTTACTATTCCAATTGTGTATCTTTTCATTTCTCGTTTGAGTATCTTTCTGTAAGGCTTTCTGATGCGAGTTTCTATTGAATTTGAGAGTTTTGCAAGTGTGAGAGTGTGTTTCTTTCAAACTGAGTATCTTTACATCGTTTGCGTATCTTTACTATTCCAATTGTGTATCTTTTCATTTCTCGTTTGAGTATCTTTCTGTAAGGCTTTCTGATGCGAGTTTCTATTGAATTTGAGAGTTTTGCAAGTGTGGGAGTGTGTTTCTTTCAAACTGATTATCTTTACATCGTTTGCGTATCTTTACTATTCCAATTGTGTATCTTTACATCGTTTGCATATCTTTACTACTCCAATTGTGTATCTTTTCATTTCTCGTTTGAGTATCTTTCTGTAAGACTTTCTGATGCGAGTTTCTATTGAATTTGAGAGTTTTGCAAGTGTGGGAGTGTGTTTCTTTCAAACTGAGTATCTTTACATCGTTTGCGTATCTTTACTATTCCAATTGAGTATCTTTACATCGTTTGCGTATGTTTACTATTCCAATTGTGTATCTTTACATCGTTTGCGTATCTTTACTATTCCAATTGTGTATGTTTACATCGTTTGCGTATCTTTACTATTCCAATTGTGTATCTTTTCATTTCTCGTTTGAGTATCTTTCTGTAGGGCTTCTGATGCGAGTTTCTATTGTATTTGAGAGTTTTGCAAGTGTGGGAGTGTGTTTCTTTCAAACTGAGTATCTTTACATAGTTTGCGTATCTTTACTATTCCAATTGTGTATCGTTTCATTTCTCGTTTGAGTATCTTTCTGTAAGGCTTTCTGATGCGAGTTTCTATTGAATTTGAGAGTTTTGCAAGTGTGAGAGTGTGTTTCTTTCAAACTGAGTATCTTTACATCGTTTGCGTATCTTTACTATTCCAATTGTGTATCTTTTCATTTCTCGTTTGAGTATCTTTCTGTAAGGCTTTCTGATGCGAGTTTCTATTGAATTTGAGAGTTTTGCAAGTGTGGGAGTGTGTTTCTTTCAAACTGAGTATCTTTACATCGTTTGCGTATCTTTACTATTCCAATTGAGTATCTTTACATCGTTTGCGTATGTTTACTATTCCAATTGTGTATCTTTACATCGTTTGCGTATCTTTAGTATTCCAATTGTGTATGTTTACATCGTTTGCGTATCTTTACTATTCCAATTGTGTATCTTTTCATTTCTCGTTTGAGTATCTTTCTGTAGGGCTTCTGATGCGAGTTTCTATTGTATTTGAGAGTTTTGCAAGTGTGGGAGTGTGTTTCTTTCAAACTGAGTATCTTTACATAGTTTGCGTATCTTTACTATTCCAATTGTGTATCTTTTCATTTCTCGTTTGAGTATCTTTCTGTAAGGCTTTCTGATGCGAGTTTCTATTGAATTTGAGAGTTTTGCAAGTGTGGGAGTGTGTTTCTTTCAAACTGAGTATCTTTACATCGTTTGCGTATCTTTACTACTCCAATTGTGTATCTTTTCATTTCTCGTTTGAGTATCTTTCTGTAAGGATTTTTTATGCGAGTTTCTATTGAATTTGAGAGTTTTGCAAGTGTGGGAGTGTGTTTCTTTCAAACTGATTATCTTTACATCGTTTGCGTATCTTTACTATTCCAATTGTGTATCTTTACATCGTTTGCATATCTTTACTACTCCAATTGTGTATCTTTTCATTTCTCGTTTGAGTATCTTTCTGTAAGACTTTCTGATGCGAGTTTCTATTGAATTTGAGAGTTTTGCAAGTGTGGGAGTGTGTTTCTTTCAAACTGAGTATCTTTACATCGTTTGCGTATCTTTACTATTCCAATTGAGTATCTTTACATCGTTTCCGTATCTTTACTATTCCAATTGTGTATGTTTTCATTTCTCGTTTGAGTATCTCTCTGTAGGGCTTCTGATGCGAGTTTCTATTGTATTTGAGAGTTTTGCAAGTGTGGGAGTGTGTTTCTTTCAAACTGAGTATCTTTACATCGTTTGCGTATGTTTACTATTCCACTTTGTGCGACGTTCTTAACATATTTTTACCTCCATTTGTACTTTACTTAACCCTTATTATTGTAGTATAGAGTCATTGAGTCGACTTAGGAGTCTTTAGTGACGTTCGTTCCCTTTTGGTGCTAAAACGCGTGTAAAATGCAGAAATTGTCGAGAGTGCTATGGAGTAGTATTCCTTGTCGAACTAGGAAACCTAGTTTGGTTAGGATTTTTATTATTCGATATTTCTGTAACATATGTGATTTATATTTATTATTTCCTTTCCTTATTTTCAGAATTAAATGTGAGATAATGACTTGGAAATTATGGAAAGAAAGAGGAGAAGAAGGAAACAAAAAGAGAAAAAGGAAAGAAGTAATTTAGTTTCTGAATAAGATGAAAAGGAATAAGTATGCAGCCTCAAAGGAGGGAAGGTTCATCCGGCCATTAAATGGAAAGAATAAGAAAAGAAGGAAACAAAAGAAGAAAAAGGAAGGAGAGAATAAAGAGATAATTCTGAAGAATGCATGTGGTCTAGAAGAAGGGAGAATGCATGTGACTAACAAAGATGATCATCATTCAATCGAGAAGGAAAGAAAAGAAAAAAAAAAGGAAATACATGGATCAGCCCATTCAAAACCCTAGCAGCCCCTCCTCTCCTCCTTCCTCTATAAAAGGCATGGCCTCCCTCACAATTCATGATCTCCATTCTCTCACAAACAAAGCCGAATTGCTGCCCAAAAACATCCAGAAAATTCAAGCCAAAAACCTTCATCTATCATCATCAAGCCGTGCTCATCTTCCTCCTCCACCAATTCGAATTCATCTTCCTCCATCCTTCAAGGTTTTCTAATGTGTGATTCATCCATGGCTTGTAATCTTTCTTTTTATTTTCTGCAAATTTCGAATTTATTGTATGAATCATTGGATGTTATTTTCGGTTTCATATATGAAGAACATAAATTCAGATTTCTTTGGTTTTATGTTTTGATTGCATGAACTCATGAAATATGTGTGTATGCCGTGTGTAGCATCTATGGGCAGTAGGTTTTCTATTTCTATTTAGGTTTTACTTCAATTTATTCCTTGAATTTGTGCATCTAAATCAATGCTTGAGGAAGCCAAGGCCATGGTTCTCTTAAGGTTGCGATTTAATTCACCAAAGTAGTATTTGATCGAGTTATGCGCTTCGTGTCTCAATTATTGCTACTTATATAGGGCTGTGATAGTTCTAGGAATTTGCATGTTTAATCAAGATGAGTGACGTCATGCTTGCTTACATGTCTCCAATTCGACTTAATGTGCTTATGTGCTACTTTGTTGTTTAACTAGTACGCTTCGTTATGTTGAACACTCTTTAGCATATGTTTAGGATTGAACGCTTCGTTGATTCTAAATAATTAAGAAGTCTTAACGATTAGATGAACCGCTTCGGACTCTAATTAGAATTGGAATTGAAATGGACTTAAGAAGAATCGAAAATACTTGCTGCCTATATGTTGTTCTATGCATGTCATACATGTTTCTTGAGTAGAATTCGTGTTTTAGTTATGTGATGAATGGTTGATCAATTGTATATAAGTAATTTAGGATTTATTTTCAGTTGTAGTTTTAGAATCCAAATCAAATCCCCCAATAACATGATAAGTGTTGAGGCCCTTTTGATTCCCCGGACTGAACGATCCCTGCTTATTCTATACTAACAATGATGTTTTTCAGGGTATTTTATAGACGTTCTAACAAAACGCTCTATCATTTTGGCCTCGTTGCCGGGGAATTGATTAATTCTCAATGCTTTGAAGTGTTACTATTGTGTTATATTGTGAATTGTATAATTGTATTTTGTTTCTGTGAATAGTAATCGTAAATAGTGCTTCTGTGAACAGTAACTCCGAAAGAAAAAAAAAATCTTTTATAGAACGAAAATTTTTTATTGTGTATATTAAGTTGTTATTTGTTATATTGTTGTTGTAGTATGCATATAGGATACTTGTTACACTTAGTTATATTTTTTAAGGAAGCTAAATGTTTATTTATGCTTAGTTTATTGTAAGTTTTAAGGTGAACGGAATAGGTAAAGTCCATTTTGTTAATATTAGCCTTAACCCTCCATTTGTACCTTGCAAAGGTCACTTGGGGTTGAGGGCGGCTTTTATTAACACTTTGCGAGCAGTCTAACACACAAAGTTATTCCGAGCTGAGTAAGGGGCTTGCTATTTTCATTACCCTGGTTCAAGGTTTACAAAATTGGATCTCAGAGGCCCATAGACTGACATACATCTCGGTGATGGAGTCGATTGGGAAAGCATCCTTTCGAGGTTGTGGCCCCCGTGGTGTCCAACAAATGAGTCCTGCCTTGTGACTATCTCTGATTCTAGCTATCAAGCCTTCTGAAACAAAGGAATGAGTTTGTGTCTAGACGACGTACTTAGGCCGCACGTCCACCTCGCTTTATAACTTAGAAAATAACTTTGTATAAATAGATGTATATAGTTTCAAAAGAAAATGATATTCTAATTTTTAAGGTATATCGGATAAAGTAAGACCCTTACCTTAGGCTGTTTCAGTCCATTGCACAGTTAGCTCCTCTGCTCCACGTACCTTAAATTTTAGGATTGTGTGTGAATAAAATCAATTAGACTTAGTATTACTCATACACTTGTAGATTTCGAAAAAAAAAATTGTCTTTAAGTTTAACAATATTTGTATTCAATTGCTAACATTTCTTTTATTTCATTTTATACTTAATCACTAACATTTTGTGTGTCTTTGTATACCTTAGTTGCCAGATAGTGATTTTAAGAAAGAGTTGGAGAATTCTATTGTTAACAGTTGATTGAAGCTCTCAATGACTTGGGAAGGACGACAAGTGTTGCAAGAAGCGGACAACCCCACACTTAAGCTTTGCTAGTCCCTTAGCAAATAATAGAAAAGGGAAACAAAAACATAAAACAAAAATCAAAACAACTAAACTAATGACTCAACTATAATGCCTTCAACATTTTGTCTCAACGATCTTCAAACTCATAGGATCAAGAATAACACTTAATCGAAATAGATAGAATGAATTCAATGGTTAATAAACATGAGATCTCGCATAACAAGTAAGACATGGCAGAAACATAGGTGATTGTAAGCTCAACATGTTCAAAACAAGTTCAAATTCAACTCACAAGGGATATGCACTCCAAATATTTTCTCTCAAGAACATGGCATATGCTTAAAAGCTTTTCACACATAAGAGTTATAAACACATAGTGAATTCGAAAACCTCATGAAAGATACCAATCATATGCACAAATGAACCCTAACCATATGCTTACTTATGAAACAAACTCCACATATCAAGAGCTACTCATTTTAAGAATCATGCGGATCTTTATAAAAGGTAGGCTTAGGCTCGTTAAGGATATCATTTTTCAGGTAAAAGGAATCACAAAGGTCATCCTCAAGACTTAGCAGAGCAATAATCATCCACCTTATGTCGCCATACTCCATAAAACAAGGGCCAATTTTCATCATGTTGAACCCATTCTTCACTCTAAACGTTGTGAAAATGGACAAAGGCTAAAGTACAACATTATTGAGCCTTCAACAAATACATCACAACTCCAAATTCACATCAAACATAGCTATAACGTAACTTCTTACTTCTCTTTCTTTTTCTATCTTTTTTTTTCTTCTAACCGTGTATATATCTTTTTCTTTTCTTTTTCTCACACGGCATCTTTCATTTTTTTCTTTTCACCATTTTCATACGGCACAAATAAATACATAGCATAACCCCACACTTGAATCGAATCATCACTCCATATTAACAAGGTAGAGATATAACTATACTAAGCAAGGATATTAACATGTTGGTGATGAATAAAATGTTTAACGTAGGCTCAAATGGGTTAATACTAAGGTGTCCCAAGCAGGGTACAAATAAGGCATACGGCTTTTTGGTTTAAGTGGTGGAATCCTAAAAAGATCCAACAATCATTTTCAAAATCAGAGTATATTATGACATAAAGCTTCGAAAGTTTCACAAAGTAAGTTCTAGCATTCTCTAGTTCATTGCAATTCTACGGCATATGAATTGATCAAAATAGATGTAATGAGGTTATATAGCCAATAAACGATAGATTAAACTCTCCAAAGAAAGACAGATATATGGCTCGAAACTCACATAGGTTACATGAATTTAAACAAGTAAGGAACATGCTCATTTTGTACCTAAGTTTCAAAATCCTCATCTACTACATGTTCGTACAATTTCTACACATCGATTAACCATCAAATAGCAATTAAGTTCAATTTCCAATCTTGTGATCATCTTTCAACCAATCATTCAAAGATCAACTCATCCTAGACAGTTAAAGGCATACCTAAGACTCAAAACAAAACAAAACAAAAAATACAAACAAATTTTATTTTATGACTCTAACATGTAAACCTTCCCCCACACTCGAATCATGCATTGTCCTCAATGAATGTCAAAATAAATAATGCAATGAAAGACAAAAGCATAGTGGAAGCAAACAAAGACACAAAAATAAAAACATGAGAAAAAGATGAGAAATGCTCCCCCATGGCGCGGTCCAACAGCTTGCATTCCATGCTTCATAACGTTTGAAAATAATCTCCGAACAGTAAGACAACAGTGGGAATTGAAAGCTGATATTCTAGCTTTCCAAGCATATAAAGTACGTTTGCTAACTCCAAATGAGGAGAAAGTTATACCCCTGCAAATTTGTCACGTAAAACAGGTTCATAGAATAAAAAACTGGAATGACCTTTACCTCTTTGTACCTGATTTCCGTTGACTTAAACAGCCGGAATGGACAAGTGGCCTGAATGAAAGTTGAAGATAACACAACCAGCTTTCAATCCATATATGGCACGACTGCCCAGTTAGGCCGGAAGTGCTCCCTATTGTTCCGTTTCCGGACTGTAACTGCACGCGTTCTGAATTTCTGACACGACCTTGCTGCCTTCCAATTGCAACTGGGAGTGATATTGACCTCTAAATCTAGTTCTGTAAAAAGATACAGAAACTAGACTGAAATACCTTTGTTTCCATATAAAGTACATATTCCAACTCCCTTTGAGCTAGGAGATACAGTCTGCCGAAGTCGACGGACTGTTTCTGCCAGATTCTGTTGAACGAAAATTTTTGGATCTTCTTCACGTTTTCTCGAAAACTAACCTACACACGCACAAAACAAATCAAAAAGAACAAAAATAAATAAAAACAATAAATATAAAAGAAAACAAATTGGGTTGCCTCCCAACAAGCGCTTATGTTTAAAGTCTAATAGCTTAGACCGAGTTTTCCTTTCAATCATTTTGTAGGTGACACATTATGGGGTTTCTCTTTCGCCATTTTGTTGTCCAACCTTGTAGTATATTATGAAGCTCATTGCTGGTCACTTCACTATAAATCTGTAGAATCTCAATTAAAATCATTAGTGAAAGTGAGAACTTACCAAACATAACATAGGACGTGAGGTCCTTAAGAGACTATGTTCCTCTAGCCATATGATATTCCGTGGAATTTAAAATGCCACATGAATGAGATGCAAAATGAATGCAATTAGAATAAATAATGAAGATGCAATGCAAAAGTTAGAGAATAACAATTAGGAAGTCATTGATATATACAAGTCACACACATGTCAAAAGTCATTAAATTATAATAAGCACATGTTAAGGGAAAAAAAACTAGCTTAACAACTAATCCAACAAATTGTCAAATCTTATGTTTAAGTTCGTTTTAATTTCTCAACTTAAAAACCTAAGAAAGTACACACAATTATAATTATTATATGTTACAACAAAATAAGATAAGGATTCACAAGTTAGTTCTTTAAGTTTACAAAGTTCACACAATTCACAAGTTCTTTTTGCTATTTCAATGATTGAATGAACGACTGATTCTAAGTTGTAAACCGAGGTGGACGTGCGGCCTAAGTATGAATGTCTAGACACAAGATCAAGTCTTTGTTTCAGAAGACCGTATAGCTCAATTAGAGATAGTGAACATGGTAGGACTCATTTGTTGAACTACGGAGAGCGAACTCCCTATCGACTCCATCACCGAGATGTATGTCAGTCAATAGTTCTCTGAGATCCAATTTTGGTCCCATGCACCAGGGTAATAAAAGAGCATGCCTCTTACTCAGCTGGACTTAAACTTGGGTGTTAGACAATTCTCCAAGTGTTAATAAAAGCCGCCCTCAACCTCATGCAAAAACTTTGGAAGAAAACATGAGGGGTTGAGGCTAATATTAACAAAAGGGACTTTACCTATTCCGTTCGATTTACAACCTACAACAATCATTCATTAATCATAAAAAATAACAACCTAAGATAAAATTAGTATATATTAGAACAAAGTAAGAAAAAAAATATATACAAATTTACAATATGAACAGTGAATTCGAAATTAAAAGATTGGGATCCATAATGATGGATCCCCGGCAACGGCGCCATTTGATCGGTTCGATTACTCGAGATCAATATTAACCCTGTAAGCATCGTTAGTAGTATAAAGCAAGAGGGTATCGTTCACAAACCGGGGATCCAACCAGGGTAAAGAATCACAAACATTTATCAACGAATTCATGAGTGTTTCAAAGATTTGAGATATATTTCGGATCAAACATAAAATAAACCTAAACTAATATATACATGTGATCAACCAACCAACACATAATACATTACCAAAACAAATCATACAAAGCTAACGAAAATCAGATTTTAGTCCTCCTTTAACAGTCGTACCGAGACACTATCATGAATAATTAAGGTTGGATCATGCAATTAGGGTCCTAAGCAGTAACCTAAACACATAGACACTTAACACATTCGATTCATTCCAAGCGGTCTTAATCGAAATCTAACATACTTATCCTACCATGTAACTTCAAAGCCACGCATATTGAATTCATTAAGCATGTCACCTACTTAACCCCCAATCATGCAATTTTGAAAATCACATAGAAAAGATAAACATGTTCATAGCACAAGTCATAAATCCAACAACCTAAATATCATGCTACAAGCGTATACATAACACATAGATACTCTCGAAATCACACAAAGACATGTCACGGCATAAACTAAAATCATAGAACTACAAACCTAAAATCGAAACTTTATATAATTTGAAACAAGTAACTATCTCATAAACAAAATCGAAATAAGTTTACAATGACCAAAACACATACACAACCAAGAACAAGAAAAACCAAAAACCGAAATAAACATAGAGAGAATCATGGTTACACTTTATCAATCAAGCGATCTCACAATGTGTAGCCGTGGCTTTCCAATGGGATGGAACCTCTTCACAAGCGTGCTTGAAGGCTAAGGATTGGTGGAGAATGGTGGAATCGGTTTTAGGATTTCTTGAATGGGTGAGTATGAAATTTGGTAGAGCTTTGGCTAGTATGTGCACAAGGTTGATGATCATTTTCTGTGGAAATGAGGTGCTATATATAGAGGAAGAAACCCAAGGGAGGATGGCCACAAAGTCCACAAAGTTGAAACCAAATTGGTTGAGGTTTCCTAGATTCGGCAGATTTGACCTTTGTCCCTTGTTGTGGCCATAACTTTCTCTAGAAAATAGATATTGAGATGATTCCAACTGGCAATTTCAACTAGACTTCCATGGCTTTTCATCCATATAAGGTACATTTTCTCAATCATTTTGAGCTGTCCAGGGGAGCCCGTCAAAGATGGATGATCTGCACTGCCAGAATTCTGATTTCTATAAGGATTGCATATCTTCTTCCTCCTTTAATGCTGATTTCTTTTGCACAAATTTCTTCCTTTAAATTAGGGAGGCAGCAAAAGTCTTAATTGTTGCAGCCATGTTTGATTTTTCTTAGCTCTCCTCATTAAATTTGCTGCATGCCTTCTTTGACTTTCTTGCCTATTCTCATTTAATTTGCTGCATGCATTCTTTGACATTCTTTGGTGCAGGGATTTATGGAGATTCTGATCATATTTGTGCTCTATATGCAGGACAAACAAGGTCCCAAGTTTCCCTCATAACCCTTGGATCAAAAGCAAATCAATGGCTGAGATAATTCCGCCGAGTTCATTGGACCTCCGATCAATGATTCAGTCATATCTCTCTGTAGGAATAAGATATTGATTTGATTCCAAATCCTACAGAAACTAGACTCAAATACCTTTATTTCCATATAAAGTAGGTCTTCTAACTCGATCGGAGCTATCCAGGGGAGCCCGTCGAAGTTGGACTACGAATATTGACAGCATTTTGATTCTTGAATGGATTGGGCTTTTAAGTGTATTTTCTTCTCTTTCCTTGTGGAACTAGGATTGCTTTCCTTCTCCAACATGGATTTGTATTTCCTAATAAGAATAAGTATGTTAGAAACAAAGAAATACGAAAGGATGAATCCTACTCGAACAAGGAATCATATCTCAACAAGGATTATTAACACTTAGCACGATTTCATCATCAATTCACTCATAATTGATATAAGCTCTACCTAGACACTTATTCTTACAAAAGAAACTAAAACATACTAAATAAGAGGTAACAAAGAGTAAGAATAGGGCATAATCACATTAAGAATGTCACACTTTGTGCTCCTATCAAGTTCCACCACACTCTAACTTTTGATTCGTGATTTGCATTTAATTTAACTCATACTAACTTTTATTTAATCATTAACATTATACTAACTTATTCTTTGAGTTCCCATGTTCACTCTTCTAATGTTCTTTTTCTTGATACGATGTAGTTTAAGAGTGGGTGAACATGATTGAGTTTTGATAGTCAAAGAGGCACAAATTTGGAGGTGTAGAACTCCAAGTGGCGTGGCCTACAACTTAAAAAGAAGTGCAGAGTCTAGGCTAAAGGACTATAAAAGTTAAGCGCTGCATGGGAGGCAACCCATTTCAACCGTACCTGTGGAGGAGTCGTCTACGGGAGTTTGCATTTTCTTATCCCTTCACTCTTATGGTTGAATTGTATATGTATTGATGTGTGATCTTAGTCTATACTTATGAATTACATTCTGATTATTGAGCTTACATTGAGGACAATGTAATTTTCTAAGTGTGGGGTAGGGTTGCATGATCATTGTTTGCTAATTTTTGCTTTGATTTCATGATATAAACGAAAAAAGAAAGAAAAAAATAATAAAAAATCGAAAAAAAAACGTGTTGTTTTGAGTCATAGGATGCCCCTAAAGTCTAGGATGATTATATCTCTAAAATGCATAGATGATGGTTTTGCATTTCATAAGAATTGAATTGTAAGTTTCATTGATAATGTGGATTTGGTATGAACATGTGAGATTTTGATTGAATGTAATATGGCATACATGTTGGTTAGTTTAAATCCATAACAACCTGTGAGTTTTTGAGCTTATATATGCTTTCTTCTTGAGTGATAATATGAAATTTCGTGGTTGTTTTGTGAACCTCATTATTCTTTGCATATTCAATGACTATGTGCCATAGCTTTTAATGGACTCTAGAATTTACTAGAACTCATCTTTCGTGATTGTTGAAACTTTTAAGTCATAAAATGCTCTAATTTTGAAAGTGATTTATGGATCATTTCTAGGATTACCACCACTTTAGCCAAACAGCCATGTATCCCTATATGTGCCCTGTTTGGGACCCCTTAGTTGAACCCCATTTGAGCCTACATTGAGCCTTTCTTCATCACCTATGTTATCTCCATGCTTAGTATAGTACCTCTACCTTGTCCTATAGACTTGGCATAACTTTTGGTGAGATGATGTTGTGATGATGTATAAAATAAGTGTGGGGTGGAAGACATGAGAAAAAAATGAGAACAAGCTTTTAAGCATGCCGAAAAAAAATTGAATGAAAAACAAAAGAAAAAATGATAAATTCTGCAATACAAGAAAAAGAAAAGAAAAGATGTGATCTTCCATTTGTAATTTGGAGTTGAGTTGTAATTGAAGGTCTAAAAATGTTTATTTGACCTTTGTCCATTTTCACTTTGGCGTTTATAATGATGATTGGGCCCAACTTGTTATATTTGGCCCTTGAAGGTGTGTGGTGTCATAAGGATGGTGTTTATTCTGCTAAATCTATAGGATTACCTTTGTAATTCCTCGATATTCCATGCCTTTAGCTAAGCCTAAACATTCACCTTGTATAATGATCCTAATGATTCTTAAAATGAGCATATATTGGTTTGTGGAGATTATCACAAGAGTTGAGCATATGGTTTTGGTCCATTTGTGCACTTAGTTGTTAAATGAGGTTTTCCTTTTGTTATTCACAAAGTGTTTTCATTTGATGAAATATGCAAGCTATTTGATGCTTTATTATCCTTTCTCTTGCATATACTTGTGTGTGAATCATAACTATGAATCTGAGTGAAAAGAAGAGAGTATGCCTTGTGAGGAGGATTGAATTGACTAAACATGTTATGTGCCTATTGTCTCATTTCTTACTTATTCATACTATGAAGCATGTTTATGAAACTTGGAATTTATGTGCTTACATTCAAATGCTTAACTTGAAAGCTATGTGTTTTGAGATTCTGAGGCAATCATTTAGGGGCAATAGTGTTTTGTATAGTTTTGTTTTGTTTTGCTAAGGGTCTAGCAAAAGCCAAGTGTGGGGTAGTTGATAGGAGCACTTTGTGCGACGTTCTTAACATATTTTTACCTCCATTTGTACTTTACTTAACCCTTATTATTGTAGTATAGAGTCATTGAGTCGACTTAGGAGTCTTTAGTGACGTTCGTTCCCTTTTGGTGCTAAAACGGGTGTAAAATGCAGAAATTGTCGAGAGTGCTATAGAGTAGTATTCCTTGTCGAACTAGGAAACCTAGTTTGGTTAGGATTTTTATTATTCGATATTTCTGTAACATATGTGATTTATATTTATTATTTCCTTTCCTTATTTTCAGAATTAAATGTGAGATAATGACTTGGAAATTATGGAAAGAAAGAGGAGAAGAAGGAAACAAAAAGAGAAAAAGGAAAGAAGTAATTTAGTTTCTGAATAAGATGAAAAGGAATAAGTATGCAGCCTCAAAGGAGGGAAGGTTCATCCGGCCATTAAATGGAAAGAATAAGAAAAGAAGGAAACAAAAGAAGAAAAAGGAAGGAGAGAACAAAGAGATAATTCTGAAGAATGCATGTGGTCTAGAAGAAGGGAGAATGCATGTGACTAACAAAGATGATCATCATTCAATCGAGAAGGAAAGAAAAGAAAAAAAAAAGGAAATACATGGATCAGCCCATTCAAAACCCTAGCAGCCCCTCCTCTCCTCCTTCCTCTATAAAAGGCATGGCCTCCCTCACAATTCATGATCTCCATTCTCTCACAAACAAAGCCGAATTGCTGCCCAAAAACATCCAGAAAATTGAAGCCAAAAACCTTCATCTATCATCATCAAGCCGTGCTCATCTTCCTCCTCCACCAATTCGAATTCATCTTCCTCCATCCTTCAAGGTTTTCTAATGTGTGATTCATCCATGGCTTGTAATCTTTCTTTTTATTTTCTGCAAATTTCGAATTTATTGTATGAATCATTGGATGTTATTTTCGGTTTCATATATGAAGAACATAAATTCAGATTTCTTTGGTTTTATGTTTTGATTGCATGAACTCATGAAATATGTGTGTATGCCGTGTGTAGCATCTATGGGCAGTAGGTTTTCTATTTCTATTTAGGTTTTACTTCAATTTATTCCTTGAATTTGTGCATCTAAATCAATGCTTGAGGAAGCCAAGGCCATGGTTCTCTTAAGGTTGCGATTTAATTCACCAAAGTAGTATTTGATCGAGTTATGCGCTTCGTGTCTCAATTATTGCTACTTATATAGGGCTGTGATAGTTCTAGGAATTTGCATGTTTAATCAAGATGAGTGACGTCATGCTTGCTTACATGTCTCCAATTCGACTTAATGTGCTTATGTGCTACTTTGTTGTTTAACTAGTACGCTTCGTTATGTTGAACACTCTTTAGCATATGTTTAGGATTGAACGCTTCGTTGATTCTAAATAATTAAGAAGTCTTAACGATTAGATGAACCGCTTCGGACTCTAATTAGAATTGGAATTGAAATGGACTTAAGAAGAATCGAAAATACTTGCTGCCTATATGTTGTTCTAGGCATGTCATACATGTTTCTTGAGTAGAATTCGTGTTTTAGTTATGTGATGAATGGTTGATCAATTGTATATAAGTAATTTAGGATTTATTTTCAGTTGTAGATTTAGAATCCAAATCAAATCCCCCAATAACATGATAAGTGTTGAGGCCCTTTTGATTCCCCGGACTGAACGATCCCTGCTTATTCTATACTAACAATGATGTTTTTCAGGGTATTTTATAGACGTTCTAAACGAACGCTCTATCATATTTGAGAGTTTTGCAAGTGTGGGAGTGTGTTTCTTTCAAACTGAGTATCTTTACATCGTTTGCGTATCTTTACTATTCCAATTGTGTATCTTTTCATTTCTCGTTTGAGTATCTTTCTGTAAGGCTTTCTGATGCGAGTTTCTATTGAATTTGAGAGTTTTGCAAGTGTGGGAGTGTGTTTCTTTCAAACTGAGTATCTTTACATCGTTTGCGTATCTTTACTATTCTAATTGTGTATCTTTTCATTTCTCGTTTGAGTATCTTTCTGTAAGGCTTTCTGATGCGAGTTTCTATTGAATTTGAGAGTTTTGCAAGTGTGGGAGTGTGTTTCTTTCAAACTGAGTATCTTTACATCGTTTGCGTATCTTTACTATTCCAATTGAGTATCTTTACATCGTTTGCGTATCTTTACTATTCCAATTGTGTATCTTTTCATTTCTCGTTTGAGTATCTTTCTGTAGGGCTTCTGATGCGAGTTTCTATTGTATTTGAGAGTTTTGCAAGTGTGGGAGTGTGTTTCTTTCAAACTGAGTATCTTTACATCGTTTGCGTATCTTTACTATTCCAATTGTGTATCTTTTCATTTCTCGTGTGAGTATCTTTCTGTAAGGCTTTCTGATGCGAGTTTCTATTGAATTTGAGAGTTTTGCAAGTGTGGGAGTGTGTTTCTTTCAAACTGAGTATCTTTACATCGTTTGCGTATGTTTACTATTCCAATTGTGTATCTTTACATCGTTTGCTTATCTTTACTATTCCAATTGTGTATCTTTACATCGTTTGCGTATCTTTACTATTCCAATTGTGTATCTTTTCATTTCTCGTTTGAGTATCTTTATGTAAGGCTTTCTGATGCGAGTTTCTATTTAATTTGAGAGTTTTGCAAGTGTGGGAGTGTGTTTCTTTCAAACTGAGTATCTTTACATCGTTTGCGTATCTTTACTATTCCAATTGTGTATCTTTACATCGTTTGCGTATCTTTTCTACTCCAATTGTGTATCTTTTCATTTCTCGTTTGAGTATCTTTCTGTAAGGCTTTCTGATGCGAGTTTCTATTGAATTTGAGTGTTTTGCAAGTGTGGGAGTGTGTTTCTTTCAAACTGAGTATCTTCACATCGTTTGCGTATCTTTACAATTCCAATTGAGTATCTTTTCATTTCCCGTTTGAGTATCTTTCTGTAAGGCTTCTGATGCGAGTTTCTGTTGCATTTGAAAGTTTTGCATGTGTGGGAGTGTGTTTCTTTCAAACTGATAATCTTTACATCGTTTGCGTATGTTTACTATTCCAATTGTGTATCTTTTCATTTCTCGTTTGAGTATCTTTCTGTAAGGCTTTCTGATGCGAGTTTCTATTGAATTTGAGAGTTTTGCAAGTGTGGGATTGTGTTTCTTTCAAACTGAGTATCTTTACATCGTTTGCGTATGTTTACTATTCCAATTGTGTATCTTTACATCGTTTGTGTATCTTTACTATTCCAATTGTGTATCTTTTCATTTCTCGTTTGAGTATCTTTCTGTAAGGCTTTCTGATGCGAGTTTCTATTGAATTTGAGAGTTTTGCAAGTGTGGGAGTGTGTTTCTTTCAAATTGAGTATCTTTACATAGTTTGCGTATCTTTACTATTCCCATTGTGTATCTTTTCATTTCTCGTTTGAGTATCTTTCTGTAAGGCTTTCTGATGCCAGTTTCTATTGAATTTGAGAGTTTTGCAAGTGTGGGAGTGTGTTTCTTTCAAACTGAGTATCTTTACATCGTTTGCGTATCTTTACTATTCCAATTGTGTATCTTTACATCGTTTGCGTATCTTTACTATTCCAATTGTGTATCTTTTCATTTCTCGTTTGAGTATCTTTCTGTAAGGCTTTCTGATGCGAGTTTCTATTGAATTTGAGAGTTTTGCAAGTGTGGGAGTGTGTTTCTTTCAAACTGAGTATCTTTACATCGTTTGCGTATCTTTACTATTCCAATTGTGTATCTTTTCATTTCTCGTTTGAGTATCTTTCTGTAAGGCTTTCTGATGCGAGTTTCTATTGAATTTGAGAGTTTTGCAAGTGTGGGAGTGTGTTTCTTTCAAACTGAGTATCTTTACATCGTTTGCGTATCTTTACTATTCCAATTGAGTATCTTTACATCGTTTGCGTATCTTTACTATTCCAATTGTGTATCTTTTCATTTCTCGTTTGAGTATCTTTCTGTAGGGCTTCTGATGCGAGTTTCTATTGTATTTGAGAGTTTTGCAAGTGTGGGAGTGTGTTTCTTTCAAACTGAGTATCTTTACATCGTTTGCGTATCTTTACTATTCCAATTGTGTATCTTTACATCGTTTGCGTATCTTTACTATTCCAATTGTGTATCTTTTCATTTCTCGTTTGAGTATCTTTCTATAAGGCTTCTGATGCGAGTTTCTATTGTATTTGAGAGTTTTCCAAGTGTGGGAGTGTGTTTCTTTCAAACTGAGTATCTTTACATCGTTTGCGTATCTTTACTATTCCAATTGTGTATCTTTTCATTTCTCGTTTGAGTATCTTTCTGTAAGGCTTCTGATGCGAGTTTCTATTGTATTTGAGAGTTTTGTAAGTGTGGGAGTGTGTTTCTTTCAAACTGAGTAACTTTACATCGTTTGCTTATCTTTACTATTCCAATTGTGTATCTTTACATCGTTTGCGTATCTTTACTATTCCAATTGTGTATCTTTTCATTTCTCGTTTGAGTATCTTTCTGAAAAGCTTTCGGATGCGAGTTTCTATTGAATTTGAGAGTTTTGCAAGTGTGGGAGTGTGTTTCTTTCAAACTGAGTATCTTTACATCGTTTGCCTATTTTTACTATTCCAATTGTGTATCTTTAAATCGTTTGCGTATCTTTACTATTCCAATTGTGTATCTTTACATAGTTTGCGTATCTTTACTATTCCAATTGTGTATCTTTTCACTTCTCGTTTGAGTATCTTTCTGTAAGGCTTTCTGATGCGAGTTTCTATTGAATTTGAGAGTTTTGCAAGTGTGGGAGTGTGTTTCTTTCAAACTGTGTATCTTTACATCGTTTGCGTATCTTTACTATTCCAATTGTGTATCTTTTCATTTCTCGTTTGAGTATCTTTCTGTAAGGCTTTCTGATGCGAGTTTCTATTGAATTTGAGAGTTTTGCAAGTGTGGGAGTGTGTTTCTTTCAAACTGAGTATCTTTACATCGTTTGCGTATCTTTACTATTCCAATTGTGTATCTTTTCATTTCTCGTTTGAGTACCTTTCTGTAAGGCTTTCTGATGCGAGTTTCTATTGAATTTGAGAGTTTTGCAAGTGTGGGAGTGTGTTTCTTTCAAACTGAGTATCTTTACATCGTTTGCGTATCTTTACCATTCCAATTGAGTATCTTTACATCGTTTGCGTATCTTTACTATTCCAATTGTGTATCTTTTCATTTCTCATTTGAGTATCTTTCTGTAGGGCTTCTGATGCGAGTTTCTATAGTATTTGAGAGTTTTGCAAGTGTGGGAGTGTGTTTCTTTCAAACTGAGTATCTTTACATCGTTTGCGTATCTTTACTATTCCAATTGAGTATCTTTACATCGTTTGCGTATGTTTACTATTCCAATTGTGTATCTTTACATCGTTTGCGTATCTTTACTATTCCAATTGTGTATCTTTACATAGTTTGCGTATCTTTACTATTCCAATTGTGTATCTTTTCATTTCTCGTTTGAGTATCTTTCTGTAAGGCTTTCTGATGCGAGTTTCTATTGAATTTGAGAGTTTTGCAAGTGTGGGAGTGTGTTTCTTTCAAACTGAGTATCTTTACATCGTTTGCGTATCTTTACTATTCCAATTGTGTATCTTTACATCGTTTGCGTATCTTTTCTACTCCAATTGTGTATCTTTTCATTTCTCGTTTGAGTATCTTTCTATAAGGCTTTCTGATGCGAGTTTCTATTGAATTTGAGAGTTTTGCAAGTGTGGGAGTGTGTTTCTTTCAAACTGAGTATCTTCACATCGTTTGCGTATCTTTACAATTCCAATTGAGTATCTTTTCATTTCTCGTTTGAGTATCTTTCTGTAAGGCTTCTGATGCGAGTTTCTATTGTATTTGAGAGTTTTGCAAGTGTGGGAGTGTGTTTCTTTCAAACTGAGTATCTTTACATCGTTTGCGTATCTTTACTATTCCAATTGTGTATCTTTTCATTTCTCGTTTGAGTATCTTTCTGTAAGGCTTTCTGATGCGAGTTTCTATTGAATTTGAGAGTTTTACTAGTGTGGGAGTGTGTTTCTTTCAAACTGAGTATCTTTACATCGTTTGCGTATCTTTACTATTCCAATTGTGTATCTTTTCATTTCTCGTTTGAGTATCTTTCTGTAAGGCTTTCTGATGCGAGTTTCTATTGAATTTGAGAGTTTTGCAAGTGTGGGAGTGTGTTTCTTTCAAACTGAGTATCTTTACATCGTTTGCGTATCTTTACTATTCCAATTGAGTATCTTTACATCGTTTGCGTATCTTTACTATTCCAATTGTGTATCTTTTCATTTCTCGTTTGAGTATCTTTCTGTAGGGCTTCTGATGCGAGTTTCTATTGTATTTGAGAGTTTTGCAAGTGTGGGAGTGTGTTTCTTTCAAACTGAGTATCTTTACATCGTTTGCGTATCTTTACTATTCCAATTGTGTATCTTTTCATTTCTCATTTGAGTATCTTTCTGTAAGGCTTTCTGATGCGAGTTTCTATTGAATTTGAGAGTTTTGGAAGTGTGGGAGTGTGTTTCTTTCAAACCCAGTATCTTTACATCGTTTGCGTATCTTTACTATTCCAATTGTGTATCTTTACATCGTTTGCGTATCTTTACTACTCCAATTGTGTATCTTTTCATTTCTGGTTTGAGTATCTTTCTGTAAGGATTTTTGATGCGAGTTTCTATTGAATTTGAGAGTTTTGCAAGTGTGGGAGTGTGTTTCTTTCAAACTGAGTATCTTTACATCGTTTGCGTATCTTTACTATTCCAATTGAGTATCTTTTCATTTCTCGTTTGAGTATCTTTCTGTAAGGCTTTCTGATGCGAGTTTCTATTGAATTTGAGAGTTTTGCAAGTGTGGGAGTGTGTTTCTTTCAAACTCAGTATCTTTACATCGTTTGCGTATCTTTACTATTCCAATTGTGTATCTTTTCATTTCTCGTTTGAGTATCTTTCTGTAAGGCTTTCTGATGCGAGTTTCTATTGAATTTGAGAGTTTTACTAGTGTGGGAGTGTGTTTCTTTCAAACTGAGTATCTTTACATCGTTTGCGTATGTTTACTATTCCAATTGTGTATCTTTACATCGTTTGCGTATCTTTACTATTCCAATTGTGTATCTTTTCATTTCTCGTTTGAGTATCTTTCTGTAGGGCTTCTGATGCGAGTTTCTATTGAATTTGAGAGTTTTGCAAGTGTGGGAGTGTGTTTCTTTCAAACTGAGTATCTTTACATAGTTTGCGTATCTTTACTATTCCCATTGTGTATCTTTTCATTTCTCGTTTGAGTATCTTTCTGTAAGGCTTTCTGATGCGAGTTTCTATTGAATTTGAGAGTTTTGCAAGTGTGGGAGTGTGTTTCTTTCAAACTGAGTATCTTTACATCGTTTGCGTATCTTTACTATTCCAATTGTGTATCTTTACATCGTTTGCGTATCTTTACTATTCCAATTGTGTATCTTTTCATTTCTCGTTTGAGTATCTTTCTGTAAGGCTTTCTGATGCGAGTTTCTATTGAATTTGAGAGTTTTGCAAGTGTGGGAGTGTGTTTCTTTCAAACTGAGTATCTTTACATCGTTTGCGTATCTTTACTATTCCAATTGTGTATCTTTTCATTTCTCGTTTGAGTATCTTTCTGTAAGGCTTTCTGATGCGAGTTTCTATTGAATTTGAGAGTTTTGCAAGTGTGGGAGTGTGTTTCTTTCAAACTGAGTATCTTTACATCGTTTGCGTATCTTTACTATTCCAATTGAGTATCTTTACATCGTTTGCGTATGTTTACTATTCCAATTGTGTATCTTTACATCGTTTGCGTATCTTTACTATTCCAATTGTGTATCTTTACATCGTTTGCGTATCTTTACTATTCCAATTGTGTATCTTTTCATTTCTCGTTTGAGTATCTTTCTGTAAGGCTTCTGATGCGAGTTTCTATTGTATTTGAGAGTTTTGCAAGTGTGGGAGTGTGTTTCTTTCAAACTGAGTATCTTTACATCGTTTGCGTATGTTTACTATTCCAATTGTGTATCTTTACATCGTTTGCGTATGTTTACTATTCCAATTGTGTATCTTTACATCGTTTGCGTATCTTTACTATTCCAATTGTGTATCTTTACATCGTTTGCGTATCTTTACTATTCCAATTGTGTATCTTTTCATTTCTCGTTTGAGTATCTTTCTGAAAGGCTTTCTGATGCGAGTTTCTATTGAATTTGAGAGTTTTGCAAGTGTGGGAGTGTGTTTCTTTCAAACTCAGTATCTTTACATCGTTTGCGTATCTTTACTATTCCAATTGTGTATCTTTTCATTTCTCGTTTGAGTATCTTTCTGTAAGGCTTTCTGATGCGAGTTTCTATTGAATTTGAGAGTTTTACTAGTGTGGGAGTGTGTTTCTTTCAAACTGAGTATCTTTACATCGTTTGCGTATGTTTACTATTCCAATTGTGTATCTTTACATCGTTTGCGTATCTTTACTATTCCAATTGTGTATCTTTTCATTTCTCGTTTGAGTATCTTTCTGTAGGGCTTCTGATGCGAGTTTCTATTGAATTTGAGAGTTTTGCAAGTGTGGGAGTGTGTTTCTTTCAAACTGAGTATCTTTACATCGTTTGCGTATCTTTACTATTCCAATTGAGTATCTTTACATCGTTTGCGTATGTTTACTATTCCAATTGTGTATCTTTACATCGTTTGCGTATCTTTACTATTCCAATTGTGTATCTTTTCATTTCTCGTTTGAGTATCTTTCTGTAGGGCTTCTGATGCGAGTTTCTATTGTATTTGAGAGTTTTACAAGTGTGGGAGTGTGTTTCTTTCAAACTGAG
Organism: Argentina anserina; assembly: GCF_933775445.1. Taxonomy (NCBI): domain Eukaryota; kingdom Viridiplantae; phylum Streptophyta; class Magnoliopsida; order Rosales; family Rosaceae; genus Argentina; species Argentina anserina. The sequence continues at coordinate 23,649 of NW_026089433.1, read as the reverse complement.
TATCTTTACATCGTTTGCGTATCTTTACTATTCCAATTGTGTATCTTTTCATTTCTCGTTTGAGTATCTTTCTGTAAGGCTTTCTGATGCGAGTTTCTATTGAATTTGAGAGTTTTACTAGTGTGGGAGTGTGTTTCTTTCAAACTGAGTATCTTTACATCGTTTGCGTATGTTTACTATTCCAATTGTGTATCTTTAAATCGTTTGCGTATCTTTACTATTCCAATTGTGTATCTTTACATCGTTTGCGTATCTTTACTATTCCAATTGTGTATCTTTACATCGTTTGCGTATCTTTATTATTCCAATTGTGTATCTTTACATCGTTTGCGTATCTTTACTATTCCAATTGTGTATCTTTTCATTTCTCGTTTGAGTATCTTTCTGTAGGGCTTCTGATGCGAGTTTCTATTGAATTTGAGAGTTTTGCAAGTGTGGGAGTGTGTTTCTTTCAAACTGTGTATCTTTACATCGTTTGCGTATCTTTACTATTCCAATTGTGTATCTTTTCATTTCTCGTTTGAGTATCTTTCTGTAAGGCTTTCTGATGCGAGTTTCTATTGAATTTGAGAGTTTTGCAAGTGTGGGAGTGTGTTTCTTTCAAACTGAGTATCTTTACATCGTTTGCGTATCTTTACTATTCCAATTGAGTATCTTTACATCGTTTGCGTATCTTTACTATTCCAATTGTGTATCTTTTCATTTCTCGTTTGAGTATCTTTCTGTAGGGCTTCTGATGCGAGTTTCTATTGTATTTGAGAGTTTTGCAAGTGTGGGAGTGTGTTTCTTTCAAACTGAGTATCTTTACATCGTTTGCGTATCTTTACTATTCCAATTGTGTATCTTTACATCGTTTGCGTAACTTTTGTACTCCAATTGTGTATCTTTTCATTTCTCGTTTGAGTATCTTTCTATAAGGCTTTCTGATGCGAGTTTCTATTGAATTTGAGAGTTTTGCAAGTGTGGGAGTGTGTTTCTTTCGAACTGAGTATCTTTACATCGTTTGCGTATCTTTACTATTCCAATTGAGTATCTTTACATCGTTTGCGTATGTTTACTATTCCAATTGTGTATCTTTAAATCGTTTGCGTATCTTTACTATTCCAATTGTGTATCTTTACATCGTTTGCGTATCTTTACTATTCCAATTGTGTATCTTTACATCGTTTGCGTATCTTTACTATTCCAATTGTGTATCTTTTCATTTCTCGTTTGAGTATCTTTCTGTAAGGCTTCTGATGCGAGTTTCTATTGTATTTGAGAGTTTTGCAAGTGTGGGAGTGTGTTTCTTTCAAACTGAGTATCTTTACATCGTTTGCGTATGTTTACTATTCCAATTGTGTATCTTTACATCGTTTGCGTATGTTTACTATTCCAATTGTGTATCTTTACATCGTTTGCGTATCTTTACTATTCCAATTGTGTATCTTTTCATTTCTCGTTTGAGTATCTTTCTGTAAGGCTTTCTGATGCGAGTTTCTATTGAATTTGAGAGTTTTGCAAGTGTGGGAGTGTGTTTCTTTCAAACTCAGTATCTTTACATCGTTTGCGTATCTTTACTATTCCAATTGTGTATCTTTTCATTTCTCGTTTGAGTATCTTTCTGTAAGGCTTTCTGATGCGAGTTTCTATTGAATTTGAGAGTTTTACTAGTGTGGGAGTGTGTTTCTTTCAAACTGAGTATCTTTACATCGTTTGCGTATGTTTACTATTCCAATTGTGTATCTTTACATCGTTTGCGTATCTTTACTATTCCAATTGTGTATCTTTTCATTTCTCGTTTGAGTATCTTTCTGTAGGGCTTCTGATGCGAGTTTCTATTGAATTTGAGAGTTTTGCAAGTGTGGGAGTGTGTTTCTTTCAAACTGAGTATCTTTACATCGTTTGCGTATCTTTACTATTCCAATTGAGTATCTTTACATCGTTTGCGTATGTTTACTATTCCAATTGTGTATCTTTAAATCGTTTGCGTATCTTTACTATTCCAATTGTGTATCTTTACATCGTTTGCGTATCTTTACTATTCCAATTGTGTATCTTTTCATTTCTCGTTTGAGTATCTTTCTGTAAGGCTTCTGATGCGAGTTTCTATTGTATTTGAGAGTTTTGCAAGTGTGGGAGTGTGTTTCTTTCAAACTGAGTATCTTTACATCGTTTGCGTATGTTTACTATTCCAATTGTGTATCTTTACATCGTTTGCGTATCTTTACTATTCCAATTGTGTATCTTTACATCGTTTGCGTATCTTTATTATTCCAATTGTGTATCTTTACATCGTTTGCGTATCTTTACTATTCCAATTGTGTATCTTTTCATTTCTCGTTTGAGTATCTTTCTGTAAGGCTTTCTGATGCGAGTTTCTATTGAATTTGAGAGTTTTGCAAGTGTGGGAGTGTGTTTCTTTCAAACTGAGTATCTTTACATCGTTTGCGTATCTTTACTATTCCAATTGTGTATCTTTTCATTTCTCGTTTGAGTATCTTTCTGTAAGGCTTTCTGATGCGAGTTTCTATTGAATTTGAGAGTTTTGCAAGTGTGGGAGTGTGTTTCTTTCAAACTGAGTATCTTTACATCGTTTGCGTATCTTTACTATTCCAATTGAGTATCTTTACATCGTTTGCGTATCTTTACTATTCCAATTGTGTATCTTTTCATTTCTCGTTTGAGTATCTTTCTGTAGGGCTTCTGATGCGAGTTTCTATTGTATTTGAGAGTTTTGCAAGTGTGGGAGTGTGTTTCTTTCAAACTGAGTATCTTTACATCGTTTGCGTATCTTTATTATTCCAATTGTGTATCTTTTCATTTCTCGTTTGAGTATCTTTCTGTAAGGCTTTCTGATGCGAGTTTCTATTGAATTTGAGAGTTTTGCAAGTGTGGGAGTGTGTTTCTTTCAAACTGAGTATCTTTACATCGTTTGCGTATCTTTACTATCCCAATTGTGTATCTTTACATCGTTTCCGTATCTTTACTATTCCAATTGTGTATCTTTACATCGTTTGCGTATCTTTACTATTCCAATTGTGTATCTTTACATCGTTTGCGTATCTTTACTATTAAAATTGAGTATCTTTTCATTTCTCGTTTGAGTATCTTTCTGTAAGGCTTTCTGATGCGAGTTTCTAATGTAATTGAGAGTTTTGCAAGTGTGGGAGTGTGTTTCTTTCAAACTGAGTATCTTTACATCGTTTGCGTATCTTTACTATTCCAATTGTGTATCTTTTCATTTCTCGTTTGAGTATCTTTCTGTAAGGCTTTCTGATGCGAGTTTCTATTGAATTTGAGAGTTTTGCAAGTGTGGGAGTGTGTTTCTTTCAAACTGAGTATCTTTACATCGTTTGCGTATCTTTACTATTCCAATTGAGTATCTTTACATCGTTTGCGTATCTTTACTATTCCAATTGTGTATCTTTTCATTTCTCGTTTGAGTATCTTTCTGTAGGGCTTCTGATGCGAGTTTCTATTGTATTTGAGAGTTTTGCAAGTGTGGGAGTGTGTTTCTTTCAAACTGAGTATCTTTACATCGTTTGCGTATCTTTACTATTCCAATTGTGTATCTTTTCATTTCTCGTTTGAGTATCTTTCTGTAAGGCTTTCTGATGCGAGTTTCTATTGAATTTGAGAGTTTTGCAAGTGTGGGAGTGTGTTTCTTTCAAACTGAGTATCTTTACATCGTTTGCGTATCTTTACTATTCCAATTGAGTATCTTTACATCGTTTGCGTATGTTTACTATTCCAATTGTGTATCTTTACATCGTTTGCGTATCTTTACTATTCCAATTGTGTATCTTTACATCGTTTGCGTATCTTTACTATTCCAATTGAGTATCTTTACATCGTTTGCGTATGTTTACTATTCCAATTGTGTATCTTTACATCGTTTGCGTATCTTTACTATTCCAATTGTGTATCTTTACATCGTTTGCGTATCTTTACTATTCCAATTGTGTATCTTTTCATTTCTCGTTTGAGTATCTTTCTGTAGGGCTTCTGATGCGAGTTTCTATTGTATTTGAGAATTTTGCAAGTGTGGGAGTGTGTTTCTTTCAAACTGAGTATCTTTACATCGTTTGCGTATCTTTACTATTCCAATTGTGTATCTTTTCATTTCTCGTTTGAGTATCTTTCTGTAAGGCTTTCTGATGCGAGTTTCTATTGAATTTGAGAGTTTTGCAAGTGTGGGAGTGTGTTTCTTTCAAACTGAGTATCTTTACATCGTTTGCGTATCTTTACTATTCCAATTGTGTATCTTTACATCGTTTGCGTATCTTTACTATTCCAATTGTGTATCTTTTCATTTCTCGTTTGAGTATCTTTCTATAAGGCTTCTGATGCGAGTTTCTATTGTATTTGAGAGTTTTCCAAGTGTGGGAGTGTGTTTCTTTCAAACTGAGTATCTTTACATCGTTTGCGTATCTTTACTATTCCAATTGTGTATCTTTTCATTTCTCGTTTGAGTATCTTTCTGTAAGGCTTCTGATGCGAGTTTCTATTGTATTTGAGAGTTTTGTAAGTGTGGGAGTGTGTTTCTTTCAAACTGAGTAACTTTACATCGTTTGCTTATCTTTACTATTCCAATTGTGTATCTTTACATCGTTTGCGTATCTTTACTATTCCAATTGTGTATCTTTTCATTTCTCGTTTGAGTATCTTTTTGAAAAGCTTTCGGATGCGAGTTTCTATTGAATTTGAGAGTTTTGCAAGTGTGGGAGTGTGTTTCTTTCAAACTGAGTATCTTTACATCGTTTGCCTATTTTTACTATTCCAATTGTGTATCTTTAAATCGTTTGCGTATCTTTACTATTCCAATTGTGTATCTTTACATAGTTTGCGTATCTTTACTATTCCAATTGTGTATCTTTTCACTTCTCGTTTGAGTATCTTTCTGTAAGGCTTTCTGATGCGAGTTTCTATTGAATTTGAGAGTTTTGCAAGTGTGGGAGTGTGTTTCTTTCAAACTGTGTATCTTTACATCGTTTGCGTATCTTTACTATTCCAATTGTGTATCTTTTCATTTCTCGTTTGAGTATCTTTCTGTAAGGCTTTCTGATGCGAGTTTCTATTGAATTTGAGAGTTTTGCAAGTGTGGGAGTGTGTTTCTTTCAAACTGAGTATCTTTACATCGTTTGCGTATCTTTACTATTCCAATTGTGTATCTTTTCATTTCTCGTTTGAGTATCTTTCTGTAAGGCTTTCTGATGCGAGTTTCTATTGAATTTGAGAGTTTTGCAAGTGTGGGAGTGTGTTTCTTTCAAACTGAGTATCTTTACATCGTTTGCGTATCTTTACTATTCCAATTGAGTATCTTTACATCGTTTGCGTATCTTTACTATTCCAATTGTGTATCTTTTCATTTCTCGTTTGAGTATCTTTCTGTAGGGCTTCTGATGCGAGTTTCTATTGTATTTGAGAGTTTTGCAAGTGTGGGAGTGTGTTTCTTTCAAACTGAGTATCTTTACATCGTTTGCGTATCTTTATTATTCCAATTGTGTATCTTTTCATTTCTCGTTTGAGTATCTTTCTGTAAGGCTTTCTGATGCGAGTTTCTATTGAATTTGAGAGTTTTGCAAGTGTGGGAGTGTGTTTCTTTCAAACTGAGTATCTTTACATCGTTTGCGTATCTTTACTATCCCAATTGTGTATCTTTACATCGTTTCCGTATCTTTACTATTCCAATTGTGTATCTTTACATCGTTTGCGTATCTTTACTATTCCAATTGTGTATCTTTACATCGTTTGCGTATCTTTACTATTAAAATTGAGTATCTTTTCATTTCTCGTTTGAGTATCTTTCTGTAAGGCTTTCTGATGCGAGTTTCTAATGTAATTGAGAGTTTTGCAAGTGTGGGAGTGTGTTTCTTTCAAACTGAGTATCTTTACATCGTTTGCGTATCTTTACTATTCCAATTGTGTATCTTTTCATTTCTCGTTTGAGTATCTTTCTGTAAGGCTTTCTGATGCGAGTTTCTATTGAATTTGAGAGTTTTGCAAGTGTGGGAGTGTGTTTCTTTCAAACTGAGTATCTTTACATCGTTTGCGTATCTTTACTATTCCAATTGAGTATCTTTACATCGTTTGCGTATCTTTACTATTCCAATTGTGTATCTTTTCATTTCTCGTTTGAGTATCTTTCTGTAGGGCTTCTGATGCGAGTTTCTATTGTATTTGAGAGTTTTGCAAGTGTGGGAGTGTGTTTCTTTCAAACTGAGTATCTTTACATCGTTTGCGTATCTTTACTATTCCAATTGTGTATCTTTTCATTTCTCGTTTGAGTATCTTTCTGTAAGGCTTTCTGATGCGAGTTTCTATTGAATTTGAGAGTTTTGCAAGTGTGGGAGTGTGTTTCTTTCAAACTGAGTATCTTTACATCGTTTGCGTATCTTTACTATTCCAATTGAGTATCTTTACATCGTTTGCGTATGTTTACTATTCCAATTGTGTATCTTTACATCATTTGCGTATCTTTACTATTCCAATTGTGTATCTTTACATCGTTTGCGTATCTTTACTATTCCAATTGTGTATCTTTACATCGTTTGCGTATCTTTACTATTCCAATTGTGTATCTTTACATCGTTTGCGTATCTTTACTATTCCAATTGAGTATCTTTACATCGTTTGCGTATCTTTACTATTCCAATTGTGTATCTTTTCATTTCTCGTTTGAGTATCTTTCTGTAGGGCTTCTGATGCGAGTTTCTATTGTATTTGAGAATTTTGCAAGTGTGGGAGTGTGTTTCTTTCAAACTGAGTATCTTTACATCGTTTGCGTATCTTTACTATTCCAATTGTGTATCTTTTCATTTCTCGTTTGAGTATCTTTCTGTAAGGCTTTCTGATGCGAGTTTCTATTGAATTTGAGAGTTTTGCAAGTGTGGGAGTGTGTTTCTTTCAAACTGAGTATCTTTACATCGTTTGCGTATCTTTACTATTCCAATTGTGTATCTTTACATCGTTTGCGTATCTTTACTATTCCAATTGTGTATCTTTTCATTTCTCGTTTGAGTATCTTTCTATAAGGCTTCTGATGCGAGTTTCTATTGTATTTGAGAGTTTTCCAAGTGTGGGAGTGTGTTTCTTTCAAACTGAGTATCTTTACATCGTTTGCGTATCTTTACTATTCCAATTGTGTATCTTTTCATTTCTCGTTTGAGTATCTTTCTGTAAGGCTTCTGATGCGAGTTTCTATTGTATTTGAGAGTTTTGTAAGTGTGGGAGTGTGTTTCTTTCAAACTGAGTAACTTTACATCGTTTGCTTATCTTTACTATTCCAATTGTGTATCTTTACATCGTTTGCGTATCTTTACTATTCCAATTGTGTATCTTTTCATTTCTCGTTTGAGTATCTTTCTGAAAAGCTTTCGGATGCGAGTTTCTATTGAATTTGAGAGTTTTGCAAGTGTGGGAGTGTGTTTCTTTCAAACTGAGTATCTTTACATCGTTTGCCTATTTTTACTATTCCAATTGTGTATCTTTAAATCGTTTGCGTATCTTTACTATTCCAATTGTGTATCTTTACATAGTTTGCGTATCTTTACTATTCCAATTGTGTATCTTTTCACTTCTCGTTTGAGTACCTTTCTGTAAGGCTTTCTGATGCGAGTTTCTATTGAATTTGAGAGTTTTGCAAGTGTGGGAGTGTGTTTCTTTCAAACTGTGTATCTTTACATCGTTTGCGTATCTTTACTATTCCAATTGTGTATCTTTTCATTTCTCGTTTGAGTATCTTTCTGTAAGGCTTTCTGATGCGAGTTTCTATTGAATTTGAGAGTTTTGCAAGTGTGGGAGTGTGTTTCTTTCAAACTGAGTATCTTTACATCGTTTGCGTATCTTTACTATTCCAATTGTGTATCTTTTCATTTCTCGTTTGAGTACCTTTCTGTAAGGCTTTCTGATGCGAGTTTCTATTGAATTTGAGAGTTTTGCAAGTGTGGGAGTGTGTTTCTTTCAAACTGAGTATCTTTACATCGTTTGCGTATCTTTACCATTCCAATTGAGTATCTTTACATCGTTTGCGTATCTTTACTATTCCAATTGTGTATCTTTTCATTTCTCATTTGAGTATCTTTCTGTAGGGCTTCTGATGCGAGTTTCTATAGTATTTGAGAGTTTTGCAAGTGTGGGAGTGTGTTTCTTTCAAACTGAGTATCTTTACATCGTTTGCGTATCTTTACTATTCCAATTGTGTATCTTTACATCGTTTGCGTATGTTTACTATTCCAATTGTGTATCTTTACATCGTTTGCGTATCTTTACTATTCCAATTGTGTATCTTTACATAGTTTGCGTATCTTTACTATTCCAATTGTGTATCTTTTCATTTCTCGTTTGAGTATCTTTCTGTAAGGCTTTCTGATGCGAGTTTCTATTGAATTTGAGAGTTTTGCAAGTGTGGGAGTGTGTTTCTTTCAAACTGAGTATCTTTACATCGTTTGCGTATCTTTACTATTCCAATTGTGTATCTTTACATCGTTTGCGTATCTTTTCTACTCCAATTGTGTATCTTTTCATTTCTCGTTTGAGTATCTTTCTATAAGGCTTTCTGATGCGAGTTTCTATTGTATTTGAGAGTTTTGCAAGTGTGGGAGTGTGTTTCTTTCAAACTGAGTATCTTTACATCGTTTGCGTATCTTTACTATTCCAATTGAGTATCTTTACATCGTTTGCGTATGTTTACTATTCCAATTGTGTATCTTTACATCATTTGCGTATCTTTACTATTCCAATTGTGTATCTTTACATCGTTTGCGTATCTTTACTATTCCAATTGAGTATCTTTACATCGTTTGCGTATGTTTACTATTCCAATTGTGTATCTTTACATCGTTTGCGTATCTTTACTATTCCAATTGTGTATCTTTACATCGTTTGCGTATCTTTACTATTCCAATTGTGTATCTTTTCATTTCTCGTTTGAGTATCTTTCTGTAGGGCTTCTGATGCGAGTTTCTATTGTATTTGAGAATTTTGCAAGTGTGGGAGTGTGTTTCTTTCAAACTGAGTATCTTTACATCGTTTGCGTATCTTTACTATTCCAATTGTGTATCTTTTCATTTCTCGTTTGAGTATCTTTCTGTAAGGCTTTCTGATGCGAGTTTCTATTGAATTTGAGAGTTTTGCAAGTGTGGGAGTGTGTTTCTTTCAAACTGAGTATCTTTACATCGTTTGCGTATCTTTACTATTCCAATTGTGTATCTTTACATCGTTTGCGTATCTTTACTATTCCAATTGTGTATCTTTTCATTTCTCGTTTGAGTATCTTTCTATAAGGCTTCTGATGCGAGTTTCTATTGTATTTGAGAGTTTTCCAAGTGTGGGAGTGTGTTTCTTTCAAACTGAGTATCTTTACATCGTTTGCGTATCTTTACTATTCCAATTGTGTATCTTTTCATTTCTCGTTTGAGTATCTTTCTGTAAGGCTTCTGATGCGAGTTTCTATTGTATTTGAGAGTTTTGTAAGTGTGGGAGTGTGTTTCTTTCAAACTGAGTAACTTTACATCGTTTGCTTATCTTTACTATTCCAATTGTGTATCTTTACATCGTTTGCGTATCTTTACTATTCCAATTGTGTATCTTTTCATTTCTCGTTTGAGTATCTTTCTGAAAAGCTTTCGGATGCGAGTTTCTATTGAATTTGAGAGTTTTGCAAGTGTGGGAGTGTGTTTCTTTCAAACTGAGTATCTTTACATCGTTTGCCTATTTTTACTATTCCAATTGTGTATCTTTAAATCGTTTGCGTATCTTTACTATTCCAATTGTGTATCTTTACATAGTTTGCGTATCTTTACTATTCCAATTGTGTATCTTTTCACTTCTCGTTTGAGTATCTTTCTGTAAGGCTTTCTGATGCGAGTTTCTATTGAATTTGAGAGTTTTGCAAGTGTGGGAGTGTGTTTCTTTCAAACTGTGTATCTTTACATCGTTTGCGTATCTTTACTATTCCAATTGTGTATCTTTTCATTTCTCGTTTGAGTATCTTTCTGTAAGGCTTTCTGATGCGAGTTTCTATTGAATTTGAGAGTTTTGCAAGTGTGGGAGTGTGTTTCTTTCAAACTGAGTATCTTTACATCGTTTGCGTATCTTTACTATTCCAATTGTGTATCTTTTCATTTCTCGTTTGAGTACCTTTCTGTAAGGCTTTCTGATGCGAGTTTCTATTGAATTTGAGAGTTTTGCAAGTGTGGGAGTGTGTTTCTTTCAAACTGAGTATCTTTACATCGTTTGCGTATCTTTACCATTCCAATTGAGTATCTTTACATCGTTTGCGTATCTTTACTATTCCAATTGTGTATCTTTTCATTTCTCATTTGAGTATCTTTCTGTAGGGCTTCTGATGCGAGTTTCTATAGTATTTGAGAGTTTTGCAAGTGTGGGAGTGTGTTTCTTTCAAACTGAGTATCTTTACATCGTTTGCGTATCTTTACTATTCCAATTGTGTATCTTTACATCGTTTGCGTATCTTTACTATTCCAATTGTGTATCTTTACATCGTTTGCGTATCTTTACTATTCCAATTGTGTATCTTTACATAGTTTGCGTATCTTTACTATTCCAATTGTGTATCTTTTCATTTCTCGTTTGAGTATCTTTCTGTAAGGCTTTCTGATGCGAGTTTCTATTGAATTTGAGAGTTTTGCAAGTGTGGGAGTGTGTTTCTTTCAAACTGAGTATCTTTACATCGTTTGCGTATCTTTACTATTCCAATTGTGTATCTTTACATCGTTTGCGTATCTTTTCTACTCCAATTGTGTATCTTTTCATTTCTCGTTTGAGTATCTTTCTATAAGGCTTTCTGATGCGAGTTTCTATTGAATTTGAGAGTTTTGCAAGTGTGGGAGTGTGTTTCTTTCAAACTGAGTATCTTCACATCGTTTGCGTATCTTTACAATTCCAATTGAGTATCTTTTCATTTCTCGTTTGAGTATCTTTCTGTAAGGCTTCTGATGCGAGTTTCTATTGTATTTGAGAGTTTTGCAAGTGTGGGAGTGTGTTTCTTTCAAACTGAGTATCTTTACATCGTTTGCGTATCTTTACTATTCCAATTGTGTATCTTTTCATTTCTCGTTTGAGTATCTTTCTGTAAGGCTTTCTGATGCGAGTTTCTATTGAATTTGAGAGTTTTACTAGTGTGGGAGTGTGTTTCTTTCAAACTGAGTATCTTTACATCGTTTGCGTATGTTTACTATTCCAATTGTGTATCTTTACATCGTTTGCGTATGTTTACTATTCCAATTGTGTATCTTTACATCGTTTGCGTATCTTTACTATTCCAATTGTGTATCTTTTCATTTCTCGTTTGAGTATCTTTCTGTAAGGATTTTTGATGCGAGTTTTTATTGAATTTGAGAGTTTTGCAAGTGTGGGAGTGTGTTTCTTTCAAACTGAGTATCTTTACATCGTTTGCGTAACTTTAGTATTCCAATTGAGTATCTTTACATCGTTTGCGTATGTTTACTATTCCAATTGTGTATCTTTACATCGTTTGCGTATCTTTACTATTCCAATTGTGTATCTTTACATCGTTTGCTTATCTTTACTATTCCAATTGTGTATCTTTTCATTTCTCGTTTGAGTATCTTTCTGTAGGGCTTCTGATGCGAGTTTCTATTGTATTTGAGAGTTTTGCAAGGGTAGGAGTGTGTGTCTTTCAAACTGAGTATCTTTACATAGTTTGCGTATCTTTACTATTCCAATTGTGTATCTTTTCATTTCTCGTTTGAGTATCTTTCTGTAAGGCTTTCTGATGCGAGTTTCTATTGAATTTGAGAGTTTTGCAAGTGTGGGAGTGTGTTTCTTTCAAACTGAGTATCTTTACATCGTTTGCGTATCTTTACTATTCCAATTGTGTATCTTTTCATTTCTCGTTTGAGTATCTTTCTGTAAGGCTTTCTGATGCGAGTTTCTATTGAATTTGAGAGTTTTGCAAGTGTGGGAGTGTGTTTCTTTCAAACTGAGTATCTTTACATCGTTTGCGTATCTTTACTATTCCAATTGAGTATCTTTACATCGTTTGCGTATCTTTACTATTCCAATTGTGTATCTTTTCATTTCTCGTTTGAGTATCTTTCTGTAGGGCTTCTGATGCGAGTTTCTATTGAATTTGAGAGTTTTGCAAGTGTGGGAGTGTGTTTCTTTCAAACTGAGTATCTTTACATCGTTTGCGTATCTTTACTATTCCAATTGAGTATCTTTACATCGTTTGCGTATGTTTACTATTCCAATTGTGTATCTTTACATCGTTTGCGTATCTTTACTATTCCAATTGTGTATCTTTACATCGTTTGCGTATCTTTACTATTCCAATTGTGTATCTTTTCATTTCTCCTTTGAGTATCTTTCTGTAAGGCTTCTGATGCGAGTTTCTATTGTATTTGAGAGTTTTGCAAGTGTGGGAGTGTGTTTCTTTCAAACTGAGTATCTTTACATCGTTTGCGTATGTTTACTATTCCAATTGTGTATCTTTACATCGTTTGCGTATGTTTACTATTCCAATTGTGTATCTTTACATCGTTTGCGTATCTTTACTATTCCAATTGTGTATCTTTACATCGTTTGCGTATCTTTACTATTCCAATTGTGTATCTTTTCATTTCTCGTTTGAGTATCTTTCTGTAAGGCTTTCTGATGCGAGTTTCTATTGAATTTGAGAGTTTTGCAAGTGTGGGAGTGTGTTTCTTTCAAACTCAGTATCTTTACATCGTTTGCGTATCTTTACTATTCCAATTGTGTATCTTTTCATTTCTCGTTTGAGTATCTTTCTGTAAGGCTTTCTGATGCGAGTTTCTATTGAATTTGAGAGTTTTACTAGTGTGGGAGTGTGTTTCTTTCAAACTGAGTATCTTTACATCGTTTGCGTATGTTTACTATTCCAATTGTGTATCTTTACATCGTTTGCGTATCTTTACTATTCCAATTGTGTATCTTTTCATTTCTCGTTTGAGTATCTTTCTGTAGGGCTTCTGATGCGAGTTTCTATTGAATTTGAGAGTTTTGCAAGTGTGGGAGTGTGTTTCTTTCAAACTGAGTATCTTTACATCGTTTGCGTATCTTTACTATTCCAATTGAGTATCTTTACATCGTTTGCGTATGTTTACTATTCCAATTGTGTATCTTTACATCGTTTGCGTATCTTTACTATTCCAATTGTGTATCTTTTCATTTCTCGTTTGAGTATCTTTCTGTAGGGCTTCTGATGCGAGTTTCTATTGTATTTGAGAGTTTTACAAGTGTGGGAGTGTGTTTCTTTCAAACTGAGTATCTTTACATCGTTTGCGTATCTTTACTATTCCAATTGTGTATCTTTTCATTTCTCGTTTGAGTATCTTTCTGTAAGGCTTTCTGATGCGAGTTTCTATTGAATTTGAGAGTTTTACTAGTGTGGGAGTGTGTTTCTTTCAAACTGAGTATCTTTACATCGTTTGCGTATGTTTACTATTCCAATTGTGTATCTTTAAATCGTTTGCGTATCTTTACTATTCCAATTGTGTATCTTTACATCGTTTGCGTATCTTTACTATTCCAATTGTGTATCTTTACATCGTTTGCGTATCTTTATTATTCCAATTGTGTATCTTTACATCGTTTGCGTATCTTTACTATTCCAATTGTGTATCTTTTCATTTCTCGTTTGAGTATCTTTCTGTAGGGCTTCTGATGCGAGTTTCTATTGTATTTGAGAGTTTTGCAAGTGTGGGAGTGTGTTTCTTTCAAACTGAGTATCTTTACATCGTTTGCGTATCTTTACTATTCCAATTGTGTATCTTTTCATTTCTCGTTTGAGTATCTTTCTGTAAGGCTTTCTGATGCGAGTTTCTATTGAATTTGAGTGTTTTGCAAGTGTGGGAGTGTGTTTCTTTCAAACTGAGTATCTTTACATCGTTTGCGTATCTTTACTATTCCAATTGTGTATCTTTACATCGTTTGCGTAACTTTTCTACTCCAATTGTGTATCTTTTCATTTCTCGTTTGAGTATCTTTCTATAAGGCTTTCTGATGCGAGTTTCTATTGAATTTGAGAGTTTTGAAAGTGTGGGAGTGTGTTTCTTTCGAACTGAGTATCTTTACATCGTTTGCGTATCTTTACTATTCCAATTGAGTATCTTTACATCGTTTGCGTATGTTTACTATTCCAATTGTGTATCTTTAAATCGTTTGCGTATCTTTACTATTCCAATTGTGTATCTTTACATCGTTTGCGTATCTTTACTATTCCAATTGTGTATCTTTTCATTTCTCGTTTGAGTATCTTTCTGTAGGGCTTCTGATGCGAGTTTCTATTTTATTTGAGAGTTTTGTAAGTGTGGGAGTGTGTTTCTTTCAAACTCAGTATCTTTACATCGTTTGCGTATCTTTACTATTCCAATTGTGTATCTTTTCATTTCTCGTTTGAGTATCTTTCTGTAAGGCTTTCTGATGCGAGTTTCTATTGAATTTGAGAGTTTTACTAGTGTGGGAGTGTGTTTCTTTCAAACTGAGTATCTTTACATCGTTTGCGTATGTTTACTATTCCAATTGTGTATCTTTACATCGTTTGCGTATGTTTACTATTCCAATTGTGTATCTTTACATCGTTTGCGTATCTTTACTATTCCAATTGTGTATCTTTTCATTTCTCGTTTGAGTATCTTTCTGTAAGGATTTTTGATGCGAGTTTTTATTGAATTTGAGAGTTTTGCAAGTGTGGGAGTGTGTTTCTTTCAAACTGAGTATCTTTACATCGTTTGCGTAACTTTAGTATTCCAATTGAGTATCTTTACATCGTTTGCGTATGTTTACTATTCCAATTGTGTATCTTTACATCGTTTGCGTATCTTTACTATTCCAATTGTGTATCTTTACATCGTTTGCTTATCTTTACTATTCCAATTGTGTATCTTTTCATTTCTCGTTTGAGTATCTTTCTGTAGGGCTTCTGATGCGAGTTTCTATTGTATTTGAGAGTTTTGCAAGTGTAGGAGTGTGTGTCTTTCAAACTGAGTATCTTTACATAGTTTGCGTATCTTTACTATTCCAATTGTGTATCTTTTCATTTCTCGTTTGAGTATCTTTCTGTAAGGCTTTCTGATGCGAGTTTCTATTGAATTTGAGAGTTTTGCAAGTGTGGGAGTGTGTTTCTTTCAAACTGAGTATCTTTACATCGTTTGCGTATCTTTACTATTCCAATTGTGTATCTTTTCATTTCTCGTTTGAGTATCTTTCTGTAAGGCTTTCTGATGCGAGTTTCTATTGAATTTGAGAGTTTTGCAAGTGTGGGAGTGTGTTTCTTTCAAACTGAGTATCTTTACATCGTTTGCGTATCTTTACTATTCCAATTGAGTATCTTTACATCGTTTGCGTATCTTTACTATTCCAATTGTGTATCTTTTCATTTCTCGTTTGAGTATCTTTCTGTAGGGCTTCTGATGCGAGTTTCTATTGAATTTGAGAGTTTTGCAAGTGTGGGAGTGTGTTTCTTTCAAACTGAGTATCTTTACATCGTTTGCGTATCTTTACTATTCCAATTGAGTATCTTTACATCGTTTGCGTATGTTTACTATTCCAATTGTGTATCTTTACATCGTTTGCGTATCTTTACTATTCCAATTGTGTATCTTTACATCGTTTGCGTATCTTTACTATTCCAATTGTGTATCTTTTCATTTCTCCTTTGAGTATCTTTCTGTAAGGCTTCTGATGCGAGTTTCTATTGTATTTGAGAGTTTTGCAAGTGTGGGAGTGTGTTTCTTTCAAACTGAGTATCTTTACATCGTTTGCGTATGTTTACTATTCCAATTGTGTATCTTTACATCGTTTGCGTATGTTTACTATTCCAATTGTGTATCTTTACATCGTTTGCGTATCTTTACTATTCCAATTGTGTATCTTTACATCGTTTGCGTATCTTTACTATTCCAATTGTGTATCTTTTCATTTCTCGTTTGAGTATCTTTCTGTAAGGCTTTCTGATGCGAGTTTCTATTGAATTTGAGAGTTTTGCAAGTGTGGGAGTGTGTTTCTTTCAAACTCAGTATCTTTACATCGTTTGCGTATCTTTACTATTCCAATTGTGTATCTTTTCATTTCTCGTTTGAGTATCTTTCTGTAAGGCTTTCTGATGCGAGTTTCTATTGAATTTGAGAGT
Source organism: Argentina anserina (assembly GCF_933775445.1). NCBI lineage: Eukaryota > Viridiplantae > Streptophyta > Magnoliopsida > Rosales > Rosaceae > Argentina > Argentina anserina. The sequence goes on along the minus strand of NW_026089433.1, from coordinate 7,532 downwards.
TTTACTAGTGTGGGAGTGTGTTTCTTTCAAACTGAGTATCTTTACATCGTTTGCGTATGTTTACTATTCCAATTGTGTATCTTTACATCGTTTGCGTATCTTTACTATTCCAATTGTGTATCTTTTCATTTCTCGTTTGAGTATCTTTCTGTAGGGCTTCTGATGCGAGTTTCTATTGAATTTGAGAGTTTTGCAAGTGTGGGAGTGTGTTTCTTTCAAACTGAGTATCTTTACATCGTTTGCGTATCTTTACTATTCCAATTGAGTATCTTTACATCGTTTGCGTATGTTTACTATTCCAATTGTGTATCTTTACATCGTTTGCGTATCTTTACTATTCCAATTGTGTATCTTTTCATTTCTCGTTTGAGTATCTTTCTGTAGGGCTTCTGATGCGAGTTTCTATTGTATTTGAGAGTTTTACAAGTGTGGGAGTGTGTTTCTTTCAAACTGAGTATCTTTACATCGTTTGCGTATCTTTACTATTCCAATTGTGTATCTTTTCATTTCTCGTTTGAGTATCTTTCTGTAAGGCTTTCTGATGCGAGTTTCTATTGAATTTGAGAGTTTTACTAGTGTGGGAGTGTGTTTCTTTCAAACTGAGTATCTTTACATCGTTTGCGTATGTTTACTATTCCAATTGTGTATCTTTAAATCGTTTGCGTATCTTTACTATTCCAATTGTGTATCTTTACATCGTTTGCGTATCTTTACTATTCCAATTGTGTATCTTTACATCGTTTGCGTATCTTTACTATTCCAATTGTGTATCTTTACATCGTTTGCGTATCTTTACTATTCCAATTGTGTATCTTTTCATTTCTCGTTTGAGTATCTTTCTGTAGGGCTTCTGATGCGAGTTTCTATTGTATTTGAGAGTTTTGCAAGTGTGGGAGTGTGTTTCTTTCAAACTGAGTATCTTTACATCGTTTGCGTATCTTTACTATTCCAATTGTGTATCTTTTCATTTCTCGTTTGAGTATCTTTCTGTAAGGCTTTCTGATGCGAGTTTCTATTGAATTTGAGTGTTTTGCAAGTGTGGGAGTGTGTTTCTTTCAAACTGAGTATCTTTACATCGTTTGCGTATCTTTACTATTCCAATTGTGTATCTTTACATCGTTTGCGTAACTTTTCTACTCCAATTGTGTATCTTTTCATTTCTCGTTTGAGTATCTTTCTATAAGGCTTTCTGATGCGAGTTTCTATTGAATTTGAGAGTTTTGCAAGTGTGGGAGTGTGTTTCTTTCGAACTGAGTATCTTTACATCGTTTGCGTATCTTTACTATTCCAATTGAGTATCTTTACATCGTTTGCGTATGTTTACTATTCCAATTGTGTATCTTTAAATCGTTTGCGTATCTTTACTATTCCAATTGTGTATCTTTACATCGTTTGCGTATCTTTACTATTCCAATTGTGTATCTTTTCATTTCTCGTTTGAGTATCTTTCTGTAGGGCTTCTGATGCGAGTTTCTATTTTATTTGAGAGTTTTGCAAGTGTGGGAGTGTGTTTCTTTCAAACTCAGTATCTTTACATCGTTTGCGTATCTTTACTATTCCAATTGTGTATCTTTTCATTTCTCGTTTGAGTATCTTTCTGTAAGGCTTTCTGATGCGAGTTTCTATTGAATTTGAGAGTTTTACTAGTGTGGGAGTGTGTTTCTTTCAAACTGAGTATCTTTACATCGTTTGCGTATGTTTACTATTCCAATTGTGTATCTTTACATCGTTTGCGTATCTTTACTATTCCAATTGTGTATCTTTTCATTTCTCGTTTGAGTATCTTTCTGTAGGGCTTCTGATGCGAGTTTCTATTGAATTTGAGAGTTTTGCAAGTGTGGGAGTGTGTTTCTTTCAAACTGAGTATCTTTACATCGTTTGCGTATCTTTACTATTCCAATTGAGTATCTTTACATCGTTTGCGTATGTTTACTATTCCAATTGTGTATCTTTACATCGTTTGCGTATCTTTACTATTCCAATTGTGTATCTTTTCATTTCTCGTTTGAGTATCTTTCTGTAGGGCTTCTGATGCGAGTTTCTATTGTATTTGAGAGTTTTACAAGTGTGGGAGTGTGTTTCTTTCAAACTGAGTATCTTTACATCGTTTGCGTATCTTTACTATTCCAATTGTGTATCTTTTCATTTCTCGTTTGAGTATCTTTCTGTAAGGCTTTCTGATGCGAGTTTCTATTGAATTTGAGAGTTTTACTAGTGTGGGAGTGTGTTTCTTTCAAACTGAGTATCTTTACATCGTTTGCGTATGTTTACTATTCCAATTGTGTATCTTTAAATCGTTTGCGTATCTTTACTATTCCAATTGTGTATCTTTACATCGTTTGCGTATCTTTACTATTCCAATTGTGTATCTTTACATCGTTTGCGTATCTTTATTATTCCAATTGTGTATCTTTACATCGTTTGCGTATCTTTACTATTCCAATTGTGTATCTTTTCATTTCTCGTTTGAGTATCTTTCTGTAGGGCTTCTGATGCGAGTTTCTATTGTATTTGAGAGTTTTGCAAGTGTGGGAGTGTGTTTCTTTCAAACTGAGTATCTTTACATCGTTTGCGTATCTTTACTATTCCAATTGTGTATCTTTTCATTTCTCGTTTGAGTATCTTTCTGTAAGGCTTTCTGATGCGAGTTTCTATTGAATTTGAGTGTTTTGCAAGTGTGGGAGTGTGTTTCTTTCAAACTGAGTATCTTTACATCGTTTGCGTATCTTTACTATTCCAATTGTGTATCTTTACATCGTTTGCGTAACTTTTCTACTCCAATTGTGTATCTTTTCATTTCTCGTTTGAGTATCTTTCTATAAGGCTTTCTGATGCGAGTTTCTATTGAATTTGAGAGTTTTGCAAGTGTGGGAGTGTGTTTCTTTCGAACTGAGTATCTTTACATCGTTTGCGTATCTTTACTATTCCAATTGAGTATCTTTACATCGTTTGCGTATGTTTACTATTCCAATTGTGTATCTTTAAATCGTTTGCGTATCTTTACTATTCCAATTGTGTATCTTTACATCGTTTGCGTATCTTTACTATTCCAATTGTGTATCTTTTCATTTCTCGTTTGAGTATCTTTCTGTAGGGCTTCTGATGCGAGTTTCTATTTTATTTGAGAGTTTTGCAAGTGTGGGAGTGTGTTTCTTTCAAACTAAGTATCTTTACATCGTTTGCGTATCTTTACTATTCCAATTGAGTATCTTTACATCGTTTGCGTATCTTTACTATTCCAATTGTGTATCTTTTCATTTCTCGTTTGAGTATCTTTCTGTAGGGCTTCTGATGCGAGTTTCTATTGAATTTGAGAGTTTTGCAAGTGTGGGAGTGTGTTTCTTTCAAACTGAGTATCTTTACATCGTTTGCGTATGTTTACTATTCCAATTGTGTATCTTTAAATCGTTTGCGTATCTTTACTATTCCAATTGTGTATCTTTACATCGTTTGCGTATCTTTACTATTCCAATTGTGTATCTTTACATCGTTTGCGTATCTTTATTATTCCAATTGTGTATCTTTACATCGTTTGCGTATCTTTACTATTCCAATTGTGTATCTTTTCATTTCTCGTTTGAGTATCTTTCTGTAGGGCTTCTGATGCGAGTTTCTATTGTATTTGAGAGTTTTGCAAGTGTGGGAGTGTGTTTCTTTCAAACTGAGTATCTTTACATCGTTTGCGTATCTTTACTATTCCAATTGTGTATCTTTTCATTTCTCGTTTGAGTATCTTTCTGTAAGGCTTTCTGATGCGAGTTTCTATTGAATTTGAGAGTTTTGCAAGTGTGGGAGTGTGTTTCTTTCAAACTGAGTATCTTTACATCGTTTGCGTATCTTTACTATTCCAATTGTGTATCTTTACATCGTTTGCGTAACTTTTCTACTCCAATTGTGTATCTTTTCATTTCTCGTTTGAGTATCTTTCTATAAGGCTTTCTGATGCGAGTTTCTATTGAATTTGAGAGTTTTGCAAGTGTGGGAGTGTGTTTCTTTCGAACTGAGTATCTTTACATCGTTTGCGTATCTTTACTATTCCAATTGAGTATCTTTACATCGTTTGCGTATGTTTACTATTCCAATTGTGTATCTTTAAATCGTTTGCGTATCTTTACTATTCCAATTGTGTATCTTTACATCGTTTGCGTATCTTTACTATTCCAATTGTGTATCTTTTCATTTCTCGTTTGAGTATCTTTCTGTAGGGCTTCTGATGCGAGTTTCTATTGTATTTGAGAGTTTTGCAAGTGTGGGAGTGTGTTTCTTTCAAACTAAGTATCTTTACATAGTTTGCGTATCTTTACTATTCCAATTGTGTATCTTTTCATTTCTCGTTTGAGTATCTTTCTGTAAGGCTTTCTGATGCGAGTTTCTATTGAATTTGAGAGTTTTGCAAGTGTGGGAGTGTGTTTCTTTCAAACTGAGTATCTTTACATCGTTTGCGTATCTTTACTATTCCAATTGTGTATCTTTTCATTTCTCGTTTGAGTATCTTTCTGTAAGGCTTTCTGATGCGAGTTTCTATTGAATTTGAGAGTTTTGCAAGTGTGGGAGTGTGTTTCTTTCAAACTGAGTATCTTTACATCGTTTGCGTATCTTTACTATTCCAATTGAGTATCTTTACATCGTTTGCGTATCTTTACTATTCCAATTGTGTATCTTTTCATTTCTCGTTTGAGTATCTTTCTGTAGGGCTTCTGATGCGAGTTTCTATTGTATTTGAGAGTTTTACAAGTGTGGGAGTGTGTTTCTTTCAAACTGAGTATCTTTACATCGTTTGCGTATCTTTACTATTCCAATTATCTTTACATCGTTTGCGTATGTTTACTATTCCAATTGTGTATCTTTACATCGTTTGCGTATCTTTAGTATTCCAATTGTGTATCTTTACATCGTTTGCGTATCTTTACTATTCCAATTGTGTATCTTTTCATTTCTCGTTTGAGTATCTTTCTGTAAGGCTTTCTGATGCGAGTTTCTATTGAATTTGAGAGTTTTGCAAGTGTGGGAGTGTGTTTCTTTCAAACTGAGTATCTTTACATCGTTTGCGTATCTTTACTATTCCAATTGTGTATCTTTTCATTTCTCGTTTGAGTATCTTTTTGTAAGGCTTTCTGATGCGAGTTTCTATTGAATTTGAGAGTTTTACTAGTGTGGGAGTGTGTTTCTTTCAAACTGAGTATCTTTACATCGTTTGCGTATGTTTACTATTCCAATTGTGTATCTTTACATCGTTTGCGTATCTTTACTATTCCAATTGTGTATCTTTTCATTTCTCGTTTGAGTATCTTTCTGTAGGGCTTCTGATGCGAGTTTCTATTGAATTTGAGAGTTTTGCAAGTGTGGGAGTGTGTTTCTTTCAAACTGAGTATCTTTACATCGTTTGCGTATCTTTACTATTCCAATTGAGTATCTTTACATCGTTTGCGTATGTTTACTATTCCAATTGTGTATCTTTACATCGTTTGCGTATCTTTACTATTCCAATTGTGTATCTTTACATCGTTTGCGTATCTTTACTATTCCAATTGTGTATCTTTTCATTTCTCGTTTGAGTATCTTTCTGTAAGGCTTCTGATGCGAGTTTCTATTGTATTTGAGAGTTTTGCAAGTGTGGGAGTGTGTTTCTTTCAAACTGAGTATCTTTACATCGTTTGCGTATGTTTACTATTCCAATTGTGTATCTTTACATCGTTTGCGTATGTTTACTATTCCAATTGTGTATCTTTACATCGTTTGCGTATCTTTACTATTCCAATTGTGTATCTTTACATCGTTTGCGTATCTTTATTATTCCAATTGTGTATCTTTACATCGTTTGCGTATCTTTACTATTCCAATTGTGTATCTTTTCATTTCTCGTTTGAGTATCTTTCTGTAGGGCTTCTGATGCGAGTTTCTATTGTATTTGAGAGTTTTGCAAGTGTGGGAGTGTGTTTCTTTCAAACTGAGTATCTTTACATCGTTTGCGTATCTTTACTATTCCAATTGTGTATCTTTTCATTTCTCGTTTGAGTATCTTTCTGTAAGGCTTTCTGATGCGAGTTTCTATTGAATTTGAGAGTTTTGCAAGTGTGGGAGTGTGTTTCTTTCAAACTGAGTATCTTTACATCGTTTGCGTATCTTTACTATTCCAATTGTGTATCTTTACATCGTTTGCGTATCTTTTCTACTCCAATTGTGTATCTTTTCATTTCTCGTTTGAGTATCTTTCTATAAGGCTTTCTGATGCGAGTTTCTATTGAATTTGAGAGTTTTGCAAGTGTGGGAGTGTGTTTCTTTCGAACTGAGTATCTTTACATCGTTTGCGTATCTTTACTATTCCAATTGAGTATCTTTACATCGTTTGCGTATGTTTACTATTCCAATTGTGTATCTTTACATCGTTTGCGTATCTTTACTATTCCAATTGTGTATCTTTTCATTTCTCGTTTGAGTATCTTTCTGTAAGGCTTTCTGATGCGAGTTTCTATTGAATTTGAGAGTTTTGCAAGTGTGGGAGTGTGTTTCTTTCAAACTGAGTATCTTTACATCGTTTGCGTATCTTTACTATTCCAATTGAGTATCTTTACATCGTTTGCGTATCTTTACTATTCCAATTGTGTATCTTTTCCTTTCTCGTTTGAGTATCTTTCTGTAGGGCTTCTGATGCGAGTTTCTATTGAATTTGAGAGTTTTGCAAGTGTGGGAGTGTGTTTCTTTCAAACAGAGTATCTTTACATCGTTTGCGTATCTTTAGTATTCCAATTGAGTATCTTTACATCGTTTGCGTATGTTTACTATTCCAATTGTGTATCTTTACATCGTTTGCGTATCTTTACTATTCCAATTGTGTATCTTTACATCGTTTGCTTATCTTTACTATTCCAATTGTGTATCTTTTCATTTCTCGTTTGAGTATCTTTCTGTAGGGCTTCTGATGCGAGTTTCTATTGTATTTGAGAGTTTTGCAAGTGTCGGAGTGTGTTTCTTTCAAACTGAGTATCTTTACATAGTTTGCGTATCTTTACTATTCCAATTGTGTATCTTTTCATTTCTCGTTTGAGTATCTTTCTGTAAGGCTTTCTGATGCGAGTTTCTATTGAATTTGAGAGTTTTGCAAGTGTGGGAGTGTGTTTCTTTCAAACTGAGTATCTTTACATCGTTTGCGTATCTTTACTATTCCAATTGTGTATCTTTTCATTTCTCGTTTGAGTATCTTTCTGTAAGGCTTTCTGATGCGAGTTTCTATTGAATTTGAGAGTTTTGCAAGTGTGGGAGTGTGTTTCTTTCAAACTGAGTATCTTTACATCGTTTGCGTATCTTTACTATTCCAATTGAGTATCTTTACATCGTTTGCGTATCTTTACTATTCCAATTGTGTATCTTTACATCGTTTGCGTATCTTTACTATTCCAATTGTGTATCTTTTCATTTCTCGTTTGAGTATCTTTCTGTAAGGCTTCTGATGCGAGTTTCTATTGTATTTGAGAGTTTTGCAAGTGTGGGAGTGTGTTTCTTTCAAACTGAGTATCTTTACATCGTTTGCGTAT